>NW_027266341.1:35349244-35949244 GCF_022045235.1 Haliotis cracherodii
CTCTCTGTACTCACTAGGGGCGGTCGGGTAGCCTAGTGGTTAAAGCGTTCGCTCGTCACGCCGAAGACCCAGGTTCAATTCCCGACATGGGTACAATGTGTGAAACCCATTTCTGGTGTCCCCCGCCGTGATATTGCTGGAATATTGCTAAAAGCGGCGTAAAACCATACTCACTCACTCACTCACTCACTGTACTCACTAACACTGTAGGGGAACACTTGCTTCCTCTCTATACTCACTAACACTGTAGGGGAACACTTACTTCCTCTCTGTACTCACTAACACTGTAGGGGAACACTTACTTCCTCTCTGTACTCACTAACACTGTAGGGGAACACTTACTTCCTCTCTATACTCACTAACACTGTAGGGGAACACTTACTTCCTCTCTGTACTCACTAACACTGTAGGGGAACACTTACTTCCTCTCTATACTCACTAACACTGTAGGAGGGTACTTACTTCCTCTCTATACTCACTAACACTGTAGGGGAACACTTACTTCCTCTCTATACTCACTAACACTGTAGGGGAACACTTACTTCCTCTCTATACTCACTAACACTGTAGGGGAACACTTACTTCCTCTCTATACTCACTAACACTGTAGGAGGGTACTTACTTCCTCTCTATACTCACTAACACTGTAGGGGAACACTTACTTCCTCTCTATACTCACTAACACTGTAGGGGAACACTTACTTCCTCTATGTACTCACTAACACTGTAGGGGAACACTTACTTCCTCTCTATACTCACTAACACTGTAGGGGAACACTTACTTCCTCTCTGTACTCACTAACACTGTAGGGGAACACTTACTTCCTCTCTATACTCACTAACACTGTAGGAGGGTACTTACTTCCTCTCTATACTCACTAACACTGTAGGGGAACACTTACTTCCTCTCTATACTCACTAACACTGTAGGGGAACACTTACTTCCTCTCTATACTCACTAACACTGTAGGGGAACACTTACTTCCTCTCTGTACTCACTAACACTGTAGGGGAACACTTACTTCCTCTCTATACTCACTAACACTGTAGGAGGGTACTTACTTCCTCTCTATACTCACTAACACTGTAGGGGAACACTTACTTCCTCTCTATACTCACTAACACTGTAGGGGAACACTTACTTCCTCTCTGTACTCACTAACACTGTAGGGGAACACTTACTTCCTCTCTATACTCACTAACACTGTAGGGGAACACTTACTTCCTCTCTATACTCACTAACACTGTAGGGGAACACTTACTTCCTCTCTGTACTCACTAACACTGTAGGAGGGTACTTACTTCCTCTCTGTACTCACTAACACTGTAGGGGAACACTTACTTCCTCTCAGTACTCACTAACACTGTAGGGGAACACTTACTTCCTCTCTATACTCACTAACACTGTAGGGGAACACTTACTTCCTCTCTGTACTCACTAACACTGTAGGAGGGTACTTACTTCCTCTCTGTACTCACTAACACTGTAGGGGAACACTTACTTCCTCTCTGTACTCACTAACACTGTAGGGGAACACTTACTTCCTCTCTGTACTCACTAACACTGTAGGGGAACACTTACTTCCTCTCTGTACTCACTAACACTGTAGGGGAACACTTACTTCCTCTCTGTACTCACTAACACTGTAGGGGAACACTTACTTCCTCTCTATACTCACTAACACTGTAGGGGAACACTTACTTCCTCTCTATACTCACTAACACTGTAGGGGAACACTTACTTCCTCTCTGTACTCACTAACACTGTAGGGGAACACTTACTTCCTCTCTGTACTCACTAACACTGTAGGGGAACACTTACTTCCTCTCTGTACTCACTAACACTGTAGGGGAACACTTACTTCCTCTCTATACTCACTAACACTGTACTTACTTCCTCTCTTTGGGCTCGATTTGTGGCATGGCAGCCAGAAACTCGTCCAAGGTCACCTTCAAGTTCTTGTCTGTATCCAACGAGTTGAACAGGGACTGTAGTCAGAAGATATTTCAGTGAACCACAAGTTTGTATCCTTGGTACGATGGATGAGTGAGTGAGTGAGTGAGTGAGTGAGTGAGTGAGTGAGTGAGGGGCCGACTATTTGATTTTCTCGACTGATATCATGTTTGGATACTGAATAGGTTTTTTTCAGCTACAGCTGCAAAACCAGATATATTGGTTTTACAATTAAAACTATGAGCTGAAATGTTGTTTTTTCAAAAAACATCTTGCAACAATGTATTTATTTTCTGTATTTTTCAACAGTCTTAACCATAACATTTTCAAGCGACTTATTTTTTCGATAAACTCCCACCCTCCTCGAATTATTTCGTTTGATTGGTCGGTAAAATGTTTTGGAAATCAAGAGCGGGTGTCTTGAGATCGCGAGAACCATGTAGGAGAATCCAGAAGTTTGTGTAGGTTTACCGAAATGCGAGTAGAGCAGAGGAGAAACCCTCATCAGTGCTATCAGTAAAAATTAATAAAACAACTTTTAGTGTCAAAATATCACAAAATAACAAAAGACATGAAAAAATGAAAAGGGAATAATAGACAGAATTAAGGAGCCTTTGGCATATGAAAATTGAGCACTTAATTGTAGAGCAAGAATCAAGGGAGAGAATACTTGAAAAACGAACTTGATGACACAGAACAGTGATGACTGGGATTACTCTATTCTGATGGGGCGGTCGGGTAGCCTAGTGGTTTAGCGTTCGATCGTCACGCCGAAAACCCGGGTTCGATTCCCAACATGTGTGAAGCCCATTTCTGGTGTCCCCCGCCGTGACATTGCTGGAATATTGCTAAAAGCGGCGTAATGTCAAACTCACTCACTCACTGTTCTGATGATGTTCTGATGATGAGGTTTTGTTGATGTAACATCCAGCTATGACACTGAGGGAGATAGTGATATTGTTAAAAACCACTGTGTCGATGTGCAAGCCATTGTGGTTTTTGGTGTCTACAAAATTGTTAACCCCCTGTTACATTTGAACAAAATTGCTGACCCCACCATCTCCCCCGCATAAACTTGTGACCCCCTAAAACTCTTCACCACCCGAGCCGTTAATTATCAACATCCCTTATCTTGAATGTACCGATATCGCTGACCTATTATTAACCTAACATAATATCCGGTACCGAGTGCTTCACTATATAATATATGTAAATTGCCTGCGTATCTCGAATTCGAGATAAAAAATACATAGCGCTACTTGGTCGGTCGGGTATAGCCTTGTGGTTAAAGTGTTCGCTCGCCACGCCGAAGACCCGGGTTCGATTCCCGACATGGGTACAATGTGTGAAGCCCATTTCTGGTGTCCCCCGCCGTGATATTGCTGGAATATTGCTAAAAGTGGCGTAAAACCATACTCACTCACTCAGTCATAGCGCTATATCTGGAAACCTCGGAGGTTTGAACTGTAATCGGCTCGTGTTGATATATTTCATGTCAAAAGACAAGTGTGAGGTTCACTAATTATTCCATGAGATAGAGCAAGGAAATTATCATCAACAGATGCAGCGTGAACGCGGAATAAACAGAGAAGGGTTTACCTGTATCTTAGATTGATCAAGCTTGTAACCGAGAACTTCACAAAGGACAGACAACTCTGCAAGGTTCATCCAGCCGTCGCCATTGGTGTCAACTCGGAGAAACAGTTTAGTATATTGTTCTCTCTCGCTCTGTGTCAGGTGGGCCATTGTCGACACCAGGGCTCACGGTGGTATTGTTGGCCTCGACACACTACGCTTGACTATATGTTTACAGTTTGACTGAAAATAGATTGATTTTCCTGGACTGAAAAAATAGCCCCACACAAGTATTCCGGAAACATGACATACAACATATCCGCAAAGTTTCCTTATATGGTTAACCACTGGCAAACAAGGAAACGGGCAGCCTGTTGACTCGTCTATGGTAGACAGTTCGTGTCATAACGCGGATTTTGAAGGTACTACCCGCATTGCCACGTCATCGCAGTCATCAATATCCCAACTAAACGACGATATTTAGATAATAGTGTGAACAGGAAACCACGGGGAGAGGGTCCCGATTTTTTAATTTATTTATCTATTTATTTTTTAATTTTATTTTATTTTTTTATTTTTTGGGGGGTGGGGTGGGGGGTGGTGTCCTGGGAGTAGTATGGATACACAAGCAGCAGGTCCTCACATTTGTATCGTCCTCTTGCCATTTTTATCGGCTATTAGATAGGCATGGCTAGCCATTTTGTTTTAAATCTTGCGACTCTCTACTTGTTTTTAAATATGTAAATTCTGGGTTAGAACGAGACCCCCCTTAACCTATGCTGGTCGTAGAAGGCGACTTAAGGGATCGGGTGGTCAGGAACGATGACTTTGTTGACTGCGCGACATCCGACAGCATGTATCATTGCTCATAATATCAATCACTGGATTTGCAGGTTCCCGCTCCATTATTTACAGAACATCGGCATAGCTAGGGAACATTGTCCAGTGAGGCCATAAACAGTGTTGGGCCACCCGTGCGCCCAACTCACTTTCGACAGTTGAATGCTATGCACCTAGAGAAGCTTCGTATTTTACACATTTTAAGTTCTAGCATACGTGTTGGTTTCAATAAGGCTCCACAATTTCAGATACTCACATTGTCTTGACAAAGTCAGACTCCGTCAATTCAGTCCTCGTCCAGGCTGGGGGGCGATCGGGTAGCCTAGTGGTTAAAGTGTTCGCTCGTCACGCCGAAGACCCGGGTTCAATT
Organism: Haliotis cracherodii; assembly: GCF_022045235.1. Lineage (NCBI taxonomy): Eukaryota > Metazoa > Mollusca > Gastropoda > Lepetellida > Haliotidae > Haliotis > Haliotis cracherodii. The sequence continues at coordinate 35,353,984 of NW_027266341.1, forward strand.
CCCGACATGGGTACAATGTGTGAAGCCCATTTCTGGTGCCCCCCATCGTGAAATTGCTGGAATATTGCTAGAAACGGCGTAAAACCATACTCACTCACTCACTCGTCCAGGCTGAAGGAACGCTCAGTGCGCGGTCGACACGACTCGTTTCCCTTTTTGTTTTCTAGTTGTTTCCTAAAGTTACCGTTTTCATATTCTTGTCAATCGGTATTCGAGTTACCGGTGTTTATAAATACTAAAATTGTATTGATTTCTAATATTTCTAAGCTCCCAACACAGCCAGTAAGTAAGTCAGTTGTACTGAACATTATGCTTCCTGATTGTACAGGGAAGTGGAAGGTATTAATGGTTCCAATTGACTGAATTCAAACCAGCAAGTTTAAAATAACTGTCAACGCGCATGTTGACGGGGAATTAGCTCTTGGGGGAATAAGAACAAAATCGACATCACTGCCCAGGAACGCTTAAGCACAACATGTAAACAATAAACAACAATTGCACAATGGGCGGAATACCTGCTCTGACAACACAAACACAGCGATGAGCGGACCAGCTCAGGCGTACAAGAGGTGAGCGGAGCTCCAGCTCACCTCAAGGCGTTTCCTACGAGCGGCACATCCTGCTCGAGGTCGTCCCTCCACCAGCACTCGTAATACCAAGCCTGACTAACACTAGCACATATATAGTAGTGAACAACAATGGAAAGACAATGATTTTGCTCTGGACATGGGATCGAGCGGTGTTGGATTTTTAATAAAAGACCAATTATGTGAAAAATATAATGTGAATATTTTAGACAATTCATATGAAGGCATTTTATGGTTGAGATTGGTGGGTAAACATAACAGTGAACCCACTGCGTTGACTGCATGTGTGTGCTACATGCCTCTAGAAAACTCAACAGGAAACATTGACGCTTTGGAGTTTATGAAACCCTGTTATTAAATGTGCATACCTATTACACTGAAGGCACAACATTTTTATGTGGCGATTTTAATAGCCGATGTGGCAACCTGACTGACTTTGTTGAAGGTATTGATACAATCAGTGATAGACATGTTGTTGATGATGTTATTAATGCTCATGGTCGTGCTTTTATTGACTTTTTGATTAATGCCAATTATTGTATTGTTAATGGTAGAGATTGTAAAAGGAATGATTACACATATGTATCAAATAGGGTCACTTCTGTGGTTGATTACTGTCTGACTGCATATGAATCGTTGAAATACTTCACAGATTTTGAAGTGGTTAGACCAAATGTTTTAGCTACATCAGCAGGCTGCATATATTCTCAAGCTGGATCACTCTATGTTGAAGTGGACTATGAAACTAGAAGTAGGTACAACGCACTCGAGTGTCACCAAAGATGATGTTATTCCAGTTACGTCTGTGAAATTTGACTGTTCAAAAATTCCGGAGCACTTCTTTACCTCAACGGAGTCAGGTCAGAACCTATATCAAGTTATTAAGGATTTAGATAGTTCAATAAAAGACCAAACTTCAATCAATAAGGCTTTCGAATCGTTCGCCGAGGTTGTGTTATGTGAGATGAAATAACATCTTCCGTCAAGAAAAGTTGTGCATTACTCGGTGAGGAAGAAATGTAAATACAAGAAACAGTGGTGGAACTTGGAGTTGGCTGATCTGTGGAAAAACCTTTGTGAAGCAGAAAGGTTATGGTGCAAATCTAATGGTCCCAGGAAACAACAGCTTAAGAGTATATACGTTGCAAGAAGAAAAACTTTCGATAAAGAATGCAAACGCGCTAAACGTGTGCATGTTAAGAAAACACTTCAAGATATGGAGGAACTGTGTAAATCAGACCCTGGAGAGTTTTGGAGGAAGATCGGGCAGGTAGGAATTGGTAATGGAAGGAGGAAAACGATATGAGTAAAGATATGGACAAGGTCATGGACACCTGGTACAAGGCATACTCGGACATCCTCAACTGCAATGGAAATATCTCCCAGGGAGGTGTAACATATTCTACAACTGACGAAGAAGACAGTATGAGTGACCCTATTTCTCATGACGAAATAAAATCCGCAACTGTGAAGGCTAAACAGGGTAAAGCGCCAGGTTTAGATAATATACCAATGGAAGTATTAAAGAATGAGAAGTGTGCGAGATACATGTACAATCTGTTTAATATTTGTTTTGAGAAAGGCTGCATACCATCTGAGTGGACAAAGGCTGTGATAAACCCGACACCGAAGTCGTCGACAGAGGACAGGAGAGATCCTCTCTCCTACAGAGCACTGACTCTAACTAGCGCAAGCTACAAGCTTTATTGCAGTATTTTAAATAATAGGCTCTCTAGTTTTGCAGAATCTCACTCTATAATAGAAGACAACCAGAACGGTTTCCGGAAGGGAAGTTCACAGATTGACAACGTCACTTCTATTACCTCTATAATTGAAACCCGAAAAGCGATGGGCAAGTCTACATACGCAGCTTTTATAGATTTCCGCAAAGCATACGATTTTATCAACAGAGGAATTCTATGGGAGAAACTCCGGGAACTTGATATCAAAGGCAAGATGTTCGGAGCAATATCGTCGCTATACAAAGAAGTAAAGTGTTGTGTTCGGCTAAATGGGAGACACACCCCTTTGTTCAACGTAGACAGTGGATTAAAACAAGGTTGCGCATGCGTACTCTCACCTATATTGTTTAATTTGTACATAAATGACCTCATGGCTTTAATTAATAATATGGACATTGGTGTATCTACTGGAGAATGTAAAGTAGGTATTTTAACCTATGCTGATGACATAGTACTACTGGCCGAATCTGAAAGTGAGCTAAACATTTTGTTGAATTGCCTTAACAGTTGGTGTTTGAAGAACGATACTATTCCAAGTTATTCATTTCCGTGGTGCAAGAGTGAAAAGAACAACCGAGGTTTTCAAGTGTGGAGATGAATATATGGAAATAACGGAGAAATATACATATCTGGGAATACTACCCACAGAGCACTTAGATTACAAGAGAATGGCTAAGGCATCAGCAAGTTGGGCTAGCAGAGCGCTAGGGCTTTTAATAGCGAAATTCAAGCTTTTAGGTGGCATGGAGTATGGGACTTTTACGAAACTCTATGACTCAATGGTGTGGTCGGTGATTGAATACGGAGCTAACATTTGGGGTACATACAACATGTCATGCAAAGAAGCTGTCCAGAACCGAGCCATGAGATACTTCCTAGGGTTGAGAAAATTTGCGCCAAACAACGCTGTTTCTGGAGACATGGGCTGGGACCAGACCACACTGCGACAGTGGGGGTCAGTCAACCGGCTATACATGCGCCATAGGAGAATTGACCATCAGCGTCTCAACTACAAGATATTCAAGTGGAGTCATCAATGGGCAATAAGACGAAAATCCAACTGGACCTTCCGAATACACAAGAAGTTACAGGAATCAAGCCTAACTCACATTATACCACTGGACAAAGTATATGGAAGTCATTACATTGTGAATACCATCCAAGATAAGACTATGCAGCAATTTAAAGAAAAATTGGAGGAACGAGGTTTCACAACAGGAAGGAAAGAGAGGAATCGGCGGAAATAAGCTAAGAACATACAACAGTTTCAAGGAAGGTTACGAAACGGAGTATTATGTTCGAACCCCTATGCCGAGGAGATACAGGTCGGCTTTAGCCAAGTTCAGGAGTGGGGTGGCGCCCCTCAAAGTAGAGTACACAAACACGCCCCTAGATGAAAGAATATGACTGTCCATTTTGTGCTGATGGTATAGAAGACGAAGAGCACGTATTACTAAGATGTCCTAACTATGAAACCGAAAGAGAAGAACTTTTAAGAAAATGTTGCGATGTTGAAGACGATTTTAAGAATTTCGATGATCCGAGAAAAGCCAGTTTTATCCTGTCTTCCCAAGATGTGATATATTTAAGTGCCAAAACCTGCTTTAACATTTTATCTAAAAGATATGATTGCCTTTATTCTTAATTCATGGTTTTACTTTAATATGCGTTGTTGTTTATGTACCTTTTATTTATATTTTAATATGCTCTTTTTATGAAACGTCTCTCGTAACCCTGTATAGGGTGGCTCGTTACATTTTACGCTTGTATACTTTTACATATGATATGTATTTGAGATATAATTTTTTGTATTTTAAAAGTATGTATAAATCATTGTAATGAGGTGAGACTATAATAAACTGTCTGTCTGTCTGTCTGTCTGTCTGTCTGGGACTTCTGGGGATGATACAGCTTAGGGGATAAACAATTAAGGCAATAAATGTCATACTGGTATAAATAACTGTAATGAACGGGAAGCGATAAAGTAGCCCAGTTTGGCTGTCAGTCAATATACAATGAAATGTTGGTGAGGATTAACAACGGGGATTAGCGCCTAAAACGTAATGACAATAAAGTTATGGAGACATAACTACAGGGTAATTTGCCTTTGGGGTCAAATGTACTTCAGACAATGATAGTCATAAATCGGTCGCTATGACATAACTAAAACCGCCAACGTGTTCAAAAGAAATGGGGTTGATTTGATTCAGTTGTGTTTTGGACCTTACGTTGGCAGTGTTTCTGGGACTGTTTTCAGCCTAGTAACGTTTGATAACGCTTGTAATGTTTTGGTCAAATACAAGTGATATAATTTGTTTCGCCCTGCAGTTTATATCACCGTGGGGTGTAATGGCGACCGCTTCAGTGCGCAGAGTTACTTCCCTTAGTCGTGTCAGGATCTGGTGATCGTGGGTTCGAACCCCAGAATTTTCTATATTATTCTTGTCCTGCATTACCATACATGTGTTCTTGGAATTGTTCCCAAGGCCGAAAAATCCGAAAAAAAAGTGTCCCATGACTTGCCACTTGACCGAGTCGCGTGTCAGTGTATGACGGGCTTGGGGGACAGGTATGCGGCTTGCTGTATGCCTCTTGTCTGTGGTGGTTGGTATTGTTGTCGCTGATAACGATGTGTCCTTTGTATCATTGTCGCCACCTCGCAGGTTTGATAACCATGTTGTGATAGCCTAGTGGTTTAAGCGTTCGCTGGTCACCTCCAAAACCCAGGTACGTTCCCCACATGGGAACAATGTGTGAAGCACATTTCTGGTGTCCCCCGCCGTAATATTACTGGAATAATGCTAAAAGCGGCGTAAAATTATTCACCCTTACCATGTTGGTGTAAGTGAACACATCCATAGAGCGTAACCATGGGAGTGAATGAGTGGGATACAATTTAACGTCGTATAGGAAACATCTCTGCCATCTAACGACAACGCTAACGTATTTTATTAATATCACGTCGTGTCAGCTTTAAAATGGAGGAAGGATAAGCTCAGCTGACGCTGGTCGAAGGCGTTTATCTAATCTGACAGATCCATTGTTTGGCAAAATGCCCTTTGATAATTGAGTGAGTTAGTTCGGAATAACACCGCTTTGAACAGTTATTCCAGGTATATCACGCTGTGTCAGTTTGATGTGGGAGGAAAGCCCGAAGTGAAGGTCTCGGACGTTTACCACTACGGTGAAACCCACGACCACGGGAATGGTGCGGACAAACCTAGAAACATAATAGGGGCGAACCGGGATTGTTCCATTGGTTTCTGGCGTGTCCAAGGAACGCAACTCTTCACACCGAATTGCAGCACCTTAGACGACTGGGCGGTCCGTGCCCCCTTTAAATATTACCGATTACGTATTCATGCAACGCTTCATACTCGTCCGTGAGCTGATATAATTGGGGATAACGAATAAGTAGCGAGTCTACAATACACGGTGATGAATAATAAACAACACAATAGGTTTCGTTCCACGTTGTACCGAAGCTTCACTTCCTGTACGGTAACAACTAATTTAATAATAATAATAATGATATCATTATTAATTATAATAATAAGTGTTCTGTTCGCTGCAATGAAACTTATAGTCAGTGAGAGTGTTTCTTGAACAGGTGGGTCTTACAGGGGGTTTTTAAGCAGGAGAGTGATGACGATGTCTTTATGGAGAGAGGGAGTTCATTCCACTGGGAGCTTGCTGTGTAGGCGAAGGATCGCATGCCCAATGATGATGTCTTCACAGATGGCACTGTTAGAAGGAGCTGATTTTGGGACCGCAGGGAGCGCACATTCTTGTAACGTGGAATCAGTTCTGTCAAGTAGGCTGGAGCTAGATTTCCTGTACAATAACAACTCATTTCCAGTACAATAACAACTCATTTCCTGTACGGTAACAACTCATTTCCTGTACGGTAACACCTCATTTCCTGTACGGTAACAACTCATTTCCTGTACGGTAACACCTCATTTCCTGTACAATAACAACTCATTTCCTGTACGGTAACACCTCATTTCCTGTACGGTAACAACTCATTTCCTGTACGGTAACACCTCATTTCCTGTATGGTAACAACTCATTTCCTGTTCGGTAACAACTCACGATAAAAAAAAATAATATTCTGTGTCTTCGATACTCCGCCAGGTTATTAATGTTTCTTTCGTTCCCGTTTGGCGTTTCTGTTTGTTGATATCGTTTATGTGTATGTTATTTATGTTATTCCTGTTAATGTTCATGAATGTATTTTGTTGATGTTATTTGTAATATACTCTTCAAAAAAAAGAAACTTGACATATATGCCAAATATCTAAAACAATTACATTAAATGAGAACCAAATAAGTCAAAGATGATGTGTCTATAATTCGCGAAAACACATGCAAAGCACATAAATATTTAGGAATGCAGTCCCCCCCTGCTGATTGGGCTTAAAAGTCCACATCAACGGCTGTTCATACAGTCCTTATAACGGCAGTAGAGGCGGTGACAGAATGCCAAGACTGAATGCAACGGAACAACGCCATTGGGAGATTGGAGGTGGCCAGGCACTTTTGCGTATCCAGACTGACAATCTCCGCTCTGTGGACCCGATACAACAACACCAACAGTTGACGACAGACCAAGGTCAGGAAGACCAAGGGTGACAACCCAAGCACAAGATCGATACATCCGGCTGCGACACCTCCGAGACCACACTACCACAGCCACGCCTACAACCACACAGATCCCTGGGGTACGCAGAATATCAGATCAAACGGTACGCAACAGACTGAGGGAGGCCGGACTGTTTGCACGAAGACCTGTTCGACGTCATGTATTGACCCCACGTCATCTGGCGGACCGTCTGCTTTGGTGCCAACAAAGGGTTAGATGGTGGAGAAATGTACTGTTTACTGACGAGTCCCGTTTCCTACTCACACGTGCTGATGGGCGCGCACGTCTCTACAGACGTCGGGGTGAACGTTACGCCCCCAACTGTGTGCAGCAGGTTGTCCCATTTGGCGGCGGGAGTGTCATGGTATTGGCCGGAATTCATCACGGTGGTAGGACGCCTCTCGTGCATGTGGCAGGTGCATTGACAGGTGTGTGTTACAGAGACTTGATCCTACATTCTTACGTTCTTCCTCACGTCAACGTTCATGGCGGACAGTTCCAGCAGGACAACGCCCGACTACATATTGCATGTGTTTGTCAGGACTTCTTGCAGCACAACAACATCCAGACATTACCTTGGCCACCGGTCACCAGATTTGTCCCCGATTGAGCATCTGTGGGACGAGTTGGATCGACGCGTTCGCAGAAGGAATCCACCGCCCCAAACACTTCCGGCGCTTCTTGATGCACATCAGCATGAATGGCAGCACATCCAACAGTGTGTTATTGACAACTTGATTGCATCTATGGGTCGTCGGTGTCAAGTGGTGACTGATGCACGTGGTGGGCACAACCGATACTGACATTTTCTCTACCCCTGTGACATAAACTGTATCGTGTACGTGTGTCTGTCTAGGTAACACGATTAATGTTTTGAACATTGTGTACATTGATCTTCAAACAGTGTTTCAATTATTGTTTCTGTGTCCTATTTTGAAACAATCGCATTATATTACATTTTGAAAGTCAGTGTCAAGTTTCTTTTTTTTGAAGAGTATATATGTTTGTGTTCACTTCTTGTTGAGGCTGTTTTGAACTGATGTAGATTCATCTGGCACTACTCGTCTCCATCAGTTCCACGAACTCTTCATAGTCGAGTTTGTTGTCTCCGTTCCGGTCGACCTGAGCTATCAGCTGCATTGTTTCTTCCCTAGACAGAGGTGTGTCAGCAGTAGCCATAACTCGAGACAGTTCGTCTACTGACAAGACGCCATCTTTGTTTGTGTCCAAGCTGCGAAAGAGACGTCTGATGTTTGCGCACCTGCAGTGTAAAATAACCCATTAGAGTACAACATAGCATACCACCACTTTGACAACGTATGTTTTATGTTAGTGATCGACCATTTAATATTTTTCGGGGATGTGTTTGTTTTAATAGCTACAAAACTCACTAACACTATAAGAGGGCACATACTTCCTCTCTTTTTGGGCGCTATGGTTGGCATGGCGACCAGGAACTCACTAACACTGTCAGAGAGTACTTACTTCCTCTCTGTGGACGATATGGTTGGCATGGCAACCAGGAACTCACTAATATTATAAAGGGGCACTTACTTTCTCTCTTTTGGTGTTATGGTTGGCATGGCGACCAGGAACTCACTAACACTGTCAGAGAGTACTTACTTCCTCTCTGTAGGCGATATGGTTGGTATGGCAACCAGGAACTCACTAACATAATAAAGGGGCACTTACTTTCTCTCTTTGGGTGTTATGGTTGGCATGGCGACCAGGAACTCACTAACACTGTCAGAGAGTACTTAATTTCCCTGTTTGAGTTCTATGGTTGGCATGACAACCAGGAACTCACACTGTAGGGGAACACTTACTTCCTCTCTGTGGGCGCTATGGATGGCATGGCGGCCAGGAACTCGTCCAAGGTCACCTTGGAGTTTTTGTCTGTGTCCAGCGAGTTGAACAGGGCCTGAAGGAAACGTGATGACTTGGTACAATGGGTGGTACAGAGGGAGGTACAGAGAGGATACAGCCGTGTAGCTAAGGACACATGAATCACATATAGAAGACATGGTGTCAAGGACGAATCCAATCCTTTTAATCGTACTGATAGATAACACCCGCGTTTCAACGTTGGCAGAAACAGAAGTGACTTTCAATTGAACAAGCCTATTAGTACTTGACTCACATTATCACTGTATAACGTTATCACATGACTCATAGTGTAGTTTAATCGTTCATTCGTCACATGCCGCAAAACCACCCCGCATTCACGCAAGAATCCGTGAAGAATAGACTGTGCTTGTGGTAAGAGGCGACCAACGGGATCGGGAGGTCAGACTCGCTGCCTTTGTTGGTGCATGTCATCGTATCCAAATTGCGTAGATCGATGCTCATGATGTCAATCACTGGATTGTGTGGTCCATTAGAACGGCCGTCGTGTAGCTGGATTATTGCTGAGTGCGGCGTTAAACAACAAACAAACAAACAATCACTCCAGGGATAAACTGATCCAGGCGATCGTGATCATTGCATGTTCTGAGTCATCCCGACAAAAAAAAAGAAGAAGCTTTTTAATGATTAACACCGGTAAACATGGACATGGACATCATTTTCGCAGTGCGTTCAGAACAGACAGCTGTGTCGTAGTACGAGTAGAGAGGGTTTCTTTAGATTTGTACATCAATAGTAATACACGTGTATGTGAATATACAGGAAAAGATTATGCAGGATTAGATAAACAATAATCTCGATATAGCCGCTGGGACTTCACCCCCCAGACATAATACAAACACTAGGACCTAATATCGACACCCCCTGTTTCGAACTACGGAGTATTCGAGGTTTCCCGTGGCTTCGAGTTCATGGTTCATTTGGGGCGACCATTTTTGTCTACAGATCCTTTCGTCTACAGTGTAATCAGAGGAGTAATAAGCTGACCCTTCAGAAACATAGTGGACACATCCTTGTAGAATAAGGTAAAGAAGAATATGAGATAGTTGAATATATTAATTCTATTTTATTCAATGAACAAATATAACATATCAAAGTATAGTCAACAAGCAATAGGGGGCACGGGTGGCCCAGTCGTCTAAGGCGCCGCGATTCGCTGTGCAGAGTTACGTCCCTTTGGCACGCCAGAAACCTATGATTGTGGGTTCCAATCCCGGTTCGCCCCGATTATGTTTCTAGGTTTGTCAGCACCATACCCGTGCTCGTGGTTTTCACCGAAGTGGTAAACGTCTGAGACCTGCATCACTTCGGGCTTTCCTCCCACATTAAGCTGACACGCAGCGATATAACTGGAATATTGTTAAAAGCGGCGTTAATCCCAACTCACTCACTCACTCAAAAAGCAATATTCCTTAACACTTATACGTGTTAAGTCAACGGCCTTTCGGCCTGTAGCCTTTGATCACTTATGTGCTGGTTTCGGAATATAGTTTTGGTGATTTTTGATAATGTTTTGAAATGCTTGAGAGTGATTGAAGAATTTTCTAGGTTTTTGTTTTGTTTTGTTTTTTAGCAAATTGGGCAGTAGTAGCGTTAGCAATGGTCGCTGGCACTGGTATCATTATGATTTGTTTGTTTTTAGCAACCCATGATTGCTGTAAAAGGCGACTATGCTTGTCGTCAGAGGCGACTAACGGGATCGTGTGGTCAGGCTCGCTGACTTGGTTGATGCATGTCATCGTATCCCCATTGTGGGGATCGATGCTCATGATGACAATCACTGGACTCGATTATCATATATAAAATATGGCTGAGTGCGGCGTTCAACAAACAAACAGACTCACCAAACTGACTCCTATTTTGCGTATTGTTTTCGATATGCGATTGATTAACATCATGACAATTGAGACCTGTGGATCATAGAGCGAGGGAGGCAGTGCCTGAAGGATGTTTTGAAAATATCGAGAAGAAAGAACTCACCACAATTCTCGACCGGGACATGCGATAGCCGAGAGCTGAACAGAGTGCGCCGACCTCAGGCATGTTGAGACAGCCGTCCCCATTCGAGTCCACCCCCAGAAACATCTTGATGTACTTCTCCCTCTCTTGTTTCGTCAGATGGGACATTGTAAACTCCTGCTGATCTTACAAGCTTCAATATAGTCAATGTTCAACTGTCGGTGATGAAGGATAGTTCGAGACGGATGTAACAAAAGGCAGCTAAATGGTTCCGGCGATCATACAATAGCCGATATGCTCGGTTGTACTCTGTGTAGTTAATGCTTTATCAGTGTTGAGATAAAGAAAGGCTATCAGCTATTGATAACACAATATATATCCCGTTGGATCTGTCACGACAAAACATGGATGACAGCTGATTTGTTAACCATAAGGACGGCAATGTGTCCGCTATATGACGCAACGTGTCCGCTATATGACACCACGTGTCCGCTAGATGACGGCAATGTGTCCGCTATATGACGGCAATATGTCCTCTATATGATGGCAATATGTCCGCTTTATGACGGCAATATGCCCGCTATATGACGGGAATTTGTCTGCTATATGACGGCAATATACCCGCTATATGACGGCAATGTGTCCGCTATATGACGGCAATTTGTCTGCTAAATGATGGCAATGTGTCCACTATATGACGGCAATGTGTCCGCTATATGACGGCAATTTGTCTGCTATATGACGACAATGTGTCCGCTGTATGACGACAATTTGTCTGCTATATGACTGCAATATACCCGCTATATGACGGCAGTGTGTCCGCTGTATGACGGCAATATGTCCGTCTTATGACGGCAATATACCCGCTATATGACGGCAATGTGTCCGCTATATGACGGCAATATGTCCGTCTTATGACGGCAATGTGTCTATTATATGATGGCAATGTGTCCACTATATGATGACAATGCTTCCGCTAGATGACGGCAATGTATCCGCTATATGACGGCAATGTATCCGCTATATGACGGCAACATGTCCGTCTTATGACCCCACGTGTCCGCTATATGACGGCAACGTGTGCGTTATATGACGACTCTCTCTCTCCCATTTATACGGCTAACATGCACTTGCTGTTTATGCCATAGGCTACTTTCCACAAGTTATCGCAAATTGTCAACCTATACTTTCTTTTGCCGCTTAGTTTACATTTCATATTCACATTTTGATGCAAAATCACACATTAACGGTTTCGAGTTGGAAGTGACTGGTCCTGAGCAGCAAACAGAAAGCCTTGAACTTCCTGTTTCCCTTTTCAGGCAAGACGACTTCATCCAAGTGAAGGACTCTGCAGGATTGCTGATCCTCTCAACACACTGCACATAAACTCGATGCAGTGGTCGTTCAGATAGCCTCTCCTTGAAAATCTGAGTCTGGGCCGATTTGATATGGCACTTCGCTTGGTTGATACTCATTTCTGCACCGTCCAGCTGTACAGAACCATCAACAAAATCAACACCGACATTGAGATTATGTCCCACATTCGAGGTTCGTTTTAGAAAACTGTGGAATGCCTTCTTTTCATCATTAGTCTTGACATGCGTCACAAGAGGATCATCAGACAATTAAATGAGTGCAAAAGTGCACAAAATGGAAAGCCTCCACATTAATCAAACCACGCCCTCCCAACATAATTAGTAAATATAAGCGATTATTATTATTATGCTATTATTATTATTATTATTAGTAGTAGTAGTAGTAGTAGTAGTAGTAGTATGACAAGTGGAAATGGACAATGGTTTTTGACCCTGAATAAAACAATGTGATAGGCTCCTAAATGATAAGTTTGGTATTTCTAAATCACGTGAATTGTGTTATACAGTTGTCCTGTACAACATAATTATTATCAAACGCCTTATAATTCCTTGGTTTTCGCATTTCGTAATTTTGAAAAATACATATCAAACCATTATTCTAACAAATAAAACCAAGTAAATATCTTTCGTAATCGTTTTGCAACCATACGTCCGTACTGGCGAGACACATCGAGTTTGTGTTTTTCATTCATAAGTAGCAGTACCGATGTGGAAGTTGAAATTCGGGTCATCTGAGGATGAAGAGGACGGCTGTTGAAAATATCTATTTGTATTTATGGTGTGTTGAAGACGATATGTTCGCAGTATGACGGCTATATCTTACCTCCCCGCAAATTATCTTCCCTTTATCGTAAGTGTCTGGCCCGTACGCAAACTGTCAACTTCCAATTTAGAAGTTGGAGTACTAATACTAATTAAGGATAAATTTTTTTGGATGAACAACTTCTTTATTACAATCAAGAGCGACATTTCAGTGTAGGTTCTAACACCGTTATCAAGCAGTGTGATATCCAGAGTATGGTTGACAAGTATATACAGGTAGGAGGCAATGTTTATACAGTAGAGTAGATATCAGATGTAGTTAGTCTGGAGTGGAGAAGCCTGTTATGTACACACAAGGCAGTAACGACAATTTCTTCGCTATATGACGGCAATATGTTCGCTATATGACGGCAATATGTTCGCTATATGACGGCAATATGTTCGCTATATGACGGCAATCTGTTCGCTATGTGACGACAATATGTTCACTATATGACGGCAATATGTTCGCTATATGACGGCAATATGTTCGCTATATGACGGCAATATGTTCGCTATATGACGGCAATTTGTTCGCTATGTGACGACAATATGTTCACTATATGACGGCAATCTGTTCGTTATATGAAGACAATTTGTTCGCTATATGACGGCAATCTGTTCGCTATATGACGACAATCTGTTCGCTATGTGATGACACTATGTTCGCTATATGGAGGCAATTTGTTCGCTATATGACGGCAATCTGTTCGCTATATGACGACAATCTGTTCGCTATGTGACGACACTATGTTCGCTGTATGACGACAATATGTTCGCTATATGAAGGCAATTTGTTCGCTATATGAAGGCAATCTGTTCACTATATGACAACAATATGTTCGCTATATGACGGCAATCTGTTCTCTATATGACAGCAATTATACAAGATTATGGCAATGATGTAATAGAGGAAGCAATTATTTTCTGGAATTATTTTTTTCGACCACTTGCATTGAATTTTCAGCCTAATGTTTTGTGAATCAGCTAATTAAAAACAATTGAAGACCACGTGGTCCCCTTGCCACTCCAGCACTGCTTTCATCTATTATCCAGCACACAGTGTGACTGGTTGTCTGTATGGATATGGTCACTTCCTCCATGTTTTTGTCGGTTGAGTGGCCATAACAACATACACGAATCTAGGGGGCAGTCGGGTAGCCTAGTGGTTAAAGCGTTCGCTCGTCACGCCGAGGACCCGGGTTCGATTCCCGACATGTGTACAATGTGTGAAGCTCATTTCTGGTGTCCCCCGCCGTGATATTGCTGGAATATTGCTAAAAGCGGCGTAAAACCATACTCACTCACTCACTACACGAATCTAGAAACACTGCGCGCGGGCGTAACACAGCCCCGACCGAGTATCCGAGTATTCCATGCGAGTTAAGCTAGGATTCCAAGTCCGCGAAGTACTGCGTTTACAACGAGCACCCTTATACCGAACTCACGGTTATTACGAACTGTTTGGGGGCCCCGTCCATTTGCTGCATATAGGCTTTGTATGTGCCTATAACGAACTACGCTTATAATGAACTAAAATTAGTGGTCCTTTTTAGTTCGTTATAACCGTAGTGTACTGTATACCGTATTGGCTGTGTCTATGTGTGCGTGAAATAGATAGATAACGAGGCATTTTGATGCAGGTCTACCGATTCTCAAAATGTGATTTTTTTTTCATAAGCGTGTGCTTGTCGGTGGGAAAACCCCAGGGCATCCCCCAGTGTCACGTGCGTAATAGCTTCGACTGCGACTGCTCACGCATGCGCGTTCCTGACATTACGCATTGCGCACGACGGATCACGCACTACTCACCACGGGCACACGGAAATATTTCTTTAAAATCAATGAAAAAATATTCTTTTCGCATCACGGACTACGCATAAAATCCAAGTTTTCGGCCTTCCATAAGTTCCGTTATCGGGTGAACACTCAAAAGGTTATTCCTATCTTATATGAAATGTTCTTCACGTCTGAACTGCACAATGTAGAACAAACGGGGCCCCCTGACATATTATTGTAGCGGGTTATTGTTTTTTGTTCAGTAACTCTAAAAACTCTTCATAATCTAGATTTCCATCTTCGTTCCGGTCAACCACTGAAATGAGATCCTTGATCTCGGTGGTTGACAGCGGAACACCGTCTGATTGCAGTACCCCAGACAGTTCTTCAGGTGAGATCTTCTTGTCCTCATTTTTGTCCAGAGACTGGAACAGGCGACGCATGCGTGCGCTTCTGAAAGTCAGACATGAAATCAGTATAACTGGTTGTCATTAAATCAGAATAGGGCAGTTAGTTTCGTTTGTTATCGCCGCACTCAGCAATATTCCAGCTATATGGTGGTGATGTACATAATCAAGTCTAGACCAGACAATCATAAGCATCGATCTACGCAATTGGGGTATGATGACATGCATCAACCAATTCAACGAGTCTGATCACCCGATCCCGTTAGTCGACTCCCTTAACAAGCATAGTCGTCTCTTAAGACAAACATTGGTTGCTGAAGACCAATTCTAACCCGGATCTTCACGGGCAGAACAGGGTAGTATTGATATCACACATACTGCAGCGCTGAGGGTAATACATGTCTGTGTGTCTTTGAGATGGGGAGTATTGATATCATAATACCTTGAGTTGGGAAGTAATATAGTAATCTAAATATAGGATAGTATTGTTATGTTCATTTATCATTTTCTTCTTCGGAGATCTCCCCTTTGTCGTAAGTGTCTAGCCAATACGCATACTGTTGACTTTCTATTTACGTTATTTCCGAAATTGACATGACGACATGATGACAGATGCTCATTAATGGAGTTAATAATGCTTCTTGTTATAAACTGTAAATTTCTCATTTAACTCGTCAATCGAGAGTGTTCGTTTCACAAAGCGCCATTTTGTTACTTGACTGGCGTGTATTCTTTCGCTTTCAACAACGGTCTCATAGATTTCCAGAATACTTTTTGTTGAAGTTGAATTTGTATCCAAATGTACAATAAAGTATTGACCTCAAATATATTTTATTACTTTATATTTTAAAAGATTTGGCAAACACGGAACTACTTTTAATAAGGCAATTACAATGGGTAGTGAAACGTCCCTGCGTGTTAGGTTTCAGGGTGTTATATTTTAATTTTCCGGTAGACAATTACACAAAAAAGTACTAGTATATAATAAATAGGATATTCAACGTGTCTTGTAATATATCACGTTTCTCTCATCTCGTGACAAGGAAAAGGAGATATAACATATACATGTAGTGAAGTGTGATTGTTGTGTGGTGTAGTGACGTGGGATTGTTGTGTGATGTGGTGTGGTTGTTGTCTGATATTGTGAGGTGTGATTGTTGTGTGATGTGGTGTGGTTGTGTGATGTGGTTGTTGTGTGATGTGATGTGGTTATTGTGTCATATGCTGTGGTTGTTTTGTGATGTGATGTTGTTGTGTGGTTGTTGTATGATGTTGTTGTTTGTTCTTTAACGCCGCACTCAGCACTATTCCAGCTATGTTGTAGGACGTGGTGAGGTGTGACTGTAGTGTGATGTGACTGTTGTGTGATGTTGTGTGGTTGTTGTGTGATGTGGTGAGGTTGTGTGATGTGGTTGTCACTTGTTCTAGTGTCGTGTGTGTCCAGTACAGGGACTCCACGTGCACTTCGTCAAACCCCAGCCTGTTCTGCGGTGGTAGATTCTTCCGTTGTACGTGTGAATCCTACTGTTCCAAAACGCTATTTACACCAGTGTTGCTTGGTATTTAATTGGAAACTTCTAGAGGTATAATAACAAGGACTTACAGTCTTTTACGTGGTTCAATGGCCGGCATAGCTGCCAGAAACTCGTCCAACGTCACTCGCTTGTTACCATCCTTATCAAGGTCATTGAACAGACGCTGCGGATACAAGAGACAATATATCAGTACTGCCATTCTAGACTAGGAATAAACTATCTTTTGTTTGTTAGTTTAGGCTGCACTCAGCAATATTCCAGCTACATGACGGCGGTCTGTTAATAATCGAGTCTGGACCAGACAATCCAGTGATTGACATCATGTGCATCAATCCACGCAATTGGGATACGATGACATGCATCACAACCAAGTCAGCGAGCCTGACCACCCGATCCCGTTAGTCGCCTCTTACGACAACCATAGTCTCTTATACGACCTATTCTACCCGGATCTTCACGGGTTGATAAACTTTCAACATCATGATGCAGATGATGCAGATGATGCAGATGATGATGATGATGATGATAATGATGATGATGATGATGATGCAGATGATGATGATGATGATGATGATGATGATGATGATGATGATGACGATGATGAGTTTGGAGATTTAACGAACCCTTCCGGTGGACCCGTTTTCGCACATTTATCTTAAGGATGAATGTGTTCACGATGCATGTGTCCTTCACAACATGATGTGTCCTGGCCTGGTCTGCACAGTTATTTTAAAACAATCTATTTTCAAAGTCCTAGTTGCGGAGTAGAATTACGAGCTCGGCGCATCACGCGATAATTCGAGACACTGTTATGAGCTTGTAGCACGGTTCTTAGACTAACATCTAGACTCTGAAATGAACATGTTGTGAACATTTACAGAAAAAAATGAAATGAAATGTAATAAAAAGGACACATGAGATTTTTTTTATCGATAACTAGTGATGCCAAATATGATAGGCTTGCCGATCAGTACCCACCCGACCCGAGTACCCAACTACCCGTCCTAGCCCTACTGCCCACATATGACGATATCGAAATTTATACATGAATTTCGAATCCCATTTTTAACCACACGGAAACTCTTATATGTAGCTATTTTTTCAGTATATGTACATGATTGTCAGCGCTTTGTTTGTTTATTTGTTGTTTAACGCCGACCTCCGCAATATTACAGCTGTATGACGGCGGTCTGTAAATAATCGAGTCTGGACCAGACGATCCAGTGATTGACATCATGAGCATCGATCTACGCAATCGGGATACGATGACATGCATCAACCGAATCAGCAAGTCTGACCACCCGATCCTGTTAGTCGCCTCTTACGGCAAGCACGGGCAGCTGAAGACCTATTCTCACCCGGATCTTTAGCGCCCAAACAGGAGTGATCTGCATTAAGGCTTAAACCCACCATCTTCCCGATGCAAGGGACTTAACTGACCATTAAGTCCAGTTTCCGCCCTTACCGCACTAGGCTGGAATTTCTAACCTCGATCGGGGGCGGTCGGGTAGCCTGGTGGTTAAAGCGTTCGCTCGTCACGCCGAAGACCCGGGATCGATTCCCGACATGGGTACAATGTGTGAAGCCCATTTCTGGTGTCCCCCGCCGTGATATTGCTGGAATATTGCTAAAAGCGGCGTAAAACCAAACTCACTCACTCACTAACCTCGATCGTAGCGCCACCAGTGTGTTATTACGAGTTGTGTCCCTTCTATGCCTCTCCTATTGACCAATCAGATTCCGCCTCTTGTGTCACTTAAATTTGCTTCAAACAAAATGGCAACGCCCAGTCAAGAAGATCTGATCAATAATCAAGATCTATATTGTGATAAAACGGGTCTTTCATCGCAAAGTGCATCAAATCACGTGAGCACCTTGATTAAAAACATGAAAAGATTTGGAAAATATCTGTTGACCCCGAGATTGCGTTGCACATGCTTTGCAAATCTGAGCGAATGAGTGAGTATGGTTTAACGCCGCTTTTAGCAATATTCCAGCAATATCACAACGGGGGACAGCAGAAATGGGCTTCACACATTGTACCCATGTCGGGAATCGAACCCGGGTCTTCGGCGTGACGAGCGAACGCTTTAACCACCAGGCTACCCGACCGCCCCTGCAAATCTGAAATCGCCCGAAATCTGCGCGACAGTTTACGAACCGGATTTCGATTTCGTTACACGATTTTGACTGGAATATGCAGAGACTCGTTAGTCCAGCTAAAATATAACTCCATGTGCGGAGTTGCGTCCCTTGGGCACACCAGAAACCTATGATTGCGGGTTCGAATCCCGGTTCGCCCCGATTATGTTTTTAGATTTGTCTGCACCATAGCATAGGGGGTTCATTTATACATGCATGTCGCTTGATATAATTGTTTTTGTCAATTTAAAACATATATCATATACAAATATATTTCGGAGACAATGTGTTTGTCTAAGCTGGGTGAAAACTTCACTCTGTCATCCATCCTTGAACTTATATAACTGGAATACTGTTAAAAGCGGCGTTAAACCCAACTCACTCACTCGCCTGGGGAAGATATAAACCCACGTTTAACAGGTCTTGATGCATTTTTACTTGACCCTTGACGCATGCATATACCCATATGTCACTGTCTTGTCCGTAATCATCTCCGAAACCCCTTCAAACTGAAGCTGAGAGTGGACTCCAGGAATGTTCAATCGGGTTCGAATCTGATTTCAATAATCAACTAATTAGGCTGTTATGTATCAGAAGTCTGTATTAAAGTTAGTCTGCAGTTAGCCTAAACTTTTATGCAGTATTCTATGGTATTCACATTTTACCTTGATTTGATCTTTGAAGCTTGAACAAGCCCATGTTGTTTTCTATATGATAATGCGAACTGTATCAGGATACATGCAGAAGTTTTAGTGTTGAAATTTGCATATAGAGCATAGTTAGAGTAGGTAAATGGAGTATCGGGGATTATAGCGAGGTCAGGTGAAGTGGGTACTAACGTCGCGTCCAAGATTATTGTGCTTGTGCACGTGTGTGTGTGTCTGCTTGTCCTTGTCTGGACTGATGCCTTGTCTGGACTCGGACCTTCCGCTCTCCGGTCAGACGCTCTACCACTAGACCACTGAGGTGGTTGTTTAAGGAGGTATTTCGAGGGGTCTTGAAGAGCCATAGTATTCTGGCTAAAAATTTTTGGAGTGATACACTTGAAAACCCATTTAACAATGGATATGTATCACGGTATTAGTAATAAAAGAAGCTGGTAAAGAGTGGCAATTGTGATTATTGTTCATTGTGCGAACGCGTTTCAAGGTAATAGTATTCAATTTATATTTAATATTATTTGTTCAAATACAGCTGATTAGTGCCAATTTATACACATATTTCTAATTATTTTATTTTTAGTCTACAATTACATCGACTAATTAGACATATCATTTTAGTGAAATTGAAGTCTTGATTTCGCAAAATCAAAGAATTAACCTGCTTGAACAACAATGAGCAAATCGCGCAAACGCAACCTGGTTTCTGCGATATATGTGTGGCACGTGTTTAACGAGTGTCAAACGACAACTCAAACCGGATTAGCAACTATCTCCATCTTGCCTGGACAGTGTATAAACAAGCGCATTGTACACCAAGGCCTTCGCGTCTCAATGGGTAGCGAGGTTTGAATAGTCGTCCCAAGGCCACTGTTTCGATCCTCGGGTCTGGCAGCAGTGATCTGACTGCAAACGTTTGTATCACGCGCGGAGACGTAACGGTCAGTGACAGATGTGCTGACACGTCCCTTTTTTACAATATCTCTAGCTCCACCCCTTGGTGCTGTGTCCGGAGGCTTTGTACAGGTACAAAACATTGAAAGAAACACTATACACCTGTTCTACAACAGAGCTGTGATATGTATTGTGTTGAACCCTACGAATCTTTTCAATGAGACTATTTATATTTTGTGTAATCGACGCTTGTGTTTGCGATCTAGTGAGGTGATATCTGTAGGCACAGGGCCACGGATAGCCATACTATACTGACTGTACTGATTACATTAAAAAAAACATCTTCGATATGAAAAAGTCAGATCATAACATAACCACCTGATCACTTCTAATCGATATTCGGAGTCGTTGTGACCATGCGACCCCCTCTGCCGAGATATATTGATTTAACTTAATTTCTTTCCACGGGAGTGTAATCACGATTTATACTCACATAAATTCTGTCTTTGTCCAAATTAAACCCAAGTGTCTTACACAGTGCGCAAAGCTCTTCCATATTTAGATAACCATCGCCATTTTTGTCTGAGTCTAGGAAAACTTCACTGTAAAGCTTCCTTTCCTTCTGCAGTAGTTGGGTCATCTTCTGCAGCCGTATTCTCAAAACCCAGTGAAGCAACAGCTTTAGAAATACAGAACCTTCCAGGAATCGTGGCGTTTGCTCTGAGGTCGATAATGAAGCTAGGCTACATATAAATAGGGGGTGCAACTTTCTTCGCCTTGCGGAGCTCAAGCATAGCAACGCTTGTATGTGTTGCAACTCGTTTCAATAGCAAGCAAGCAGGAAACAAACACGCGTTGTCCAACTGTTATTTGTCGTTTATCTTTCACGCAGAACATGCCACGGTTGTATTAACACACACGCGTTCATGTTTGGGATATGCGATTATCTCCTATCTATTTACCACCTTACAATAAATCAATATATTTTTTATTCAGAATGTAGGCCTCTCAATCCATGGTTCTCAGTGCAAGCGGTTCGTGTAATAAATAATAACACACTATCGAGCCCGCGATAGCGAATCGGGTTGTCATGCTGGCTTTCTTGTTTGGTGCATGTCATCGTATCCCAACTGCTTTGGACGATGCGCAGGATGTCAATCACCAGATTGTCTGCTCCAGACTCGAATATTTTCAGACCGCTGTCTTATAGCATGAATATTGCTGAGAGCGGCGTTAAACAAACACACAGACAAACAAGGATGTACTTATGTCCTTGCAGAAGATACATCCTGACTCCGGACAATGCTGTTCCTATACGGCGTTAGGGTGGCCTAGTGGTTGAAGCGTTAGCTCATCATGATTCGTGTTCGATGCCCAACATGGGTGCAGTGTGTGAAGTGTTGTCCCATGTCGGCAGACTGCAGGAATATTACAGTGTAAAACCACATCTACTCACTCACCCATTGGAACTTTGAATATCAACTTCCACTGACATGCCCCTTCAAACATTGCTACTAATATCATTGAGAAATATACGGTCTTGCTACTGCATCTAATCTGATACTGTGTGTTTTCTGTTGATGAATTCCTATTGCTACTGTTAATGTCATCATTGTTGCTACTGCTACTGTTAATGTCGCCATTGTTGCTACTGCTACTGTTAATGTCACTATTTTTGCTACTGCTACTGTTAATGTCACTATTGTTGTCACTGCTACTGTTAATGTCACCATTGTTGTCACTGCTACTGTTAATGTCGCCATTGTTGCTACTGCTACTGTTAATGTCACTATTGTTGCTACTGCTACTGTTAATGTCGCCATTGTTGCTACTGCTACTGTTAATGTCACTATTTTTGCTACTGCTGCTGTTAATGTCACCATTGTTGTCACTGCTACTGTTAATGTCGCCATTGTTGCTACTGCTACTGTTAATGTCACTATTGTTGTCACTGCTACTGTTAATGTCGCCATTGTTGCTACTGCTACTGTTAATGTCACTATTGTTGCTACTGCTACTGTTAATGTCGCCATTGTTGCTACTGCTACTGTTAATGTCACTATTTTTGCTACTGCTGCTGTTAATGTCACCATTGTTGTCACTGCTACTGTTAATGTCGCCATTGTTGCTACTGCTACTGTTAATGTCACTATTGTTGCTACTGCTACTGTTAATGTCACTATTGTTGTCACTGCTACTGTTAATGTCACCATTGTTGTCACTGCTACTGTTAATGTCACTATTGTTGCTACTGCTGCTGTTAATGTCACCATTGTTGCTACTGCTACTGTTAATGTCACTATTGTTGTCACTGCTACTGTTAATGTCACTATTGTTGCTACTGCTGCTGTTAATGTCACTATTGTTGCTACTGCTACTGTTAATGTCACCATTGTTGCTACTGCTACTGTTAATGTCACTATTGTTGCTACTGCTGCTGTTAATGTCACTATTGTTGCTACTGCTACTGTTAATGTCATCACTGTTGCTACTGCTACTGTTAATGTCACTATTGTTGCTACTGCTACTGTTAATGTCACCATTGTTGTCACTGCTGCTGTTAATGTCATCACTGTTGCTACTGCTACTGTTAATGTCACCATTGTTGTATGCTGCTACTGCTTCCGATTCAATGTCTAATACCTGCATCACTTCGGGCTTTCCTCCTACCGTGAGCTTAGACGCCGTGATATAGCTGGAATATTGTTCAAAACGGTATAAAACCAACTCACTCACTCTCACACTACTGCTACTTCAGCTACTTCTACAGCTACTGTATCCTGTTGTGTATACTATTAATTCCATCGCCTGGTATCAGATAGGTGCACGAGGTCCTGTGCGCAGCGCCAAAGTGGTTGCGGAGAGTAGGTGGATGGGTGGCCGTGTTCAGCATCTTAACCCCTGGGAGTGATGCTTCACTCTGAAGCACATGTAGCGCAGGTGGTGTCTCCTAAGGCAAGTACCTAGTTCGAATTATGCCACAGTTCACTCACTGACCCTGTTAATACTACTACTGCTACTATAATAGTCGGAACCTACAAGCATGACCTACAGACGCGACCCACAGTCGGGACCAACAGTCGGGACCTACTGTCGGAACCTACAGTCGGGATCTAAACACAGGATCTACACACAGGATCTACACACGGGACCTACAGACGGGACCTACTATCGGAACCTACAAACAGGACCTACAGACGCGACCCACAGTCAGGACCCACAGTCGGGACCTACTATCGGAACCTACAGTCGGGATCTACACACAGGATTTACACACGGGACCTACAGACGGGACTAACAGTCCGGACCCACAGTCGGGACCTACTATCAGAACCTACAGTCGGGATCTACAGACTGGATCTACACATTCGTCACCACTCGCCCCTTTCCGTAACCTGCAAGAAGACTCGTCCCCCTATCGATGAATGTTGTGTGCGAAAATACGACAAACCAATCAGAATGCGCGTATGATTTCAAGTTCTTCGTCAAAGAATCCCTCAGAAATAATTTTTGATTTTACATATGTCTTGCATCTAAAAATATACCCAAGACAAGTTAAATGTGTTCAATCATAGTGTATAAATCCTCATGTCTCGATGTGATTTAAATTGCATCTGAAATATATATAATATATGGGGAAATAAATGTGAACCATTACGCAGCGAGTTGACAATTGTTTTAGGTATGCCCGTTTGCGCAAAGACGGAACCCGGTCGCAAAAATGGCCATGATAGGGGCACGAGTCGCTATTCGGCTTGTCCCGGAATAACACGAGTTGGTCACGAATGTGGATCTACAGTCGGGACCCACAGTCGTGATCTACTATCGGAACCTACAGTCCGGACCCAAAGTCGGGACCTACTATCAGAACCTACAGTCCGGACCCACAGTCCGGACCCACAGTCGGGACCCACAGTCGGGACCCACAGTGGGGATCCCACAGTCGGGATCTACATTCGGAGTCAACAGTCGGGATCTACAGTCGGGATCAACAGTCGGGGCCCACAGTCGGGGCCCACAGTCGGGACCCACAGTCGGGACCTACACACGGGACCTACAGTCTGGACCCACAGTCGGGACCTACACACGGGACCTACAGTCGGGACCCACAGTCGGGACCTACACACGGGACCTACAGTCGGGACCCACAGTCGGGACCTACACACGGGACCTACAGTCGGGACCCACAGTCGGGACCTACACACGGGACCTACAGTCAGGATCTACACACGGGACCTACAGACTGGATCCACAGTCGGGACCTACAGTCGGGACTCACAGTCGGGACCAACAGTCGGGATCCCACAGTCGGGACCCACAGTCGGGATCCCACAGTCGGGATCTACAGTCGGGGCCCACCGTCGGGACCCACAGTTGGGACCAACAGTCGGGATCTACAGTCGGGACTAACAGTTGGGATCTACGGTCAGGACCCTAAATCGGGATCTACATTCGGAGTCAACAGTCAGGATCTACGGTCGGGATCAACAGTCGGGACCCACAGTCGGGACCATCAGTCGGGACCCACAGTCGGGACCCTAAATCGGGATCTACATTCGGAGTCAACAGTCAGGATCTACGGTCGGGATCAACAGTCGGGACCCGAGGTCGGGACCCACAGTCGGGACCCTAGATCGGGATCTAAATTCGGAGTCAACAGTCGGGATCTACACTCGGGATCAACAGTCGGGATCTACAGTCGGGACTAACAGTCGGGATCTACAGTCGGGACTAACAGGCGGGACTAACAGGCGGGATCTACAGTTGGGACTAACAGTCGGGACTAACAGTCGGGATCAACAGTCGGGGCTAACAGTCGGGATCTACAGTCGGGACTAACAGTCGGGATCAACAGTCGGGGCTAACAGGCGGGACTAACAGTCGGGATCAACAGTCGGGATCTACAGTCGGGATCTACAGTCGGGATCAACAGTCGGGACTAACAGTCGGGATCAACAGTCGGGATCTAAAGTCGGGACTAACAGTCGGGACTAACAGTCGGGATCAACAGTCGGGGATAACAGTCGGGATCTACAGGCGGGACTAACAGTCGGGATCTACAGTCGGGATCAACAGTCGGGATCTACAGTCGGGATCTACAGTCGGGATCAACAGTCGGGACTAACAGTCGGGATCAACAGTCAGGGCTAACAGTCGGGATCTACAGTCGGGATCTACAGTCGGGACTAACAGTCGGGATCTACAGTCGGGATCTACAGTCGGGATCTACAGTCGGGACTAACAGTCGGGACTAACAGTCGGGATCGACAGTCGGGGCTAACAGTCGGGATCTACAGTCGGGATCTACAGTCGGGATCAACAGTCGGGATCAACAGTCGGGATCTACAGTCGGGACTAACAGTCGGGATCTACAGTCGGGATCTACAGTCGGGATCTACAGTGGGGATCTACAGTGGGGATCAACAGTCGGGGCTAACAGTCGGGGCTAACAGTCGGGACTAACAGTCGGGGCTAACAGGCGTGATCTACAGTCGGGATCAACAGTCGGGATCTACAGTCGGGATCTACAGTCGGGATCTACAGTCGGGATAAACATTCGGGGCTAACAGTCGGGACTAACAGTCGGGACTAACAGTCGGGGCTAACAGTCGGGACTAACAGTCGGGGCTAACAGTCGGGATCTACAGTCGGGATCTACAGTCGGGATCTACAGTCGGGATCTACAGTCGGGACTAACAGTCGGGACTAACAGTCGGGATCTACAGTCGGGACTAACAGTCGGGATCTACAGTCGGGATCTACAGTCGGGATCTACAGTCGGGACTAACAGTCGGGATCTACAGTCGGGATCTACAGTCGGGACTAACAGTCGGGATCTACAGTCGGGATCTACAGTCGGGATCTACAGTCGGGATCTACAGTCGGGACTAACAGTCGGGACTAACAGTCGGGATCTACAGTCGGGATCTACAGTCGGGATCTACAGTCGGGATCTACAGTCGGGACTAACAGTCGGGACTAACAGTCGGGACCTACAGTCGGGATCTACAGTCGGGACTAACAGTCGGGATCTACAGTCGGGACTAACAGTCGGGACTAACAGTCGGGGCTAACAGTCGGGATCTACAGTCGGGACTAACAGTCGGGACTAACAGTCGGGATCTACAGTCGGGACTAACAGTCGGGATCTACAGTCGGGATCTACAGTCGGGACTAACAGTCGGGATCTACAGTCGGGGCTAACAGTCGGGACTAACAGTCGGGATCTACAGTCGGGACTAACAGTCGGGATCTACAGTCGGGATCTACAGTCGGGACTAACAGTCGGGACTAACAGTCGGGATCTACAGTCGGGATCTACAGTCGGGACTAACAGTCGGGATCTACAGTCGGGACTAACAGTCGGGATCTACAGTCGGGACTAACAGTCGGGATCTACAGTCGGGATCTACAGTCGGGATCTACAGTCGGGACCTACTGATGTGATCTGCTTACAGGACCTGCAAGCAGAAGGGGAATGACACGTTGTCAAAAGGAACAATGTTGACCAAGACTGCGAGTGACTCACCACGTTCATTGATAATAATGGGTTTTGTCCGCGCATAGCAACATTCAAGCTCTATGACGAAGGTTTGCAAATAATCAAGTCTGGAAAATCAAGTGATTGACATCATGAGCATCGTTGGGATACGATGACGTGCATCAACCAAGACTGATCCCGTTTGTCGCCTCTTACGGCAATCATGGGTTTTTGAAGACCAATCTAACCCGGATCAAGTACAGATATCTATAGACAACAAAAACAGCATACGTTTACACCTGTGTCACACAACCAGGATATGTTGGTAAAGACTATTTGTAACCCAGATGACAATGTGTCGTATTTTGAACCAACACCACTTTACCGCGTGAGAGGCCGGTGTTTCAATGCGTCGTCAAACCAACGCGGCATCCCTAAACTGATGTCTGCACGCCACGACTCGCTCCACTGATCATAAGGGGTCAACGAAGGAATGTCAACAGCCAGTTTATTAAAGCCAGGTCACGGTGACCTAGAGCTAGCGGACTTGACTGTTAATGTGCAGTGACATTGTAGAGTATGTAGTCACAATACGCATAATGATACCCCGGGCATAGTATCTCTAGAGTATGTTTCGTTTTGTTTGTTTGTTTGTTGTTTAACGCCGCA
This sequence comes from Haliotis cracherodii, assembly GCF_022045235.1. Lineage (NCBI taxonomy): Eukaryota > Metazoa > Mollusca > Gastropoda > Lepetellida > Haliotidae > Haliotis > Haliotis cracherodii. The sequence continues at coordinate 35,381,565 of NW_027266341.1, forward strand.
CTCAGCAATGTTCTAGCTATATGACGGTGGTCTGTAAATAATCGAGCCTGACCAGACAATCCAGTGATTGACATCATGAGCATCGATCCACGCACTTGGGATACGATAGCATGCATCAACCCGATCCCATTAGTCGCCTCTTACGGCAAGCATCTCGAGTATCTGACGGACCCAAGAGCATATATCTTATTACACAATCATCCACGTTTCATTCTCATCCCCTTCTCAGCTCCAGCAGCCTAAGTACCATCTCTGTTCCAGAAGCTTAAGCACCATCTCAGTTCCAGCATCTAAAGCACCATCTCAACTGCAGCAGTCTAAGCACCATTTCAGCTCCAGCAGTCTAAGCACCATCTCAGCTCCAGCAGCCTACGCACTATGTCAGCTCCAGCAGCCTAAGCACCATTTCAGCTCCAGGACTCTAAGCACCATCTCAGCTCAAGCAGTCTAAGCACCATAAACAGCTCCAGCAGCCTAAGCACCAGCTCAGCTCCAGCAACTTAAGCACCATCTCAGCTCCAGCAGTCTAAGCACCATCTCAGCTCCAGCAGCCTAAGCACCATCTCAGCTCCAGCAGCATACGCACCATCTCAGCTCCAGCAGTCTAAGCACCATCTCAGCTCAAGCAGCCTACGCACCATCTCAGCTCCAGCAGCATACGCACCATCTCAGCTCCAGCAGCATACGCATCATCTCAGCTCCAGCAGCCTACGCACCATCTCAGCTCCAGCAGCCTAAGCACCATCTCAGCTCCAGCAGCACACGCATCATCTCAGCTCCAGAAGTCTAAGCACCATCTCAGCTCCAGCAGCCTAAGCACCATCTCAGCTCAAGCAGCCTAAGCACCATCTCAGCTCCAGCAGCATATGCACCATCTCAGCTCCAGAAGTCTAAGCATCATCTCAGCTCCAGCAGCCTAAGCACCATCTCAGCTCAAACAGCCTACGCACTATCTCAGCTCCAGCAGCCTAAGCACCATTTCAGCTCCAGAAATCTAAGCACCATCTCAGCTCAAGCTGCATACCCACCATCTCAGCTCCAGAAGTCTAAGCACCATAAACAGATCCAGCAGCCTAAGCACCAGCTCAGCTCCAATAGCTTAAGCACCATCTAAGCTCCAACAGCCTAAGCACCATCTCAGCTCCAACAGCGTAAGCATCATCTCAGCTTCAACGGCTTAAGCACCATGTAAGCTACAACAGCCTAAGCACCATCTCAGCTCCAACAGCGTAAGCATCATCTCAGCTCCAATACCTTAAGCACATCTCAGCTTAAGCACATATCAGCTCCAGTAGTCTAAGCACCACCTCAGCTCCAACAGCCTAAGCACCATCTCAACTTCAACACCTTAAGCACCATAAACAGCTCCAGCAGTCTAAGCACCATCTCAGCTCCGGCAGCTTCAGCACCATCTCAGCTGCAGCAGCCTGAGCACCATCTAAGCAGTCTAAGCACCAGCTCAGCTTCAACAGCTTAAGAAACCATCTCAGCTCCAGCAGCCTAAGCACCATCTCAGCTCCAGCAGTCTAAGCACCGTCTCAGCTCCGGCAGCCTTACCACCATCTCAGCTCCAGCAGTCTAAGCACCATCTCAGCTTCAACAGCTTAAGCACCATCTCAGCTCCAACAGCCTAAGCACCATCTCAGCTCCAACAGCGTAAGCATCATCTCAGCTCCAACAGTTTAAGCACCATCTCAGCTCCAGCAGCTTCAGCACCATCTCAGCTCCAATGGCGTAAGCTTCATCTCAGCTCCAAAACCTTAAGCACCATCTCAGCTCCAGCAGCTTAAGCACATCTCAGCTCCAGCAGTCTAAGCACCACCTAAGCTCCAACAGCCTAAGCACCATCTCATCTCCAACAGCCTAAGGACCATCTCAGCTCCAACAGCTTAAGCACCATCTCAGTTCCAGCAGTCTAAGCACCATCTCAGCTCCAGCAGCTTCAGCACCATCTCAGCTCAAACAGTCTAAGCACCATCTGACCTCCAGCAGCCTAAATACCATCTCAGCTCCAGCAGTCTAAGCACCATCTCAGCTCAAACAGTCTAAGCACCATCTCAGCTCCAGCAGTCTAAGCACCATCTAAGCTCCTGCAGGCGACCGCGTCATTCCAATAGACGTTTAAATGGTATTTGCTGTTACCCTGCCTTGCACTATGTATTAAGGGTCTAAAACAAGCGCTGATCTGCTCGGAGTCAGTATACTGTGTCTGAGTGTGGTATATATGTTAAACTGCGGTATGGTATTTCAGAACGCGAAGTTAAACCCCTTTTCACCTCACCTCACTTTTCGTAGAAAATCCTCTCACCAGAGACGTTCTGTAAAGTGGTTTGACATGATAGAAATAGAAATTTATTCTGACGTGGAACGATCTACATAACACACATTACAGTGAGTGAGTATGGTTTTACGCCGCTTGTTTTAGCAAGAGTCCAGTAATATCACGGAGGGGGACACCAGAAATGGGCTCCACATATTGTACCCATGTGGGGCATCGACCCTGGGTCTTCGGCGTGACGGTGTGACGCTCTAACCACTAGGCTACACCCTACGGACGATGCGGAGGGATGTCAAATTAAATAACATATTTTCGTAAATGAAGTCACCAGGCTATAGTTAGAATCGCCCTTTTAAGCGCATGTACACCCGCAAGATATATATTACGTGCGTTTCCTTAGGTTCGTGGAAAGTGTGTTGAAAACGTAAAATTGTTGATAAATGTTGTTTCAGATTTTTCTTTTCTGGGTCGCGTTTACATTATCAACCCTTAGTCGTATTTTATCCCCAACGAAGAACACGGTTACGTTTCTAACGTTAACTATGAATATTTTACTGCCGCTTCTAACAGTGTTCACATGTCTCAGTTGTAACAGCATTTATGAGGAGAATGCATCCATTGTGGAGTCCGATGTCTGTCTTTAAAACACAGAAGAATTAGGTTTTTATGTAATTGGAAGCATTAAAAAAACTCGAGACGCAGGTGTACTCAGGTGGAAACAATATTCAGACTAGAAAATCATTTGCGAACATGATACTGCGTGTTAAATTCAAAGAGCGTGGAGTGCCACCGACTTTGAGGTTTTACTTGGGCCTAAAATGGTTTAACCCTGTAATCAACTTTCGACCATTTCCCACTGGCTTCTCGACTGCATCAATTGTACCTCAAAACTAAAGTGGAAAACACCAAATGTTGGAGCTTCTGGAATACTGCTCTTTAGTGCTGCTGGAGTACTGCTCGATGGTGCTCCTGGAATACTGTTCTATAGTGCTGCTGGAATACTGCTCTTTAGTGCTGCTGGAGTACTGCTCGATGGTGCTCCTGGAATACTGCTCTATAGTGCTGCTGGAATACTGCTCTATAGTGCTGCTGGAATACTGCTCTATAGTGCTGCTGGAGTACTGCTCGATGGTGCTCCTGGAATACTGCTCTATAGTGCTGCTGGAATACTGCTCTATAGAGCTGCTTGAATACTGCTCTATAGTGCTGCTGGAGTACTGCTCGATGGTGCTGATAGAATACTGCTCTATAGTGCTGCTGGAATACTGCTCTATAGTGCTGCTGGAATACTGCTCTATAGTGCTGCTCGAATACTGCTCTATAGTGCTGCTGGAATACTGCTCTATAGTGCTGCTGGAATACTGCTCCATAGAGCTGCTGGAATACTGCTCTATAGAGCTGCTCGAATACTGCTCAATAGTGCTGCTGGAATACTGCTCTATAGTGCTGCTAGAATACTGCTCAATAGTGCTGCTGGAGTACTGCTCGGTGGTGCTGCTAGAATACTGCTCTATAGTGCTGCTGGAATACTGCTCTATAGTGCTGCTGGAATACTGCTCTATAGTGCTGCTCGAATACTGCTCTATAGTGCTGCTCGAATACTGCTCTATAGTGCTGCTGGAATACTGCTCCATAGAGCTGCTGGAATACTGCTCTATAGAGCTGCTAGAATACTGCTCAATAGTGCTGCTGGAATACTGCTCTGTAGTGCTGCTGGAGTACTGCTCGATGGTGCTGCTGGAATACTGCTTTATAGTGCTGCTGGAATACTGCTCTATAGTGTTGCTGGAATACTGCTCTATACAGCTGCAGGATTAGTGCTCGATAGCGCTGCTGGATTACTGCTCGATAGTGCTGCTGGAATACTACCCTATAGTGCTGCTGGAATACGGCTCTATAGTGCTGCTGGAATACTGCTCTATAGTGCTGCTGGAGTACTGCTCGATGGTGCTGCTGGAATACTGCTCGATAGTGCTGTAAATCAGTGGAAGGGAATCGGCTCTTTGACAGACATTGAACGATGTTAGATCATCGATAAAATCGAAGCTTAAGTCGGTTCGATGAAAGTTCTTGTCCAAATTCATTGTTTGGATTTTGCCAATCCGAGCAGAAATTCCGATTCATATGCTGAAGGAAACAGATCAGCAAGAAGAGGAGCACAATTGGTGCCCATGGGGATGCTTACTTCTTGCCGAAATGTCCTATATCCCCAATTTCACATAGAAATGAGGAAGTCCAACATTTCACGTTTTTCTTTACACAGTGACATTTTTCAGATGACATTTACTTTCATATTTGACAATTTGTCCTGAACCTTTGAAGATAGGGGGGCGGTCGGGTAGCCTAGTGGTTAAAGAGTTCGCTCGTCACGCCGAAGACCCGGGTTCGATTCCCGACATGGGTACAATGTGTGAAGCCCATTTCTGGTGTCCCCCGCCGTGATATTGCTGGAATATTGCTAAAAGCGGCGTATAAAGTGTACTCACTCACTCACTCATTGAAGATAGAGATACACCTATGTAAATGGTCAACAAGCATTGTGACAAATACCAAATGGGACAAGGAATACATTTCCCCCTTAATTTTGTCGTGTGGGATAGTGGTGCACAAAGTTCAGAAATCCCATATGTTGACGGCTTGAACATACTTTTTAACATACTGTTCTTTTCTGAGATTGCGAAAATTCAAGCAAATCCTGTGAGTTTTTGAGAATCCGCGTTGTATTAATTCTCTTTGTCTCAAAAATACTTTCTGGGAATATAAAGAAAGTCCTTCCTTGGTTGTATTAAAGGTTAGGTTAATATGTGTGTCGAGTATTTGGTGGTACATTTGCTCAGAGACCATATACCGGTATATGGTCTCTGATTTGCTAGACCAAGCAATATTTATCTTTTGTTCGGATTTTTATGGCACTTTGGATTCTAGTACTAAAGAGGAATAGACATGTCTCCGGGTTTTAGAGTCAAGCCAAACATTCACGTCAAACTGACGTTCAGCAATTCCGGAAACGGAGGGTTAGGCCATTCACATATTACGCATCACTCTATCCCAGGGTTGCGCAATAGGTTGATAATTGAACCTATTTGGAAAGCACAGACTTTGAGGAGTAAATGTCAGGGGGGAATATTTTGCCCTCACGTGAACAGTATCTAGTGCATCACAGGAAATGCGGAGTTATGCAGGTATAAACTTACTTTGGTTAACCCACGGGTGCTGACAACACAATGCTCATTAAACACACGGACTCACACACAAGGGGACGTAACTCATCTGCATTTACAAACCTCTGTCATATAGCCGGTTTTAGCAATATTTCAGCAATATCACGGCGGGGGACACCAGAAATGGGCTTCACACATTGTACCTATGTCGGGAATCGAACCCGGGTCTTCGGCGTGACGAGCGAACGCTACCCGACCGCCCCTTATTCTCAATGAAATCTACAGACATTGGGGATCAGCTGTACATGTGTGTTGGAGTAATGATGTCATTCACCTTGTTCAGTGATAACGCATGGATGGTTGGTTGGTTGGTTGTTTTACATCGCACTCGGCAATATTCCAGCTATATGACGGCAGTCTGTAAATAATCGAGTCTGGACCAGACAGTCCAGTGATTGATATCACGAGCATCGATCCACGCAATTGGGATCAATGACATGCTTCAACCAAGTCATCGAGCCTGACCACCCGATCCCGTTTGACGCCTCTTACGACAAGACAAATGTATTGTCAGTTTAACTATGTCAAACAAAGCTAAAATGTCCTTGGCAGACCCCTGCCTTTGACAAGTGGAATGTACTGAAAACGATGAACACAAATATTGTGAATATATGTATTTATTCCAAGCATTCATTCAGTGTGACACAAACACACAGGCGAATTGTAGGCGTTAATATCGTGATTTACATTGGAGTTTTAAACCATAATATTGAAGAGCATACTTACTTATACATATAATCGGAAACACTCTTAGTCAGTTCATGTCGCATATATCCATAGCATTATACTATATTAACAATCTACACAAATAAGACCCGTGGAACTTCCTGGATGGTGTTTGATGCGATCCTTTGCGTTGCTCCACGACATCCGGATGTATTACAAGCGCCACCGTGGGAAGAACATCAGATCTAGGAACACTCCACTACCAATCCATTAAGTTCCACATCCTACCACAGCTGATGCTTCACGAGAAGCGGTTCATCACACTGCACCTGGAGGGACCACCTGACGGGACCACCTGACGGGACTACCTGGCGGGACCACCTGACGGGACTACCTGGCGGGACCACCTGGCGGGACCACCTGACGGGACTACCTGGCGGGACCACCTGGCGGGACCACCTGACGGGACCACCTGACGGGACCATCTGACGGGACTACCTGGCGGAACCACCTGACGGGACCACCTGACGGGACCACCTGGAATAACATTCTGCTTATGATGATCGCTGTTACCCCGTTATGAGGACCGTCCAGATTATCAAGTGTCCAGACTTACGAATCCTTGGCATGAAGTTGTGTCTCTTGTATGTTGACGTCTCCAGTAGCAACTGCCGAAATGTTTCCAGAAAAAGGGGTTTCCGATATATCATCGTATGTATGTACGGACCCCGCTTTAAAACAAAATCCATTCATAATGTACAAACAAATTACCTAATAGAGAAGTAATGGACCTAGCTAACTTGCCTAACAGTAAACCTATAACTGTAACATTCATTCCTTGAAGCGTATGTGAGCATTTAGTCCATAGTGTCTTGTACGTAATTCGACTTCACAAGGTGTGGTGATTACTCCCCTTTGGTAGGTGGCGCTGGGGTCTAACGTCCGGTTCTGGTGGAAGCGCACTGGTAGTCAAAGGTCACGACGTTGCTTGGACCAGGCTTGATGTTACTGGTCAGTTCGCACGAGGTGCCCTCTGGACATTGGCAGCTGCAAGAAGTTGTACATGATTTGAAAATGTTCATTCTTCAGATCAGTGCAATCATTTACTAAATTCGGTATGGCATACACTAGATTTGTTTATTTGCAATATTCCAGCTATATGACGACGGTCTGTTAATTATCTGGACTTGACAATCCAGCGATTGACATCATGAACGATTGACATTGGATACGATGACATGCATCAACCAAGTCAGCGAGTCTTACCACCCGATCCCGTTAGTCGCCTCTTAAGAGATAGGATGCTGAAGACCTATTCTATCCCGGATCTCCACGCGGGCATCTCCTAGAGTGTGTTAAACATACGTAGTGTGGAACTACAAGACATTCACAATCTAGTTCATCTTCTTCACGTCATCACGCGTGGTCCAGTCGTCTAAGGGCTGCGATTCGCTGTGTAGAGTTGCGTCCCTATGATTGTGGGTTCGAATCCTGGTTTACCCCGAACATATTTCTAGGTTTGTCAGCACCATACCCGTGCTCTTAGGTTTCATCGAAATGGTAAACGTCTGAGACCTCAATCCCTTCGGGCTTTGCTCCCACGTTAAGCTGACACACCGTGATATGACTGGAATACTGTTAAAAGCGGCGTAAAAACCCAACTCACTCACTCACGCCATCAGTGAGACAGGCCCAGAACACCTGGTGTCACCACTGTTAAACACTGACGCAGATTAAAATTATTCTTTTAGATGTTCACAATCAGAGTGAGCTGTATGATTATATGCACCTTTCAAAAAACTTCAAGCCATATCCCGACATCAAACACCATAAATGGGCTTCACACATTGTACCTATATGGACATTCAACACCAGCTTGACGACCACTTGACACGTGACTAAACAACTTGACTACCCTAACATGAAAAGATATTATTGTGTCAAAAATGTCTTCTTATATCTCCCTCAAACCAAAGCAAGGGTGATCTTATTAAAAATAACAGAATATTTAAAAATTCCATTCTTTTTTCAAATAATAACATAGTTTGATTGTGAAGTAAAGGTGCTCTCGACAAAATCAACATACCAGAGCAGTTTGTCGTAATTATGTTCGTTCAAGATAAACGTGTGTCTCCATGTTCATTTGTTAATCAATAACCCTCAGGATGTTACGCATGCGCACATTTAACCGGATATGATACAGATGTGTAACAGCCTCTTTGCCGTCGCAGGTTGGCTATCAACAGGCGACGGCCAAAAAGGTTGGTACAAATGAAACAACAGTGGAATCAGTTTATTTTAAAGTTTTACTGACGCTGAGTACAGCTATGTAAGCCCAAGGTTTCATCTAATCACAAACACATGCAGTAGGCTGTCCCTGGAACATGGGATCTCCACTATCACAGTGCCCGAGTCACGCAGACAAGGGCTTTGGAAAGCATATGATTTAATTCCTTTATGACACCTTTCTCAACACAAGCAAAGCCTCTGATGAAGAAATCATTGAAGTCTTCATTGACACACGTTTTCACACATAAGTGGGCTTCGGTAAAAACATTTAATAACTTTCTCTCCGTCATACCATAAATATATTTATCTGCGTTTCCGATAGGCGTGCGTAAGTCTGCTTAGAATGGAGTCGCTGAGGTACCACAGGACGGATCGGCGAATAAATGAGTCTGACAACTGCTAAAATCAAATTTCCCCGGAAATAGCATGCCTTTGTTTTGCTGATATGACGCCAATTATTGATAAATCTTCACGTCTGATGTGCATGCATTCAGTTCTCGCGATATCTAACGAGAGGCCGCCATACTGATCCTTTTTTCGTCATATCGGCTCGAGACACATTATCATAATGTGTTTTGATTAAGTATAATACCGGATGCCGCGAGACATTATCCCGATTGTTTAGACGAGTTCCTGCATGAAACTGACCTGCGGGCCAATTAAGAATGTTTCATTGAAATCCGATCTTTTTGGATCTAATGGGATATGTTTGGAACTCCTCGTGTGTTGTTTTCCAACAGTTTTATCACGGGCTCGCTGACATATTTAATATTTTAGAAATGTATAACTTATCAATACTTCATATTTCAGTATATTCGTAGTTTAATTGAATGAGTGAATATATATTGTACATGTTGTATATTTGAATTTTCAGGGACGCATATTGTTTGTTTTTTTATGTCACAACATCATGAATTAAATAGTTTTACAGTGAAGTGGAAAAGTGACGTATGTTGGCCCTTGTGCTTGGTTTGGTTTGGCTTGTTGTTTTACGCCGCACTCAGCAATATTCCAGCTATATGACGGCGGTCTGTAAATAATCGAGTATGGATCAGACAATCCAGTGATTGATATCATGAGCATATTAGTCGCCTTTTACGACAAGCATAGTCACCTTTTACGGCAAGCATGGATTGCTGAAGACCTATTCTACCCCGGATCTTCACGGGTCCTTGTGCTTGGTGTCCTCCGTTATATTAAATAAAGGCAAAGAACCCTTTCCATTTTCATAAGGAATCTCTGTCACACAAAAATAAATTGTACGATTCCCACTGTGTCATGAGCAAAAGTCTAAAAATGTATTTTTTGTAAAGTTGACGGTTGACGAGAATTTGAAATATTGATATGAAAATAATCAGATATGTTCATATGACCTACATTATGAGATTTTTGTAAGGCGACTATGCTTGTCGTAAGAGGCGACTAACGGGATCGGGTGGTCAGGCTCGATGACTTGTTTGATGCATGTCATTGAATACCAATTGCGTAAATCGCTGCTCATGATATAAATAAATGGATTATCCCTTCTTCCTGAGGCAAGAGCGTCCACTAGCCTTTTTTTTTATCAAAGTCTTGTTTCCAGCCTTGCCACATCAAGCACGCTTTCCTGTGCTAATGATGATTGGACTATTGCCCATATCGATAGTCCAATCAGAGAGCGTTTCACAAAATCAACATCAACGACTGGTACATATTCGTACGAAAGTGATTTACCGCTGCCTGTCTTTGTCATCTTCCCAAGGCAAGTGGGTTAACTGACTATAAAAGTCCAGTTTCCACCCTTGCCAAACTAGGCTGGTATTATGGAGTTACATTTTGGCTGGACTAACGAGTCTATGCATAGTCCAATCAAAATCGCACCGAAATCGAAATCCGGTTCGTAAAATGTCGTTCAGATTTCGGTCGATTGCAGGATTTGCAAAGCATGTGCACCGTCAACGGGCATTTTCCAAGTCTTTTCATGTTTTTAGTCAAGGTGCTCACGTGATTTGATTCACTTCGCTATGCAAGACCTGTTTGATCGCAATATATACACTTGATTATCGATCAGATCGTCTTGACTGGGCGCCACCATTTTGTTTGAAACAAATACAAGTGATACGAGAGGTGAAATCTGATTAGTCTATAGGAGAGGCTTAGAAGGGGCATAACTCGTAATAACCACTGAGGGCGCTACGGTCGAGCCTAGGAATTCCAGCCAAGTTCGGCAAGGGTGGAAACTGGACTATTAAAGTCAGTTAACTCCCTTGCCTCTGGAAGATGGTCTTTGTTGACACTAATATGTCTTTGTCATCTTTTAATCCCCTCAACATTTGCCTGTATTTTGTCTTGAAATCGCGAACGTTTTCGTAATCTGATCGACTAGGACGTCGTCTATGGCAGTCGTCATCTCTGTGAAACCATTCGAGAAAAGAACAGCGATCTGATTGGATAGCCGTTCTCATAACAAGGGGCACAACTCGTGATCTACGCGAGGTGGCGCCAGGGACGAGCCAAGAAAAGTGGCTTTGGTGTGGCCAAGGGTAGAATCTAAGATTTGATATAGGCTAGTAGATATACACGTTTGCCTCGGGAAGATTTGATTGTCCAGAGTCGATTATTAACAAACTGCCGACGCGTAGCTGGAATATTGCTGAGTGCGACAAACAAACAAATATGTTCAAACCCGAGGAGAACGAGATTACCGTACGACGACAGGGTAGGCTGTTTAGGGCCTGACACCACTAAGGCACAAATATTTTTAAAAATCACCAAATTTTCTCAGGCATCCAGCATCTCCAGCTAACGATTATCTTTTTAAGTGATTGTCAATAAACCAGTTTTTTTCTGGAACACTTCAGCCAATCAAATTATGGAAGATATGATTACACACACATACAACTCAAAACAAAATAAAAAATTCACGATTTTTTCGTAAAACTATTGTTAATCTGTCATGGTAAGTGGTTATTTAACACATTCTTCCAAATGTTGTGTTCTTTAACTTGTTTTGAGTAGTATATATGTAACTGCAGGGAGGCGATTGAAAGATATACTTACTTATCTACAAACCGGCAGAGTTGTCTGTTGGGCGTGAGAGTCGGCCTCCAGCCGCAGACGGCCCACCTGCACGGGGTGTTCATATCACATTGGTCGGGCTGCTGGGCCAGCACCGATAGCTGGAAACAATCAGCAGAGAGTGAGTGAGTGGGTGAGTGACATGGTTTGAACGTTTCTCGATCTCATTAAAATCAGATCTTAGTTCTCGCTACCGCTAAACAAAGATCTGAGGACATCCCATTACGGGTCACGTCAGAACGACCTTTCATCCGACCAATGAAAGCGTCGCTTACCAGATCATGAAAGTGACAGTCGGAATCATGCAACCTCGAAAACGTTAACAGTGTATTCCGAACGACTGATTCAGTCAAAATTATCGTCTGTCTCTCGCTTCCGTGGGATAAACATTTGAACGGAGGAGGCGTTGCACAGTACGTGGGATGCCCTGTCATACAATCCCAACCATATTATAGACATTCTGGAATGTTCGTTTGTTCAGTTTTCAAAGTTTTAATCGAGAACTGTGTATACATGGAAGTCCGGGGTTTAAACGAGTGTCGTAAAGTTCGAGAAAGCTGCTTTCTAATTAGCTGATGTCGACTTCATGTTGGTCATTTCAGTGGTCGGTCAAAATTCGCGAAAGGTCGTTCTGACGTGACCCGTAATGGGATGTCCTCAGATCTTTCTTTAGCGGCAGCGAGAACTATTTCAATTATAACACGTCGAGCTAGCTTTATTTCGGAGGAAAGCAAAACAGACGCAGGTTTTTATTGCTTTCATACTCGCCAGGACGGTTATGGGTCTCAAAGACTGTAAGGAATGTAAGGTATTCTCTCCGGGCACGGATAGGGGAGGCAACTCTGTTGAGTGAATTCCGGATCCTTCGACTATCAAAGTGCCGCCCAAGAGGTTGACCACTACACCTGTGTTACTTCTCTCCCGTATCTGATTGGCATTGCTAAACCTGCAATACTTCATTTAAGTCAAAATAGATTTACGTTCAAGTGAGAACAAAATTTTAAAAAGACATTTTAGACACTGCCGGTGTCGTGTGTCTGGATGAAGTATTGAGGCGCAGTGTGTCTGGATGAAGAACGTTGCCGGTGTATGTCGTGTGTCTGGATGAAGTATTGAGGCGCAGTGTGTCTGGATGAAGAACGTTGCCGGTGTCGTGTCTGGATGAAGTATTGAGGCGCAGTGTGTCTGGATGAAGAACGTTGCCGATGTCGCGTCTCTGGATGAAGTATTGAGGCGCAGTGTGTCTGGATGAAGAACGTTGCCGGTGTCGTGTGTCTGGATGAAGTATTGAGGCGCAGTGTGTCTGGATGAAGAACGTTGCCGGTGTATGTCGTGTGTCTGGATGAAGTATTGAGGCGCAGTGTCTCTGGATGAAGAACGTTGCCGGTGTCGTGTGTCTGGATGAAGTATTGAGGCGCAGTGTGTCTGGATGAAGAACGTTGCCGGTGTCGTGTCTGGATGAAGTATTGAGGCGCAGTGTGTCTGGATGAAGAACGTTGCCGATGTCGCGTGTCTGGATGAAGTATTGAGGCGCAGTACTAGTGTGTCTTTATGAAGAACGTTGCCGGTGTCGTGTGTCTGGATAGAGAACGTTGCGGGTGTTGTGTGTCTGAATGAAGTGTTTCCGGTGTCGTGTGTCTGGATGAAGTATTGAGGCGCAGTGTGTCTGAATGAAGAACGTTGCCGGTGTCGTGTGTCTGGATGGAGAACGTTGCGGGTGTTGTGTGTCTGAATGAAGTGTTTCCGGTGTCGTGTGTCTGGATGAAGTATTGAGGCGCAGTGTGTCTGAATGAAGAACATAGGCCGATGTCGTGTGTCTGGATGGAGAACGTTGCGGGTGTTGTGTGTCTGAATGAAGTGTTTCCGGTGTCGTGTGTCTGGATGAAGTATTGAGGCGCAGCGGACTACGCAATACCACGCCATCCTTCTGCTAGAGTGTTGTTAAGACCCAGTTTCTCGCAATTTGTGTAAATTATTCTTTGCTCTCGCATCATCCCACGTTTTCAAAACTATTATACGAGGTCAGTGGGTTGAATTATCACGCTGATATTATATGGGTTCGTGGACAGACTGCAATCTTATAAAAATATCTTGAAGTCATTTATCTTGTCATACAGTCTTGTGGAGAGTTTTTGTCACTCTGAATCGATGTTCATAGCTATAAACTGATGAGACGGCTTCACTGCTCTCTTTTATGTCTAATTCAGGTGAGCAAATCACTGGAGGGGGATTTGACCATTATTGAACGATATCAGATCATCGATATTCCAAAAGCTTAAGTTTAACATTTTGGCTAATTCACGCGTTTCGATTTTCCCCGGAGCGATATCACATTTCATTTCATACGCTTAAAAAAACATTTCAGCAAGAAGGGGATCACAATTGGTTCATATAGAGATGCTTACTTCTTACCTAAATGTACTAAGGTGTTATCAATGAGGAAATGAAAAATTTCAAATATTGTTATCTCAGTAAACTTCAAGGCTCATTTCCTTTTATATGGGCAAAAAAATCTTGAATATTTGAAGATAGAGATGTTAGTACATCTAATGTATGTCCACCACGTTTAGTGACAGTCCCATGGTTGAAGGAATGGAGTTTTTCCTTACGATTGTCATATGGGATGGTAGTATAGAGTAGCCAACCATATGTTTCGACATAACTCAACTTTCTTCTTTTCATCGATCAAACCGACTCAGCCACCGATTCCGACAACTGGTAGTCTGTGCCAATTTACACTTGTCAAAGAGGTACACAAAATATATGATCTGGACTACCAGTTGTCGGACTTTCATTTTGTGGAAGAGTCGGTGGCTGAGTGGGTTAAATCGCTGACTTTGTGTGCTTTCGATTAAATGCCTCACTCTGGCAGTGTGGGTTCGAATCCCAAATGAGACTCAACCTAAAAAGGTTAGCGAATCACTACTTAACTAAGAAAGAGTTATCCCAAATACAACATTTGACCACTTTCTAAATAGCATTGTCTTTCATTGTTTCAAATACTTTCTGTGAATATAAAGTGAGTGAGTGAGTGAGTATAGTTTTACGCCGCTTTTAGCAATATTCCAGCAATATCACGGCAGGGGACACCAGAAATGGGCTTCACACTTTGTACCCACGTCGGTAATCGAACCCGGGCCTTCGGCGTGACGAGCGAACGCTTTAACCACTAGGCTACCAGACCGCCCCTGTTATCAAGAAAACACTTCCTTGATTGTAGAAAGTTAGTGTGTGAGTATGGTTTTAGGCCGGTTTCAGCAAGAATCCAGCAATATCACAGCAGAGGAACCAGATATTGTATCCATGTGGGAATCGAACCCGGGCCTTCGGCGTGACGAGTGAACGCTTTAAGCACTAGGCTACCCCACCACCTCTGATTGTAGTAAGGATTATGGTTAATCTTTAAGACAGGTATATGGGAGAAATCACGTTATAAATAGGGATCAATTAATAATTAAAATCAAGAAAGAAAAACATGGTTGCATTTGACGCTGCTTTGAACAGAATATCAGTTATATCACGACGTGTCAACTAAGTGTGAGAGGGAGCAGAGATTACACTATTAAATAAGTCCGTCACCAAATGGAACGAAGGTTTTCTGTAAAGATACATCTTGATGGCATTTTTAAGAAAATACACTGTGTGTGAGAGGCGAAAATTGAAAAGGTGACATCACGTTGTAGCGTTGTCAAGTATGACGTCACAGAGATGGATGTTTAATATTTCGTATAACTTGTATTACCTGTATGCATTTAAAGCTCAATATTTCGTAACTTCAGAAAATTGGAGTAGTCTAGAATGGAATCTTAACGGTGCATATTCATGCTAACGCTTATGTTAATCGATCAATCGGGGAACATGAAAGCGATCAGACAGTCAATCAAAATTTAGAAATCATTGATCACAATTGTAAGCTGCGGTGACTCTGCAACTTCCTTCTCATGTCTAAATATGACCCACTGACGTCTAAATATGACCCATTGACGTCTAAATATGACCCACTGACGTCGTAAAACATACGTTGCCGTGAATAAGATAAGACAAACTGTAAACTACGTAAATCCATTACATCATGATATACTGCAGGGCAAAAGAAAGTATAAACTTGAAATTTGGACTTGACCAAAACATTACAAACATTTATCAAAACTTGACTAGGCGTAAAACAGTCGCCGAAACACTACAAACTTAAGAGTCAAAACGCATCTATAATTCCCCTATGAAATACATTACCACCGAATTGTCATTTCATGTTTTTCATATTTTTAGCCACCTTCAAACATGGGTGTATACTTTCTTTTTTGCCCGGATGTTTCTACTATCTTGTCAATAGTATGTTATGAAATAACCATGGTTCAGTAAACTACGTTTGTCACGAACACGCTTATAACGAACTGACGGATATAACGAACTAAATTTTAGTTCCGGCCATTTGTTGTATATATGCTGTATGTATGCTTATAACTAACTATGGTTATTACGTACTAAAATTAGTGGTCCCTTTGTCTTCGTTATAACCGTAGTTTAATGTATTTGGTAATATTTCGAATCCTCAAATTCTTCAAAGAAAATTAAATTAAATTTTATTTGAATAAATGAGTAAAATTCAATTTTAAATTAATAAATTCAATTTGAATCAATATAACTAAAATTCAGTTTAAACGTTCTTACCGAGTTAAATGGGGTGGCTCCGGCAATGGTAATGACGACAATCAGACTTCCGAGCACTTGGGTGAAGCGTGACATGTTGACGGAATGGCAGGGATCCTGGTACACCGGGGAAAACTACTACCCGCAAATCTGGAGGGATGGAGAATGGAACTGGTCTTTTATATACGTTTCTCGCACCGAGAGGTGCTGACCACCTACAATTTCGTCACGTGGGTCAAGCTAATGGTAGGCGTCATGTCTTGTTTATCAGAGGCAGCAATCAGAGCACCCGACAAATAGAGTTAACTTCAATATCAACCGGGACATGGTCCTTGTTTTGTTAAAACTTGCGTTGTTCTACTGGATCTTCAATGCGTATAATGCCTGTTAAATGGTGAGGTGAGGTGAAATGGGCTTTAACGTCGCGTCCAAGATTATTGCACTTATATAGCGACGTGCATGCACGTGTATGTGTGTGTGGCTGCTTTTTACTAGTCCCGACTGATGCCGATTTATAGTGCTACCATGCCGCAGTTTAACATGAATACCCTACTCAGACAGAGTATACTGACTCCGACCATTGTTTTAGCCCCTTAATGCCGAGCGCTAGACAGGGTAACAACAAGTACCATCTTTTAACGTCTTTTGGTATGACGCGGCTGGGGATCGAACCCCGGACCTTCCGCTCTCCGGGCGGACGCGCTACCATTAGACCACGGAGGCGGTCTGTTAAATGGTACATGAGTGAAGAAGAATAAGAATATTATTGTACATAAACACCCACAGGGGACAGGGGACAAAACATGAACATGTCTAATTAAACATTGACATACACAATAGAATACAAATATTGCTATGATTATATTGCTAGAGGGGAGATGCAGATTTCCTTTGCCTGAACATTTTGTGAATGAAATTGAAGATTTTTATTTTTTTGGCAAAAGGCTCAGGTGGATTTATACGTATTTTTAGAGATGTTGGATGCATAGCCAAGGTGGATGATGAATATAGTTCCTGTCTCAGGTCTTTGTACAGAGGACATTGTAACAGGAAGTGTTTCTCATCTTCTATTTCATCAGTATCACAGAGGGTACATAATCTTTTTCTGTTGGAGTGTTAAAGTATCTTCCTCTCTCAATTTGAAGGTCGTGGGCACTGAGTCTTAGCCTTGTAACTGCTTTGCGGTGTTCTAATGCGGTGGTTACTTTCAGATATGGTTTAATTCCGAATGTGTCTCCTATTTTCCCGAGGTGTCTGAGCTTATGTGGTTTAGTGGATGGGGCTTGGTCAGTTTCACTGAGGTATATGGACGTGAACTTTTCCTGTACAGTTGCCTAACATTTTCCAGAAGAGATGTTATTGTGAGCCAGATCAGGGAAAAGATAGTTGAATAGAGTATATATTGAAGGGGTCCATGCGTTCAATGTTTTATCTTTATTGAAGGCGGCAGTGAGTAATCTGTCATTCTTCACATCTAATAGCCGAAGGTAATAGTTGTACATTGATATGAATATTGAAATGTTAAGGGGATAGAGTCCAAGTTCTGCCAGACAGCCGATGTTACTTGTTCCGCGTGGAACTTCTAAGATACTCTTTGCAATCTTGATGCTTAATGAATCTGCTTCCTGTTTAGACCTGTTTTGTAGAACGTCTTGGTGTTTAATGAGTTGAGAGACCCACACCTCTGAACCATATGTTGCTATCGGAGCGCGTCATACACTTCCAGCAGTACGTCAGATAAGTCAGATGTTTGTTCGAACTGAGCCAGTTAGTAACCGCATTATAAACCGCGACGATGTTTTTGTTAAACAAATGTAGAAAAAAAATATCATATTAATATCCAGACGAAATCATCTTTTATATTATCTATCGGCTTAAACAGTTAGTCGTCCAAATATGTTTATTTGATTGTTGACGTCTATTGACAAATCTTGACGCTCAGGAATCCTAAATAGTGTTGACGGTGCCGGAGATAATGTACGCTGTTCATGAGCGGAAAACAATTATGATAGAGACATCCGCGTGGGGAACCCTATGGTTTCAGGTTTATGTAACTCTGTGTGGAGTGCAATGGCACTTTATTTGATTGTCGTTTCAAAAAACTCTTAATAATTTCAATAAACTAGTACAATTATACGGTAGTCTTTAAGGGCTATTTACTTTTTTGAAATTTCAAGATACTAACTTGAAATCGGAAGATACTAAGTTGAAATTTCCATATATTATGTTGAATTTCAAGATGTTATGTTGAAATTTCATGATACATACTAAGTTGAAATTTCAAGATAATAAGTTGAAATTTCAGGATAATAAGTTGAAATTTCAAGTTTTAATCCTAAACTTTCAACTTATTATCTTGACATTTCGAGGTAGTTATTTTTATCTTGAAATTTCAACTTAGTATCTTGAGATTTCAAGAAAAAAACAAAAAACAAATGGCACTACAAGGCTTCCGTACATTTACAATGTTTTTGTCAGATAAATATAGTCATGTTTATAATAACTGCCTGGAGCATTTTAGTGCCCAAACTGCGAATATGAATTAAGTGTTGATTTAGTAAGAAATCAATAACTTATGTAAGGAGAGCTTTATTGGGTCATTTCCGTTCTTCAAGATGTTGTTTGAAGTTGTTTCCGTGTGTACAGATTTATGAATCCGATCTCTTCCTTCTGAGAAGACGTATTTTCAAAAACAATAGCTAGACTTATAGTTTTAAATGAAAAATATATATGGACCGCGACTCGAAAGCATAATATCATATACCCCTGAAAAGTGATTTTTGACAATGTTAATCAAGATCGACGCAACAGTGACCAAAACGATTCCTTAGTTTGACTTTTAACATAATCATGTTCGAGAGTGTGTTTTTTTTCAGGTGAACAATTGACTGACCTTTGCATGTGTTTGTGTCAGCGGTGCAGCATAATATGCTCACCTTTTCGCGAACACCTGGTGTCCCCACTGTTTGATAGTGTATCATAAACACATGCTTATATAGTCAGAAACGTACAATGGATTTTTTTAAATGAATATGGTGGGGCGGTGGGGTATCCTAGTGGTTAAAGCGTCCGTTCGTCACGCCGAAGACCCGGGTTCGATTCCCGACATGTGTACAATGTGGGAAGCCCACTTCTGGTGTCCCCCGCCCTAATATTGCTGGAATATTGCTAAAAGCGGCGTAAAACCATACTCACACACTAATGATTATGGAAATGTGTTTTCTCGCATTTATGATGCTTATGATCGTCGGAATCGTACATGGCGTTTAACGGATACTTTTTAAGATTGTAGAAAGAGTTTTGTTGTTTATATTCAAATGTTCTCTATAAAAGACCAGATATCAGATATGCCTCTCCAAGCAATCTTGGGAAGTGCAGAGTTCAGGAAAACACCCCGTTTGATCGTTTTGATGAGATTTTACAATGTAATCAAATGACACATGGCGACCCGTAAAAATCCGGTGCCTCGCAGCGTGACGTCGGACGTCAGTATTCAACGTCCACGGGGACACCATCTGGCACAAATGGCGACGTTATCAACAGAACAAGAACGTCAGAGACCGTCCCAGTAGTCGCCGCCAACCCGTGACAACCCCTCTCCAGGACGGGGGCGGTCGGGTAGCCGAGTGGTTAAAGCGTTCGCTCGTCACGCCGAAGACCCGGGTTCGATTCCTGACATGGGTACAATGTGTGATGCCCATTTCTGGTGTCCCCTGCCATGATATTGCTGAAATATTGCTAAAGGCGGCGTAAAAGCAAACTCAGTCACACCTCTACCACGCTTATCCATCCCCGGCAACAGAGGCATATCTGCAATGACAGTCCGACGTCAAATACGTGTCTACAGTATCCGTGCGAGGCGCCAAGCCAGACGCCAAGCCAGACGCCAATCCTGACGGCATGACATCAACGTCAACGTCTCCAGTGGTGCAGACTACACAGTGGACAGAACATCAGGGGTGAAGGGGAAGGGTCCTCCTAATTGATGAATCAAGTTTCCTCCTTCATAGATCTGACGGCAGGACAGGCGTCGACGTTACCGTTGCGTCACGCCATGTATTCTTAAAGGCGATCGCCCTTGGAGGTGGTCGCGTTATGATCGGGGGTGAAATAGCGGCTGCAGGAAAGATTCAAGGGTTGATAGTAATTTGAATGTTACGAGATACTCAGATGAGATATTGCAAACGGCCGTTGTACCGGTTTTGAAAGTTTGATATATTGTAGGGACATGACCCAAGATTGATCACGTAATCTGAAACGCCCATTGTTTGACTGTACATTCCTGTCGTCTTTCTTGTTTTTTTGCAGGCTTACAATACATCGCCATTATGTTATGTTGGGTTTTTTAGTTTGTTGTTTAACGCCGCACTCAGCAACATTCCAACTATATGACGGTGGTCTATCTATAATCGAGTCTGGACCAGACAAACCAGTGATCGACATCCTGACCATCGATCTACGTAACTGGGATACGATGACATCCTGATCATCGATCTACGCAACTGGGATACGATGACATCCTGACCATCGATCTACGCAACTGGGATACGATGACATGCATCAACGAAGTCAGAGAGTCTGACCACCCGACCCCGTTAGTCGCCTGTTATGGCAAGCATAACCGCCTCTTACGACAAGCATCGTCGCCTCTTACGGCAAGCAAGGATTGCTGAAACTTATTCTAACCAGGACTTTTACGGGTCTCATATTCTGTTGATTGTCATGTTACGTCTAGTCCTACCTATCTCTTCTCATCCATGACCACCACTCATACCTCTTCGAGCTTCTGTAATCATGTATTTTCTTTCGAAAATCGCCCACTATTTTTTAGAGTAAATGGGCGACCTAAAACAGGTCAGGTTCGTGCAGCTCCCATTACATTGACAGTATTCCACTGATGCCCTGTGCTACATTCATTTGCATCTTCTTGATATGGTTTCCTGACTATAATTCACCAAGGAGCAGTATGTCGTGTGTTCTAAATCACGCAGCAGGGATGATACTTCCAACAGTCAGAGTTAGAACGTCTTCTAGATAGTCAGCATCCCATTCATAAAGTATTGATTGATGAGGTAAGTGAGTGCGTGGATATGGGATTTGGGGTGGGTGGGGGCGTCGGACGCGGGATAAGGATGCAGGTCATATGAAAAAGTTACATTTTCGAAATTTATTTATTTATTTATTTATTTATTTATTTATTTATTTATTTATATATTTATATATGTATATATTGATTGATTGATTGATTGATTGATTGATTGATTGATTTATTGATTTTGTTTGTTTGTTTAAGGTAATGTCAGGAGAAGGCTTCGGAGTCTGAGAACACTGGGATGTGGGGTAACACTACATCTCCTTATTTGGGATAACTTTTATTAAGGGATATTTTATCATTTGTTTTAATTTGTTCCATAAAATATTGGGAAGTCACACACACACACACACACACACACACACATGTCGCGGTATATAAGTGCAATAATCTTGGACGCGACGTTAAACCCCATTTCACCTCACCTTACTGTCAAGATTTTATATTAACTAACTATTGGATACTGTCAGAGAGATACTACAGCTCCAACGCCCCACACGTGGAATACAGATCAATACAACTGAGTTCCGACTCACTGAAGGATACCGTGGACAGATTCAGAGCTTGAATGGGGTCATTAATATTGTGTGTCCGTATTTTGAATCCGTAGATGCAAAGAGCATAGTGGACATTGCATTGATGAAATAGAAACGACAAAGAGCATGTGTTTATGAATCACTATCAAGGTGTTCGCGAAAAGGTGAGCGTATTCAGTCCCACCGGTGGCACCTGTCACAAACACAAATCAATTGTTCACCTGAAAAAAAACGGGAACAGTCGTATGTCACAAGTAAAATAGAAAATAGCATCGGACATTTTTATTGTCAACCATGCGTCATGTTTGGAAATGTCCTCCACCTTGTTATATGGTAGTGTAATGTATTGTTGAACAATGATTGTAACTGCATTACATTGTTTGTGTTGAGATTCAGTAGATGTTCTTGCATTGTATTTGGACAATGATTAGTTGCCAGAATGCAGTATTATATAAAGTAATCAGTGGCGAGGAAGTTATTATATTTAGATGCTCGAATTATCTATAAACTTCCGGAACAGCTTCGATGGATGTGGATGAAATATTTGATTATGTTCTAGTGACACTGGACTGGTGATCTGACAGTACATCAAGATCAGCTTTCGTGTGAAGATCACATATCACCCCGGATTCCCAGCCTAGGCCTATCTCGGAAGCTTGACCACTGATTATTATTCTTGTCATTGTCATTTCCACTGCTCTCACATTTTATGTTGCCATTGAACATTGTACTACCACTCTATTGTGTACTGCCATTGTAATTGCCGTGCAATAATTTGTATTGATTTGTAAGCCTAGTTAATTTTGTAATACAATTTTTGATTGTATGCCATTTGTTGTTTGTTGGTTTCACACTAAATTCTTTGAGGTACTGATTTCTGGGTTAATATATTGTTTCAATTTGGGAATCGACACTGACAACACGTCTACCATAAAACCCTTTGAAAGCTTTATTTAGGCATTGAATGTTGTAATCCTGATCAAACAACTTCTGAGCAAGAGTCGTATGACGCTCTTTAAAATCTTCAATGAGTGTACCTCAAAAGTTGTGAAAAGTAAACACCACAGGCTGGCGCTGTTGGGGTATTGCTCGACATCATAAAAAATGACAGCGAAAGAGGGGGTCACTTTTGATTCAGTATTGTCACATAAAATGAGTGGGGGGTCAGCCAAATATGATACAATCCTACGAACATTTTAATGGTCATCGAAACACAGTGTCATCTCTTTGGAAGCGTTATCTACATCAGGGAGACACTTATGCCTTGCCCCCTCGAGCCGATCGTCAAGTCAATAAGACAGCCATATTCGGTTGGTGTAGCTACGGAATCGATACGTTGCAGACGAATAACCAAATATTTTGTTATTATTGTCAATAACATTACATTTACACCACTCTATATGAAGCACGGGGCGAAGGGGTAGCCTAGTGGTTAAAGCGATCGCTCGTCACGCCGAAAATCCGGGTTCAATTCCTCGATTTCTGGTGTCCCCCGCCGTGATATTGCTGGAATATTGCTAAAAGCGGCGTAAAACCATATTCACTCACTCACTATATATAGCACAGTTTTTTCCGCTAGTATATATCTACGGTCAGCACGTTTAGTTACAATGCCCCTTTGGCGTGAGCAGTTGTGGTGCACAAAGTTGAAAAATCCAATGTTTTGACAGAATTGAAGATACTGTTTTTTTCTGAGATTGTAAAAATTCAAGCAAATCCTTTGAGATTTTAAGAATCCACTTTGTATTAATTTCCCTTGTCGCAAATACTTTCTGTGAGCATAAAGTCCGTCCTTTATTGTATTAAAGATTATGGTTTATCTTTGAGGCAGGGATTTGGTGGTACATTTGCTGGACCCAGCAATATATCTTTGCAGGACTTTTATGGAGCTTTGGAATGCAGTATAAAAGAGGAATAAATATGTCTTCAGGTTTTAGAGTTTGGTCCAAAGAGGATGGTACTGATGTATAGTTTTGGTAGATTTCCTCATCAGTTAACGTCCTGGTCTTATATCTGGCATTATTTGACATGCCACTTATACCTAGCACCAAGCGTCTTTAGTGGCAGTTCGACATTATTTTCTTTCTTTCAGAACCATGGACATCATAGCTAACTTGCGTCAGGTCACCGGAGTATAAGTTCCTGACCGAACCATTAGAAATCGCTAACATGCTCGGCAGTGATAATACATGGTCCTCGCGAAAAACCTCTTATGCACTATTAGGTCGACTTGGTACCCATGTCTCGAAAACTCAAATGGACGTCTCACCATGATCCACAAATTAATTTAAGCTTCCATGATTGAGAAGCTCAAATGCAGAACCCATTTATTGCAAAATAGGGCTTGCAGATAATATGTATGACCAGGCGGTGTGCATGGTTCAAGAATGACAAATAAGCGGTGTGACATCACAGCGGTCAGGTTCCTCCGGTCAAAACTCCAAGGTTTATTCAAGGAATAGAGTGAGTTAGATTTTACGCCGCTTTTAGCAGTATTCCATCCAGTGAGTGAGTATGGTTTTAGGCCGCTGTCAGCAATATCACGGCGGGGGGACACCAGAAATGGGCTTCACACATTGTACCCATGTCGGGAATCGAACCCGGGTCTTCGGCGTGACGAGCGAACGCTTTAACCACTAGGCTACCCGACCGCCCCTATTCCACCCATATCACCAGCTTCACACTATGAAACCATGCAGGGAATCGAACCCGGGTCTTCGGCGTAAGGTGTGAACGCTTTAACCACTAGGCTACCCGACCGCCCCTATTCCATCCATATCACAAGCTTCACACTATGAAACTATGTAGGGAATCAAACCCGGGTCTTCGTCGTCATGTGTGAACGCTTTAACCACTAGGCTACCCCGCTGCTCCAAGGTATAGAAAATCAGCATGATGGCGATTCTACCCGATAGTATGATATACAGCGAGTTCTCACACCCCTTGCTCACTGACTTACTTTAATGGATAGGCATAGGGCACCCGTGATCATCCAGGTAGAATAGGTCTTCCACAAACTATGCTTGCTGTAAAAGGCGACTATGCTTGTTGTAAGAGGCGACTGACGGATCGGGTGGTCAGGCTGGCTGATTTGGTTGATGCATGTCATCGTATTCCAATTGCATGAATCGATGGTCATGATATCAATCACTGGATTGTCTGGTCCAGACTTATTTACAGACCGCCGTCATGTAGCTGGAATTTTGCTGAGTGCGGCGTTTCACAACAAACAAACAAACAAACTAATAGATCGGCAGTTTGGCAAGGACTATAGGACTAGTGCCAATAATTAACGCTGCTTGGTTGAAAACGTGTCGTCGTACCACAACGACGAGGATCATTGCTCATTATATCGATCACTGGATTGTCACCAGACTCGATTGTTACATACCGACGTGGAATGGGGGTACTATATCTGGTTACGGCTTGAGACAACAGTTACTACTTATGTGAAATATGAGTGGCGGGTGCTACAGGTACAGGTCATGCTTACCCTTTTCGCGAACACCTGGTGTCATCACTGTTTTTATGTGTTCCAGTGATATAATTATTATCACTATTTTGTTTTTACGCTGAAATGAATCTGTTTTGGCAATGATCGAGACAGATTATTTTCTGGCGTTTTGAATAGACAGAAAGATTAAATGCTACTAACACTATCTGGTATTTCGGGGTATATTTATCACGCCAAACAGATCTTTACAGCTGTTACACAATGTCTTAAATCAGTAGACTCTCATGCAGAGGGCCAGATTATACAGATTTTCCTATAGGATAAACATGGATTCACATTGCTAAGCCAACGTAAGACAACCGGACAGGATAAGGCCATTGCGAATATATAAATACCTGGGTAAGACTCAAAATAACACACATACCAAGGCATTAATCCTAATTCTATCACTATCAATTAACAAGGAAGGGAACACGTAGTTATGTCTCGTCGCCGAGATGTTCTATATTATTTAAACTAGTTTAGGTACAGAAACGCGGCTTCTAAACAATGTATGTGTTGAAGCAATTTGACAGTTTGCAAAATGCAACAAATTTGATTTGACCCTTCTGTCTGATATCATCACAGCCACCACCATAGCACTGCCAACACTGAACGGTTTCGCTGTCACTTTATAATTGGGGGCAGTCCGCCGTGTCACGTTGGTGGTTGTCGTTACTGACCCATTTTTGGTGACAAGAAAATTATTGATTCAGTTGAAAGGGACCCGTGAAGATCGGGGTTAGAATAGGTCTTCAGCAACCCATGCTTGTCATAAAAGGCGACTATGCTTGTCGTAAGAGGCGGCTAACGGGATCGGGTGGTCAGGCTCGCTAACGAGGTTGATACATTGCATCATATCCCAAATCCGTAT
This sequence comes from Haliotis cracherodii, assembly GCF_022045235.1. Classification (NCBI taxonomy): domain Eukaryota; kingdom Metazoa; phylum Mollusca; class Gastropoda; order Lepetellida; family Haliotidae; genus Haliotis; species Haliotis cracherodii. The sequence goes on from NW_027266341.1 coordinate 35,407,721, forward strand.
CAATCGTTGGATTGTCTGGTCCAGTCTCGATTATTTACAGACCGCTGTCATATAGCTGGAATATTGCTGAGTGCGGCTTTAAACAATAAACAAACAAATAATGCACTTGTAAATATCTCTGTTAAATCTATATTTGTAACCGCTGATTTTACACAACTGAAGTATGCCTGAGCAAACCACAGTCAATCAATGCATGAATACTAACTAACCTTACGATAGCCAAAACACTGACCCGTCCCCACCTTTCGTTAATGTTATGTTATTGCTATATAGTTTAAACTCAGCGGTGGCCCCGATACGTTAAATACTCACTCTCAAGCAGACAAACAGTCAAGTATATAGTTACTTGGCAATTAGAGGATTTCAAGTCCCGCGGATATTTGGAGATCGTCGGTCTACTGCATACTCCAAAGATTAGTTTGAGATACTGTGTTTATAGATTGTTAAGCATGGGAGAAAACACACCTCCGAGGTTATGGTTGAAAATATAAACTAGGGAGAGGGATTTCCTGACTCCCGCGTGTTTATTTTTTCAACCAAAACCGAGGGATAGTGTTTTCTCTGGCTCATAAACTGACATCATGAACATCGACCTACGCAATTGGGATACGATGACTAGCGTGACTAGCATCAACCAAGTCAGCGAGCCTGGACACCCGATCCCGCTAGTCGCCTCTTTCGACAAGCATAGTCACCTTTTACGGTGGGCATGGGTTCCTGAAGACCTGTTCTACCGCGGATCTTTACGGGTCTCAAGGTTCTATAGATCATTGGCAACTTGAACAACAGTGCTATAGATCATTGGCTATAGATCATTGGCAACTTGAACAACAGTGCATGAAGACCTGTTCTGCGGCGAAGCGGACGTACAATATCCGTGTATGGCCTACATGATAACGTCAATCAAAACATACAGATGTCCACAAAATGTACAGAAAAACGAAAGCCGAAAAGTAGTTCCACGGCGGTGAAGATATCTTTTGATGGTTTTTCTCTATATTTTGAGTTTACATTTTAATCTTGGTGATTCTCATTTGAATTGTTTCGGTGCTTTTTGGCAATATTCCCGGTGTTCCTGCTATTCCCTTGGTCTGTTTGAAGTTTGGCCTGTCCTAAAGAATATCTGTTGTTTTGTGTATTTAAGACGCTACGGCTCACTCGCGACTCAAGCAGTACAGAGGTAGATCGTGCTTCATGTATTACTCGAATCGGTTCAAATAGACCGGATTTCAATGGCGTACAGTACAGGTCTACAGTCTGTTGTCCACGCAATTGGGATACGATGACATGCATCAACCATTCAGCGAGCCTGACCGTTAGTCGCCTCTTACGATAAGCATAGTCCTATTCTAACCCGGATCTTCGCGGGTACATGGCAGAGGTCAGGAAGGTGCAAAGGACAATAGCAGATTCATAAAGGTTTCAATGGCAATCTGGTTCTGATTGAAAGGAATATACTTCAATACCAAACCGCCAATTGTTCTGACCGCGTGGCCAATGAATTTGCTCTGACACAAACCGAGGCAATTCTAAAAGGTTCCAAACACCCTTATCCATATATAATTGCTTTTATATCCGAAAAGGTAGCCTTACTCCAAGGCTGGACTGAAAGATAAATCCACGGATGTATAGTAACTCTATCCATATAACAGGCAAGTCTAGATAAGTGGTCAATACAAGGACATCTAAAGGACCCAGTCTAAGAAAAAATGATTTAAAATAATAACTATCGCTTTGGAGACTTGTGCAAGTCTCACGAACGAGTGAATCAAAGCTGTGGACTGCTTCATGTTCGCCGTCGGGATTAACGCCACAATATACCGTAACTATTCCGATGTGTACAATACCATTTTCACAAATCACTACACAAACTCAAGGCCTGTTATGAATGCCTCTCATCCAGTAAACCTCAGTGTGGACTTCGTGTTCATATCGCTAGAGGGGCTCTCTGAGGGCGAACAATCCATCACCACCAACGGCTGGTTCGTGCTGAATTGGCAAGATCCGGCACTGAACGGCGGTGGTGACAGGCTTCTAGTTCAACAGAAAACTATATGGCTTCCGGATATCACTTTGAAAAACTCTGTGAGAAAAAGATCGAAAATTGGATCATCACACCTAATGGGATGTTCTGTGGTTGCCTGGGGATATATATGTGACGTCATGTGACCTCGCGGTTACCTATTACCTGTTTGATGTACAGCGCTGTCAGGTGTCGATATACCTCTGGATGTCTAGCCAAACAGATATTACACTTTCATTGGCTAACATTGGAATGGCGTTCTATTCGGAAAACGGCCAGTGGGAGGTCATCAGTCTTCGGCTAAGAAAAGAGGGGTCAATAATGTTCCTGAGATCGTCTTCATCATCAACCCGAGACGTCGTCGACTGTGTTCTACGTCGTCAACATCATTGTCCCTCTTCTCTTTCTCTCCTGCTTCCCACATCTGGTGTTCGCTCTTCCCGCGGATTGCGGGGAGAAAATGGGGTTCTCTATTACTATCTTGCTGGCCTACACGGTATTCATGACAATCATTGGTGAGTAGCCCTCGATTATCCTGTGTACAAGAAGGACGTTGATAGTCATGATCATTAGGATCAACAAACAGCGAGTAAATAAATGTACATCTCACAGCGCCAGTATAGAATAGTGAGTTGGGTTTAACGCCGCTTTTAACAGTATTCCAGTTTACATCACAGCGTGTCAGCTTAATGTGGGAGGAAAGCCCGAAATGATGCAGGTCTCAGACGTTTACCACTTCAGTGAAACCAACCAGCAAGGGTACGGTGCTTACAAACCTAGAAAAAAATAATCGGGGGGAGCCGGGATTCGAACCCACAAGCTGGCGTGCTCAAGGGACGCAACTCTGCACAGCAAATAGCGGCGCCTTAGAGTACTGGGCCATCTTGCCCCTGCAATATATAGAGGTTATCACGCGAGTGTGTTTGGGGATGGTAAATATCCTGCATTAGGAATAAACATTGTATTTAGCTCGCCAAGGCTCGCTAAATACAATGTTTATTCCTAATGCCAAGGCTCGCTAAATACAATGTTTATTCCTAATGCAGGATATTTACCATCCCCAAACACACTCGCGTGATAACCTCTTTATGATATAATGTCATTCTTTAATTCTGTGCTTTAAAATCGCTTTCCCTCTCTCACAAACATTACCGAAACATTGCGAGTTTTCCTGGAATGCGCGCATTAATATTTATTACGTCACAGGGTAAGTGATGTGTCAGTCGGACTGACAGTAGCCAATATAGTTCCAAATGAAATCTATTTCTTATACAGTGGCGAAGCAACTTATACGCAAAACAACAGTTGTTTTTAATTGCCTTTCGCGGCAATCCATCGGTCTGTCCGCTAAAGTAACTGTCCTTTGTCAAAGGGAAGCTACTCTAACCCTAGTCTATGAGACGTCACGGCCACGGTCAGACGTTGTTGACAGTCGGTCTGTCCTTTCATAACGTTAAGAAGTGCAGTCAGATGTACACACAGCGACAAACCGAAACAAGGTAACAGTTCAAACATATTTCGGCCGAATCCGACCATTTTGATTTGTGGAGAAGGTTTCAAGCCACAGAGTTCTACTAGCAGAGATATGGCTACAGATATGGCGCTTGGCTAGGCCTCGTGGCCTCGAAAAATTGTTTCGAAATTTATATCTTATAAAATGCCTTAGCTACGTCACAGTTAGACACTGATTTTTAGTATATTAGACTGTTCGTTTGATAATGATAGAAATTATCCCTGTTGTTTATCCAGATTCACGATGGTTAATTCTGACTCGATCGAATGACGAGGGCGACGCCATGTTTGTTTATAAACAGTGAAAGTAGTCCTACTTAACCTTTTATATTTGCATCTCTATCCGCATATGACCCCAACGGATATCGTTTTTATCCGTTGGCTTTATCCTGCCGAGAAACCTACCCATTATATGATAAAGAATAGTATGCATGTGTATTGTATTGCCGCTGTAAGAAGTAAATGCGTCCGCCCGGAGAGCGGAAGGTCCGGGGTTCAATCCCCGGCCGTGTCATTCCAAAAGATGTTTAAAGATGGTACTTGTTGTTAGCCTGTCTGGTGATCGACATTAAGGGGCTAAAACAAGGAGCTGCCTTTTCTATGTTTTCGGCAGCGTGTTCTCAGATTTATGATGTTGTTTCTTAGCTTTTGGCTACGTTCTTTTTGTTGTCGATTCCTTGTTTGGCGTTTGACATATGACAGTTTTCTGTTGCAGTCTATCAGTTTTCATTGGAAGGCATGACGTAGGAGGTGTAGCGGAAAAAGCGCCCTCCCGGAGATCTATCGGTGATGCGTCAAACCAAAAGATGTTAAAATATGGTACTTGTTGTTACCCTGCCTGGAGCATTAAGGGGATAACTCAAAGCCTCCTGCATGGCAGGCATATACGTAAACTTCTGATCTGTTCTGGGTAAATCAAGGACTGGTCAGCTCGGAGTCAGTATACGTCGTATGTGTGGGGCATTCGTGTTAAACTGCGGCATGGTATCTACATGAGCTGATATTATAAAACCGTCAGGACACACACACACACGCGCGTGCGCTCGACGTTTAAACCGCATGTCATATCTCCATTTATCATCATCCTATTATGATACATATCCTGGATCCAGCATCTTCCGGAAGAAAGGCAGTTAACTGAATGTAAAAGCCCAGTTTCCACCCTTGCCGAACTAGGCTGGAATTTCTGGGCTCGATCGTTGCGCCACCAGTGGCAATTCACTTGTATTTGCTTCGAACAAAACGGCGGTGCAAAGTCAAAAAGATATGATCCATAATCATCATCTATATTGCAATAAAACAGGTTTGTCCCCCTACGTGTCATGTACACATTTCTATACAAAATTACATGATAGTTTCTTAAAGAACTTCATCCGTCATGGGTCTTAAAATAAACAAAATTCAGATTTTGTTGGGTACAGGGTATTCATGGTCAAGTACCGTATTGATGTTTCATACACTTTTCTGGATTTCGAGTTATTTTGCAATTCATCGTTCTCATTTGGAGTCAAACGGACTGTATAGTCTGGAAGGTAATTTAAGGTACCGACGTTTACTACAATATCTGAAAAACTATCGTACCTACTCCAATCTAAGTTGGTATGAGATTATTGAACAGTCATACATAACTGGATATTACATTTAAAGACAATCGGTGCATGAATAAAAAATCTGTCTATTTACCTATCACTATATTTCATCAACAACCAGACCTGTTCGTCACGGGTGGAACGAGTATTCATTGAAACAGCCATCTGCATAATGCTACCCCTGCGTTACAGGGCCATATGACACAGTTGAACCAATCAACTCAACTCGAAAGGGTGCACGGGAATCACGCACGCACGAATACGGTGTTAGCGTTGGGCGTCTCAACGTGCGTGATTCCCGTGCACCCTTTCGAGTTGAGTTGATTGGTTCAACTGTGTCATATGGCCCTGTAACGCAGATATTGTAGTAAACGTCGGTACCTTAAATTACCTTCCAGACTATAATTTAAGCCAGGAACGTTTTTCAGCATAAAACATTACAGTATATGATAGTCTTCTAATTCGAAAGCATATATCGAGGACTCACTTGGACGAGGTCGCGATTTTACATATATCTATCCCGAAGTTGTGTTTAGAAGAGGCAGTTTCATTGGTTGATGATTTCAAGAGCATGCACAAGAAATATTCTGTGCTGAGGTAGTTATATAAACTCTTGGACTGGTGACGTCCTTCAGAAATGAAAGTATGGTGGCGAATGTGTCTGGAGTATGTATATTTTATCATAATAAAATGGCGATGATTTACTGGGATTTTGGTGAGCATACTGGTGAAGGACCGGCAAGAACATGGAATTAACTCTTACTAAACAAAATCCAGTTTCTGAGTTGACGGTTATTCCTAAGAATATCTCAGATGAAGCTTTGTGTTCTTAATGACTGCATTGGATTGGTGTAATTTAGGATGATGAGTGTCGTTAAACTATCAAAACCTATAAACGAAGGGCAGCAATATACAGACTATCACAGGCGTAGTTTTAAGACTAACATGGAACAATGAATAGATATCACCAAAGCTAACAAGACAATACAAATAGGACTGAGCTTCTAACAATCTCCGCCAATAATCATACTCCCAGTTTATTAACAACTACCTGACCCGTGAAGATCCGGGTTAGAACAGGTCTTCAACAGCCCATGCTTGCCGTAAAAGGCAACTATATGTGCTTGTCGTAAGAGGCGACTAACGGGATCGGGTGGTCAGGCTCGCTGAATGGTTGATGCATGTCATTGTATACCAATTGCGTGGACAACAGACTGTAGACATGTACAGTATGCCATTGAAATCCGGTCTGGTTGAAATGGTAAAGAACTGTTCCCAAGTACGATATCGTCATGTTCTTCTACATCTCCCCGAGGAAAGGGCGTTTTTTGACCATGTCTTGCATGTGGTAGTATGCCCCAGACGTCGCTACAAACCGCCATTTTGTCCGTCTACCTGACCGCCATCTTGACCATAAGTGCTCTCGCTGTCATCCTCACCGTCATCCTGCTGAGAATCTGCCTCAAGCCGGAAAACTCAAAACCTACCCACAACTTTCAACTTGTTAGACGAACCCTCCGGCGAATCTTCTCATTTACAAATGGACAACAAAAGAAAATTGCTTCCGGCGAGACCAACAAGGGAGACAACTCTTACTCAAAGTCAAAATTGTCTGTCAGTTCGGCAGATTCCGTTGATGGCGACGTGAGCTGGAAAACCGTACCTCAGACGTTCGACACTTTGTTAGTGATCACCTTTTCAATTATAACGGTACTGTTTACAATCCCTTGCCTTACAACCATGGTATGTCAGTCGACTCAATAGCAAGATGTTTCTATCCCGCTAATGTTAGATTAGGAAGTTCAGAAATGGAAATATTTTCTACAGAAGTCACGTTGTGACATCGTCCCGAGGTAGTCAATTATAAGTTTAAACTCCCTTGCCTCGGGACTATGCTTCGTGAATAAACGTCTTGTCATTTGACACTGTTTTACCCTCAAAGCCAAAAGTGCCAATGGTTGGTTGGTTTGTTGTTTAACGCCGAACTCGGCAATATTCCAGCTATATGACGGCGGTCTGTAAATAATCGAGTCTGTACCAGACAATCCAGAGATTAATATCATGACACATCGATCCAAGCAATTGGGATCATGACATGTATCAACCAAGTCAGTAAGCCTGACCACCCGATCCCGTTAGTCGCCTTTTACGACAAGCATAGTCACCTTTTACGGCAAGCATGGGTTTCTGAAGACCTGTTCTACCCCGGAAAAGTGCCAATGGGATAACTATTGCATCTAACAGTGTGCCTGGTACCTGACAACCTGGTAAATGAATCGGTTGTCAGGCACGTTCATTTGCTTGATTGCATCAGGGAGTCTAGTATATCCTTAAGACTGCCGGGGGTTACAACAAATACTTTTTGCATTAGGGTCGTACTGGAAGTGCCAGACGATTCCTTTGAAATAGCTCTATTACTATTGTCTTGTATGCAGTCACAGAGATAAAGCCCTAAGGTTGTCAAAGATGAATTTGAAACAAGGGTAAACCGTTAGCCGCAAACTTCGGCCCTTCGCGTGGGCTTAATTTTAAAAAACTCTTTGAACCATTTTTTCACCCTGGCATTTCTGTGTCTGTATTGAGATTACTGCCCAGGGTCTGTTCTTTCCGCAGATACCAAATTGTTAGGAGTTTTCCACATAGGTCTTGAAGTATCAGGGGTTACTGATAAAAATTTAAAAAGCACTGAATATTTTTCTTCTTTTCATTACTTCAAATGGCTTTAACGTCATTAGTTTGGTAGTTTTGATTTATTTTAGTGATAATGTTGAATGTGCATTTCCAAGACCTTTCCATATATCTATTACACATATGGTACGGTTGCCAAAAGGGGTCACGTGACCAGCCCAAAATGCGTTTTAGTCGGTAATTACGTTTGAACCCGGCTTGGACGTGCAAAGGGTATAGTCTTTGCATGTTATCGTATCCCAATTGCGTGGATCGATGTTCATGACAATAACAGGACTGGCCCACACTCGATTATTTCCAGAATGACTGAGTGCGACTTTTAGCAAAACAAAACAAGCAAAGATCCCATATTCTTCTGTGAGGTTGCAAACTGTGTTTATTCATTCACACCATATAATAGAAACTTTATTTATTATCAAAGAGAAGACCTACATTTGTATTATTCAATATATACCGCTCAATAAAGTTAAAGAACATCTGATTTTTTTTTATCGGACTCTAGAGACTGACATTTAGTCCCAGAAAAAAGTTATGTTTTAAATATGTATATCTGCAAAATAAAATGAATAAGATCCAAATGGAGCCCAGAACAATTCTACATTTCAGAGCAGAGGCAATCTAGACTTGTCAAATCATTCTATCCTTGAGCTGGTCTCCTTTTTAATTTTTCTCTCTAAGGTCTGGGTGACAGACTCTGAGCCTGTTAACAAGTGTACTAATTTATAAGCTTGACCTTTGACATGGTGTGTGCGAACAACTCTCCAAGGTTGACCATGGCCCAATTCTACATGTCCATCAAAACAATAAAAAATCAAACTTCTACTGGTCTCAGGCAGGTGTCTGGCTCAAGAGATTGGCCACAGGCAACATTTTGTGTGTTTGAAGCTGCACCCTGTTCCAGCGGAGTCAGGGTTTGAATGACGATGTTTCGAACAGTAAAGTACTTACGACAGTGTTTCAGTCGTGGCAGGACAGCCGGAGTGGTAAAGGTCAAAGATGTTTACCATTTTGGTCAAACCATCCCACGGAACTGTGCTGGCAAACAATCGGGTTCGAGACCCACACATATAACCACAGCTCAGACCACTGGGCAAACTTTACCACCCCATCATAAGTGAAAATTGTTTTTGATTCAGCCATGGGCACTTTCTTTTATTAACTATAGGAGTTCATGTCTGGCTGTCTGGAGTAGCAGGAGTGGTGTTGCCATTTTTAAAAAAATCCGAGTCATGCTGGTATGCAAACAAATCCATTATATTTTCTTATATAAAAATAAAATGGAAAATAAAGTTTTGATACAGTAGAGCCCTCTGGCAATAAAATCCTTGAAACTATCGACTCAGTGGGTGGGGTCCATAGCCCTTTTGTGGGTGCAAGTTTTGTAACCCAACTCAGACTGCTTTAAAATAAACTTCTTGTCGAAATTGAGTGGGGCCACAGTTGTGCTGCATGAAATTCACATGGTTGGAACATGACCTTGGGGGATGCAGTAGGACAGACAAACTACTAATGTTGTCAATCTTAACAACACAATAGTCCCTTTATGCTCTATAAAATACACAAATTTGTTCATTTTCAAAACTTTGAATCCACATCTACCATACCCCAGCAATAACCTGGAAATCCTGGAATGGGATGTTGGGACACTCTATGGTGTTGCAAAGGCCAACCAGAAAGCCCATATTGTGCCTCTGAAATATCAAACCTGTCTTATGCAAGACATCACACCTTCCACAAGGCTACCCAATAAAAAACAAAACAAATTCTATGTTTAATATGTCATTTTATGCAAAATATATAAATGTTACATTTAATTTAAACAGACAATGTGCTCATAATCCAACCTGAGTATGAAGATATTAAGTTTTGGCTGTGTACAGGATGCGAGAGTCTACACAGGCAGCTGTCAGCCGGTCCAGAAACACCCTCACACACAGGAACCAGCAAAACACAAATATGATCTCCGTTATCCTTAAAACTTAACAGACATTTCTTAAATTTATTTGATCCAACGTGAACAAGTTATCACACATTAAGACTTGATCAGGTCAATAAATAAAAATGAGGACGAAGCCACAATTAAAAGTAAAATCATTGATTATCAACAATTAGCCTAAAATAAATGCAAAAATATTTTTCGGATCTAAAATATGGCTGGCACCTTGTTGAGGGTGTCTAGGATCAGGTGAAGGTGACAGAAGGGGCAGAGATAGAGAGAGATGTCAACTCGCATAGAACAGTCGGTATGGTTTTACATCACTCCAGCAACACAGCTTCAGCAACACTGTCATATCGGGACAAAGTGATGGGCTCAACAGATCTTACCCATGGGTCTTCAGTGTGTCGAGCTTGAACCACTGACTACCCACTGCCCACAAGAAAACAGCTATGTACATCGCCTGCCTATGCTGGTGTTGAATACACAGAGTCAACAAGCACCTGCATCTTTCAAAAAAGAAACAACCACCTCATAAACAAAAGGTGCATTAATTTATGGAAATGGAACTGAATCATATACTACTCTCCATGTCAGTTTTGAATATCCCTATTGAAGTTGAGTAGCATAATTTGGATGAATGCATTACAGTTTCTTCTGTGTATTCAACACTAGCTGTGAAGAAGCATTTTCAGAGATAATGTGGAACCCTACACGGGAAACTATCAATGTCTCTTTGAGAGTACATTCCATTCTTTTTGAAGTTTAAATGCCGCGGGAAAGAAGTTAAAATCTGGAGTTAGATATACAATAAGATTAAAATAGGATCCGATCAATACCCACTCCCACAAGTCTATTGGATGTGTTTCTAGGTTAATTTGTGTCTTCCTCCTCATTAAAATATCTTACAAACAAAATGCAAGTTTCAGAAATATACTCTTTCACATTAGGATTGTCAGCAACATCAGAAGTTAAAATTACAGCAAACCATGTTATTGGTACTTTAATGTGAAGAGGATAATTTTATCTTCCATTGTCCCTACTCGTGCAGGAGTTGACAGGGAGGAAAGAGGTGGAACTACTTTTGATAATAAGCTCGTGTATATAATTCTGACAAAGCAGAGTCTTTAGAAAAGACAGGTTTCACACCAAGTCTCCACTATTTTGACAAAAAGACTTCGTAGCAATATTGTCAGAGTCTCATGTACAATTATGACAAAGGTCTTCGAACAAAATTTTACAAATGATCTCTTATGCTTTTGGATAATACATACTCATGTTGGAATCTGGTTAAGTGAAATAAATTTATGTTTGCAAAAAACATATTAATGGATAATTTAATATGAAAAATTTAAACAAAATTCCAAAAGAAAATATTTCAGATAAAACTGTTTTCTGATTAAATTTTGAGTTAAGATCAAATTAATTTTAAGTCACAATGTGAGTATTTCCACCATATTGGGGATTTCAAGTTATTGAAGTCGTACAACTCATGTCTTAACTCCACATGTCACTCAAACAATAATATGTTTCAAGAGTTTATGACAAATTGCAGTCAATTCTTGATCAACATGTGCCAAACGCAACGGAAATAGTCCTTATTGAAACAATTCAATTGACTTGGCAACAACCCAAACTTGCATATATTTCATGTTCAACATATAGTTTCAATTTCAAATTTCACATAAATACCATTTATAACTTTTAATAATGTCACTGAAACCATACACATATCATTCAAGAACTAACTGCAAAAAGAACATGATTCTTAAAGCAAGGAGAAAAACTTCAAAACAGAGTATTATCAACAAGTCATTCTACGCGACTTTCTGTAAAACTTGCTACATTCTAGACGGAGCACCCGACCAGCTCTCCACACATAGAATAGAGTCTTGCACAACTGCCATCAGACACAACACTACTGTATTTCTCCCACAGTTCTTAATATACTGGCCTTGTGCTAGAGAAATGCAACTGTTTACCAAGATGCTAACAGTGTCTTCAATGAAAATGGACTCTTTCCTTTGACATACTGTCCCCCCCCCCCCCCCCCCCCCCCCCCATCTTTTGTCTTACTGATGCTCAAACGATTTTTTTCTCTCATTCTTTTGAATAGTACATATCAAATAAAAGACTTATGGCGCTAAGATTCAGCCAAAGTTTGGGCACCAGAATCCATCAGTATTTAAGCTGTTGTGTCTCCTCACAATGGTAAGGGCCGGTGAGGATGGTAACTGTGCAGGGCCTAATCCATGCAAATGCCAGTTCAGCTGATCTCGGTAAGGATTGAACGATGAGGTTATGTCAATGTATGTGAGGGCGCAGATGGGTTCTCGAGAACATTGTCAAGTAATTCTTACAAAAATAACCATAACAATTGGTGTCCAGCTTTTTTTTTAGCAAAACAATTATTTCAGTTTTCTTCTTGGATATAAGTGAAAAAAGGAGCGAGTTGCCTCCCTTGCGGGTCCTCGTGAGTATATGCCAGCCGTGACAAACAACTCTATACATACATATCTACGTAGTGTAGATCCACCGTAAGTCCCTGACGGCTGCACAGTGGTATCCGAGCGGTTGTCATTATCGCGTTTCACGACAAATGTCCCCACCCTTCCCGATGAGTTATCATATAAAATACACTATCAAATATCATGTGGTGTGTAATGAGAAGTATAACAATGTTAATATTGACACAAGTGGGTGATACTATATTGTTGAGTATGACGGATGATTCTATGAAAATGTATACACAATATTCAATATCATGACGGCGATAGATACTCTATACACACAATGACTATAGACAGATGAGGATGAAGATGATGATGATGATGATGATGATGATGGTGGTGACAATGAAACAAATACAATATGGATATGCTCTATGAGAAATAAATATGATCACAGACAGGAGTAACCAAGTATTCCTGCTTCTACAATAGACTATATACAGTTAGACTTTGGCATGCACGTATTGTCTCACTAAGTAGATCCTTTTTATTTACATATCGTACAAAAATCTAATAACCATGTTCAACAGCAAAGCCCAAGCCTCGCCACGTAGGTCTTCCGTTAATGAGTTTTCTGGAATAAATCAACGAACACAACGTTCCTATTGCATGGTTTGTGCAGCACAAACAACACACATGTTCAAGCATACGATTGTTATATAATGACAAAATATGTAACATACACTCTTTGTACTACTCCATGTAAACTACACAACATTCGAGAGGGGAATTTCGAGTATCAAGGGGGGATAAATGACGGGATGTCTGAAGATGTATGAATCAGATGTGATTTGGGCCGGACTTGACTCATGTGAAGCGGACATAGAAACAAAAGTATCTTGTCTCATGGCTTTCGTAAGAGTGTGAGCTAGCACAGCATCTCAATCAGGAGTTGAGAAGGATTGTTCAAACACAGGCATCTGAGTGAGCTTAGGACTCATTTTGTTGTTTTGGCAAGAAGTGAAGCTGTTTGCATCAAAGATTTACTTCTTCCAATTCAGTGTCTAAACACATACACTCGCTGTTTAAACAATGAAATCTTATTCTTATCACTATTGCATGCTCCCATGGCATGATGGTTCATTCAGGGGTGAAAATATTCTGTGGATCCTTGAATTTCCGCAAATTTTAATGACCACAAATTTGATAAAATCCCATGGCTTCCCCCTAAACACCCCCAAATTACGGACCACGGTCCTTTGCAAAGAAGTTTCAGCTGAAAAGAAAAACATCCATTCTCATCCCTGTTTAAAGAAGCTTAACAGACATCAGCTCCAGCCCAAATGGCATCCTATTCGTAGGCCAACATCTCCAACCATCCAGACCGATTTATCCCGCATCTGGGCACGCCGAGTATCCCTATGCCATGTTGAGTAGTATATGACACAAGAGTAAGAATTGCGGTACAGAAATCCATACTATCAGCAAACTATCACTTCACTGGTAAAATGTAAAAACTGCGATATCACAATTATCACATGTATCCTCATCACCAAATATGGACACAGATTTTCAGTATTGCCATAGTAACATCAGCATTCATATTCTCAGAGTTTATCAACATTCATGAAAACCTTTTGAAAATGAAACCTTACAACTGAACCCAGCATGACCAAAAAGTTTCAGTTAGAGCAATTCCTACATAAACGTTAACCATGAAAAACAGATAAAAACCACTGTATCCATGACAGCGGAATATTAGAGGAAATCATATTCAAACTAGTTTCCCACATAATGTTCATCCACAAGAGAAGCCAAGTTCCTGCCAGCATCTGCTAGGCATCTTTTGTCTAACATGAAATATGGCTCAGGGATCTTACAAAAATAATTTGATCATTATTATTATTTTTTACATTCAAAAGCACATTTTTTTTAATTGATTGCCTAAAAGTATTGACTATCAGGTGGAAAATAGAAATCTGAAATGCAAGAAAGTGTTTGTCATGAAAAGTTAACTCTTCTTTGAAGTTTTGTCCATAAGAAAACCTGGTTTAAGTTCCTGACACTAAAAGTATACAGTTCTGAAATTATAATTTCTCCACATTTGTGAATTTTTGGTAGGCAGATCCTAAACCCAAATAAATTAAACTAAAATGCCTAATATACATTCATAATCTTGTGGTCAGAGGACAAGGACAGCCATATTGTACCAAGTCAAGCCTACAACATCCCAATACTGATTCCAAGACTGAACACGTCACTGCACACATATCATTCCCAGTCGCATGGCAGTTTATCATATAACTATGTAACCATGGCAACCTGGGCTTTAGTTTAACTTGCTACTGAGACAATTACAACCACTGAAGCTGAAGAGTGCTATTTTTATAACTGGTATGGAAAGCTACAATATTATTAATAACGCAGAGCTAAATTGCACGATGTAACTGAGACATTCATTTATATATGAATATTCATAAATCAAAAGTCACCGCAATAAATTCACTTTTAAAGAAGAAAGACAACTGCAAACTTAGTTTTTGCGTAATCAACAATCTTTCTTTCAAAAGAGCAGAATATAGTATACATATAGCCAATACATATACCTTCAGGGAATACTGAGTACAATCTTTTGATGTCAACCATTGTCTTTCAAGACAAGTACCCTGTTGCAGAATCTAGCCATCAATACCAGTGCATTATCTCATGGTCTCCATGACGACATGTTTTCATTATTTCTGCAAATGGTATCAAATAAAATTTACGGAAAATATAAAATTTAGAAAATACTTTTTGAGCTTCATCATGTTAATATCCAGTAGTAATACTGAGAAGATATTCTGATAATGTTCTTGCCCGTCAAATGATGGACTGGTTTTATAATGCTGATCATGAAAATGAAACACAACCATTCACCTAATAAACAAATTGGAAGGCTTGTCCCAGCTTCAACTTGATTTTTTGGAAGAAATTTCGAGGTATAATTCTTTCTGTTCAATACTGACATGACAATGTATCCGTGTATTATAAAAAAGGCAGGAAAAACAAAGTAAACTTATCCAAAATTTTAGTTTGTAAACTTTCCATTAAAATTAGTTGCCAACATTTCCTCAGATCATGTAAGTACTGCTAAATCACATGACTACCAAATATGGTACTGCTGATCACATGACAACCAAATATGGCTCTGTTGATCATATGAGTATCAAATATGGCCATACGGCCTAATGGCAATTGTCTTCAAAGATCATGTCACCCACATGATCCTCACAGCTGTGATTTCTTCTTTTCCACTTTGCTCTTACTCGGTCACATTCTTGTTCCTTGACTTCCACAAGCTCTACCTCACCACCAGCACAACCATTGGTGTGAACAGCAGAACATTGCCTGTGTTCTGTCCAATCAGTATGCAGATGTTGGGCAGCTCTTAAATGTGTCTCTATGCTGACGACTTCCTCAGGGGCAGATAATTCATCTTATGACTTCTTTCACAAATGGACATTTGGCAAAGCAATCAGACTTCTTCTCCAACTCGGTCATCGTTGAGGAATTCCTCGAGTCTGTCGTCCGTCGTGGTGGTTTCACAAGGTATGACAGGCACCTTCATGTTGACTGTTGTGAAAAAGGCCATCTTTTCTCTGAAACAAATCAACATTACCATTCAAAATTTCAAACAATAAGTTTATAATGTGTTCCATGGTCATATGGTTTTGACACAGACAGCAGGTCAATTTTCAAATTCATACCCAAATGTGCTCAGTTGAGAATTGAACTAGACATATCATCCTTCAGACAAACCAGTGATATATCACTGCATGGGAGCTTGGTGTTGATAGAAAGTCCTAGCTGATGAAACAAATCACTGACAGGACCAGAAGTAGGGCACAGGCAGTGCATTCTCTCCGCTTTCTCAGTTCACGTCTTGACTTGATCAACTCAGTCATAAATTTACCGGACCAGAAATCTTATACGAATTCAAAACTATACAAAGTGCATCCACTGGGACACAGACAATTTGTATGCATGTTTAGGAATGAATGTGCTATTTCCAAATTACACCAAATTTCTTTCTGTACACAATCATCTTCCAAACACAGTCGAATGATTCACGATCTTCTCATGCTCCTACTGAGCATGTGCAAACTGGTGTCACTTGTGGAGGAGTATTCAATTTTTGACATTTCTATAGGATCCTGCTACCCATACAAATAAAGGCTTTGAGTCCTGTGGACCTCAAATTAAACACCCAAGGTAAATCCTGACGACTATTACCTGAAGTTGATGGCATTACACTGCTGACTTCCTCTGCGCATGCGCTGTACATCCCTTGTGACCTTCTTCATCAGCTGCTGGGCACGGCGATCTTGTTTAGACACATTCATCAAAGTTTTCTTTTGACTCTGCAAGACAAGGAAAGGATCAACTTGAGCACTGACAAATAGCCACCCCTCCAGCAGACCAATCAGCACCTGTCATCCAAGGACAGGTGAGTACAAGGGGAGTGGTCTCCCTTGACACAAGTCACATTAACACTCCTCCTCTGTATCTCCTAGGCTCACATTTCAGTAAACTGACACTGGCCCATGGATCCATTCCCTTTGTTCTTGCTATTTCAAATCACCCACCCTTAATTTTCAGTAACATTTTACCAACCCATCAAACGTCAAGATAAGGAAAAGGGAAATGGGTAAAGGACTTCCCATCCCTAGCTTTAATGGACACAAAGACATCTTTACCATCAAAAAGTATCTTAAAGCCTTTTTTTTACATGTCAGTCAGTTCTTTAATGTTGAATTTCTCACAAACTCTATCCTAATCAATTGAACTGACTGCCATGTTGTTGATATTGCCAATCCAACATTGAGGGTGGCTTATAACTCGCATTCTGAATGAGTAGCAAATGAAATTGGTAAATGAAAATAATGGGAGGTGGGGGGTGGTGGTGGTGGTAATTTAAGTCTGTGAGAACCATGGGAAAGCATAAAGGGGTGAGTGTAGGTTTACTGAAATGTGAGACATAGAGGATGTACAGCACAAGAGCAAAGTCCTTCTTGAAGGATATCATCAGGACATCTTCGTAATACAAAACAATAATGATATGGCATATATCTTTTGAGACAGATTGATAATACTTCGCCCACACGAATTTGAAAAAAAGCAGAGAGAGAAATAGTATACATAATGCAGACTGTTATATGCGATAATTTTCATCAATACAATACAGACAGCTTGAACATCAACATCAAAATATATTTTCCAACTCTATACTTAATGATATTCATTTCAAATTTCGGAACAACAGTGTTTGTTCAAATTGAGAGGAACAATCAAATTTTCATAACATGCATGGGTCATGCCAGCTCTATCATATGTCACGATATGTATGACACACATTCCGGCAGTGTTTACAAACAAACATCACATGGAAAGTCACTCGCGTCAACATTCTATACAGTACAATGATCAAGTCGTACTCCGGCATGCCAAACATTCCAAATATTCCCCTCAGGCCCAGATTAGTGTTAATAGACCATACATATTGTTCATTGCAATAACTAGGTCACTGCCAGCAAATCACATGCCTTGATGTACACACTGACCTGTGATGGAGTTCACTGAAGTTTAATGACCAAATTCTTCAACTCAAAAGCATCTTCATTATAACACCTGGTTCTAACCATGTTAACTAGTTCAAAGGTAACACAAACAAATAGCCTTCAAGGTGAATATACATGCTCCAGGGCTATAGTGTGCTGTACTGACTCCAGAACATGTATAAACCTTGATAAGGTATGTCAATGATCAAAGTCAAGCCTGGTGGGGATCAATCATGCACAAACAGACATCAATCAGGACAGCTCTATACTCCAGTTGTGAATGAATGACCTACTTCCTGACATGGTTGTCAAGAGCAACATGACCCCAATCTCTGCCATTCACATTCCAGGACATCCAAGTAACTTGTATACAACAGCATGTGATGAATATATTAACATTTACACATGGGACCAAGGGAGGTAACTCACTTCAACTGAAAAGCAAATTGACCCCAAACACTGATGATACCATCTTTACAGAAACCCAAATTATTTATAAAATACAAACATTAGGGATCAAAGTGGTCCCGTTTGAAGATCAGTGAAGAAGGGTCTATTCAATCCAGTTTCTTTCAGACAATTCCACTACATAAAATTAGACTTCTGATTGGTCATACTTTTTAAAACAATTATAAATCATACTATTTCTGGTCTATGGCAGATTCCAAAGCCAGTCAACAATGATGTGCATGGAACTATCGGTAGATTCAAGAGGGCTCCATTCCAGAAAGTAATCTTTGAGCAATGATCGTCGTAAGTCTATGTTAAAGTATGATTGCCTCCTCTTTGAGGAATGGGGCCCAGCCACTGAGTGAATAAGTTCTCACACCATTGGTACAGTTGTTCAGTAACATTACACAGCACCAGCTTAATGTGAAAGTGTGACCCTGCAAGGCATTATGACATCATATCCTGTTACAACCAAGGGATACAACTCTGTTCAATGATGTAACACAATGAAGGGAAAACATGAAGAGAAAACTTCAAACACGATGAGAATCAAACCTGGCACTCATGTATACCATGCAAATATGCTACCCATTAGGTTGGTCATTAGTGTAAACATCCACTCACCCATCCATCCATACACCAACCAACGACAACTACTTTCAACATGACCTATACTTCATATTGTCAATAACCAATCGATCTTCTACATATTTCATGGCGACTAATACAACTAAGTGGTTTTGTATTGTTTACGTAATCTAATGTAAAATATTCATGCTAACAAACAGAAAGCAGATGCAATCTCTAGAATTACCAGTCTAACAAGACACTAACGAGAGGCAAAACAATAGCATCCTCAAACACACATGCTTCCATAGTTGAATTTCTGTCTATTTTGCTAATGCTAATTTGCAGAAGACAAATAGAAGCTGACATTCAGCATACTGTACATTTGGTATCAAGGTGCACGAGCCACAACACATTACACAATACACACTCACAAATCATTGCATACCCAAGGTAATCTAAGAAACAGTTTACCCTATTTTTATGCAAGATGATTCTGAAATTCATATGCAAATTCTTATTTTCATGCAAACACAATGTCCAAGACAAACTGAATCTGTTAATAAAGATGGATGAGGGCCGCCAAATGATTGATACATGTAGAATCTCAATCATGTGTCTTTTGGTATCAAATATATCTACATAAGTCGAGAAAACTTTTATCAACGAGTGTTGACATATTTGATATCAAAAGACACAAGCGTGAGATTCTATTTATCATCCAACATCATTCTTCCAACTTTTTCAGTTTGTAGACATTAATAAGCAGTGTCTTAAGTGTAAAAAGTACTGCTAACAGCTTCAGTAGCAGAGCCATATTAGTGATGTCAATGGATTGTGACATCATGGTACCCAATGACGTCACAATGGTCTGGGAAGCATTGTGATGTAATTTCATTGCAGCGATATCTAAAATGTAGATATCGCTTGATCTCACCCAATCAATATCTCCTGTGGGAGACAGTTTTGGAAGATAAATCTAAGTTCTCATTAGTTTGTTTGATGTGTAATGCCACATACAGCAATATTCCAGCTGACCAATATTCTTGACAAGACAATCCAGTGACTGATATTGTGAGCAACGATCCATACTGTCGTGGTACAATGAAACACAATCAACCAAGCCACCAAGTCTTGTTACCTTTGACCCGTGTGGTTGCCTCTTACGACCAGCATAGGTTGCTAGGGACCTATTCTAACCCAGAATCCCCCTTAGGGTTTCTCATCAGTACCTGAATCCTTATTAGCAAAAGAAAAAGATGTCATCACACTTCAACCACTGTCATTCCAATATGCTTATTCTAATGATGACGATAGAACTACCATCTTTGGTCTAGAAAGTGGATTTTAATGACAAGCTCAGGACTAATGCAGAAGTATCTCTGACATCAGAAAATTGCTTTCACAAATTGCGTTACGCATGGAATTGGACCAGGTAGAGGCATGATTCAGCAAGCTGGCACACGACACAAATCGGGAGCAGAGAGCCGCACTGATCAGCTGTATAGATCAAGGGACAGCCGGGCAGATCAAAGTCTAGTGTGATACAGGTATTTAGTAGTCAGAGTGGGGTGTGAGTGGTGAGGAAGTTAGTTCCTAGACTGTTTCATATGCCTGTAAGTTGCGTCTCGCCGCAGTCAGCAATATTCCAGCTACAATATGTGGAATCTGTCCAAATCGGGACTCTGTCAAATTCGGATTTCGGCGAAAATCTGGACCTTTTCTCCAGTCTCCTGAGTTCCTTAATAATTTATCGTCAAACGGACCTAAAACTCTCTAATACCGACTTTTTACACGTCAGACTTCGGACTAAAATAACAGTCCCAAAAACCAATTTACTATTGAAATGAAGCTGCATGCCGGACATTCTCGTACTTGGAAGTAAGCTCAGTCATTGTCAGCTCAAACAACACTGCTAATCCTGAATGTAATCCTATTGATCCCAACACTTTGTTGTCCATTTGGTTAATTAGAATTTACTCACCTGTTAATGAGAAACTAAGCTTAATTAGATTGACTAAACGGAAAACACAGATTTGTCAGGAGTGAACCACTTCCTGAACTTCACCTCTGAACTTCACCTCTGAACTCCGACTGAGGACACGACTTTGAAAAACAGTCTTCAGAAACAAGGCAGTCTGTTTGTTCTCAGCATCCCAGGTCAATATTTCATGTACAATGTATGTGTACGCAAACAAAGATGAATGATTGTTGCTTTCTGTTTTGTCTTTATATATAGTCCAACCTTTTAACCAGTCCCAACAGAGTCAAAATTTGACAGATTCCAAGGATATAGTTCATGAGTGAGTTAAAAATTAGTCACATATAAAGTCACAGTTGGTGACTGGAATAGGTTCTACATGTACATAAAGATCTACAAACTTCAAACCACAGGTTGTTTATGTCAACATGGGGTGAACTTTTAGACACATTTTATGATAGTTAGAAGATACAGAGTTTACATTACATGCTCCTGTCTACAGATATATACGAATAAACCCGAGAACAGCAAAAGTAAAAACTGGCAACACCAAAAATGGCAACAACTTCTTCTTACGTGTTTAACAAAAAACACCACACTTGAACGGAAACCGTTTTTGTAAAAAGATGACAATTTTTAATCTGTCAGAATAGAAAAATCGACCAATGATACAATGCCGCAACACATTTATGCCAAATGCTATTTTGCTCATTATGTGATTATCGTGTTGTTATGGAAGCAAAACATATCGATCTTATTGCCAGTCGTAAGAAATAGTCAGTACACACAGACACAGAAATACACCAGGTATACAGGGTTTCTGTAAATTTTGTACATTGTTCCTATTAATTCCTTCTGTATTGACAGGATAATGATATAATACCTGTAAATTCGTGCACACTGAGTGACGTGGAAAAATCATAATTTCTGTTGATTTCTTTTTCTACTGACCACCACATATACCATACCAGATAATATATCAATGTTAAAAAGGGTTAATGAAAATGTGTTTCCATTTTTGTTTCTAATCTAAAGAAAAAGCTGTCACGTTTTCGGTTAAAAACATCTTGCCGTTTTGGGTTTTGCCATTTTTAACAATTGTCGTTTTCGGTTGATCCCATTTACACTACAAAGGTTTTCTTGTCGCCATATGTTTCTGTTAACACACACATGCTATGGGAGAGGGCAAACAGCATCAGCATCATGCGTTCATGCTGATTGGTCGACTGACTGCAGGATTAACTAATCAAACGCTTACATGATGTCGAAGAATCCCCAGTTTCTGTAACGAACACAGCATAATGAGGATGCAGTCTGTGAAGGTTTATTTCATAGCAGTCACTGAAGGGGATTCCAAGAATAAGCTACAAAAACTGGGTCCATGTTTGGATCCAAATATTGATGTTGTGGAGGATAGTGCCTTCCCTATCAAACTACCCTACCACCCTGCCACTCCAGCACAGTGATGGCTTAGCATTACACCGCTGCCACAAGCTTATCTGTACATCATGTGACTGGACTTTCCTTTTGTTTTTAAACAAACAAACATATTCTGAAACCCATTAGCTGGTATGGTGCGGAAACACTTAGAAACATAATCAGGGTGAATCAGATATACGAAAAAAATGGTGCTAAGGATGCAACTCTGCAGAGTACGACTGAGGTGTCCTGGTTGACAGGTGCCATTGTACAAAACAACCTTAGTGCCACGACTGTCGTAGGTCTATGTTAAGGAATTGGAGTAACGATCACCCTAGTGCTAAGATCGCTTTGTACAATGGCACCCTGGACCACCTGGTCCCACCTCAAGTTTTACCCTTAATGTCCATGGGGTTGAGGAACTACTCTGATCCATCATCTCCATGAAGAGCACCAGGACAACCTCACCTCAAGGAGAGCATCCTGCAGACAGGACTGGCCCTGGCGTTTCCAGGAGGAACTATGTTCGGCCATATTGTATTTCTAAACTGCCAGTTCCTATTTCTCTTCACAAATGTATCAGTAACTACTTTTTACTCACCAACTTCTCCGCATCGGACAGCAGCTTCTGGAGCTGGTCGTCATCAGACAACCAATTTGGCAGCTCTGTTGCTCCTGTGGGAGAAGGTGTAACATGTCAAAGGCACTCTTACTACATAGCTTCTGAATTGAGGGCATAACAACGTGGTTCGCAGATAATCTATAAATCTATCAATCCTTGCTTATATTCCATATATCAGAGTCTGTATATACCCAAGTCTGTGTTGGGAAAACTGGTGGTTGATAGTATCAGCAACTAGCCATGCTTTCGGGATACAATGACAGCCAGGTCACATGTTGCAACCATCAAAAAAATTGTTAATCTTAAGAACACACCACAAGCAGCCCACCCCCACCCCATCCCCATCCCAATGCTCTGTTCATGCTTCAATTTCAGCCATTTCAAAATTAGGGTAGGTAGTTTTGTTTGTCTACTTTGAAAAAAGTGACATGTAGTAGGTCAAGAGAAGCCTGCTTTCAATTGGCAAGTATTGCTATATTGACAACTGGCTTTTCAAAAGTGAGCCTGTGAATAGTAACAAATTAAAGTCAATGAAAGGTCCGGTGAAATGGGGTTTAACATCGCAAGATTATTGCACTTATATAGCGATGTGCATGTACGTGTGTGTGTTTGTGGCTGCTTGTTCTAGTCCGGACTGATGGAGATTTAGAGTGATAGCACACTGAGATACTATACCGCAGTTTCACATGAATACCCCAATCAGACACAGTATACGGACTCCGATCTAACCGAGCGCCACACAGGGAAACAGTAAGTACCATCTTTTAACGTCTTTATGTATGAAGCTGCCAGGGATCAAACCCCAGACCTTCCGCTCTCCACTGATGCTCTACCACTAGACCAGAGAGGCGGTTTAAAAGAAGTAAAAAGAAGCAAAACGCATGAGCTACTGGAAACCACTTCATCATACTAACATAGGGTAGTTTGACAGATCCCATCAATGTACCTTTTGACTTGGCATCCTCCATTAGTCGCTTCAGTTCTTTTAAGCGTGTGATTTCATCGTTGAGGTGCGAGAGCTTGACGTGGGAGGCCTGCAGGTCCAGCTCCAGGTCCAGAGATGTCCTCGGGTTCAGGTGGGCGGAGGACGACGACTGCAACATCCAGAGGGGTGCAGTGCAGGGTAAGAAATGTTCACCAGATCATGTTTTATTGGGGGGAGGAATTCACCAGCCTTTATATTGGATCAAAATGTTGGCATGAGCCTACTCCACTGCACTTTTCTATACAGAATGTTTTATAGGTACCGTATTTGACATAATAAGCGAATAAATAAGTGTTGAGTACATTGATCAATCAGAAGGGGTGCTAATTGGTATTGTTCACTGGCCAATATATTAGCAAATATCGCCGTGGGAGCTTATTAGAGCGGAGCCCTTATTACGTTGAATACGGTAATACCTTACATTCATGGAAATAGTATTGGGGGATTTTGGACACAGAATGGTTGAATTGTGTCTCAACATTGTGATAAGTACCTTGGCTTTCCATCGAAGGCTTCTTCTCTCCAATGCATTTCTCTGGAATGGCCCTCGTTTGTACAATGGCATAGAACTGTCACTGTCGCTACGATTGAGCTGGAAAATAGGGAACTCATAACATCATGTAATACATGAAAAGAGTAAGCACCCCATTTCATTAAACAGAAAAATATCAAATATATTATTCTGAAACAAGTTTCCACTCGTGTTTAGCGCCATGGACAGCAAGAAATCACGACAACCACCAGTGTTAACACCAACTATCCAAGACAGCCGTTAATAATGACACGTAATCAGCCAAGTGAGGCAGTGATTCTTTTCAGAAATGTTTACCTTATCATAAATGAGTGGGAGAGTGAGTTTTCTGAGGTTACATACCTTGCACACATAGCCAGGCGGTTGTTGTCTGCATGCCGGTGAGAATGTTTGTGACCGACGGATGGTGCTGTTTCGAATGTGATGATTGTGTGGCCTCCGTTTGATTTCTTTCACCGAATAATCTCCTTCGGTATTTGTCTCAGCATCACATGTTTTCACGTGTAGAGATTCATCCGATTCAGAGAAGTGGTCGTCCAGGTTTTCAATGTTTTCCAGTTCAGCCAGGACTTCCTGCATCATTTCATTGTAGTCCTGAAGCAGGGAGCACACACAAACTCAGGCTACCTTCTCAAGGTGGATCCAACATTTTCAAAAGGGAGGGGTCATCTTCAACATAATACAACCCCCTAGAACCCCTTTTGAATCCACCATGCTTCTCACACCTGGAACTAATGCCATCTAGCATGGGATATGGCAAAGTAAGGCCTTTATTTTCTAATTTAATATTGGCTGGTTTAAAAAAAATATGGTCTAAAATTCAATGTAGGTGGCCGGAAAAAAGTCCACTTCCAGATTAGTACTGCTACAGTTAAAAAGAAAATAGGTCTTAACATGGCATGACACCACAAGGTAACTGATTGTTATTTAGTTAAAATAAAGACTTTTATACATATTATTCATCCATCTTACGAGGAGCAGTGATAAAATCTTGTGTGCCTTTTTTATTTAATCTAATTGTAAAACAGAGTTGGACCAACTTTTTTTGTCAAAAATATTTTCTTTCTTTCATGGTTTTATTGTCAGTTGGTCTCTTCACCTTCACCACCTAAAACCAGGGGTCAATCGATATCAATTTTTTTTATGGTCAATAATTAAGTACAGTTGAAAAAGTATTCAAATAACTACTGCTATCAACGATAGTTTAGGATTTATGATTATATTATCTGTCTTGTTTTTAAATAATCTTTAGTTTAAAAAACTTTTCCCGTGAGGTCACGTGATAACCAAATATGGGATAATAGTCTCGATCCAAATGTTACAACGCGTACACTTGAGAAGACTCATGAATATTAATTAGACCGTTGACAGATCGATATTATAACAGAAACAAACGTATGTTTTCCATATATATCTAAAATGATATTATTTGTTATTAATTGTCCGGTGAATTAAACAATTTAAATTGAAACAATTCATAATTCATCATATTATGAATACGTAACAACTTGTAATTTGTGTGTAAAAAGTCGTACTAAAACACGCTGTTTGAAGGGGGCGTGGCATAAATGTAAATGTCCGATTGGGATTTTAAATTTTACGGACCCCTGCCTAAAACACTACATACAGACATAAGGCGTAACTAGCTGTTAATGAACTTCCTCACAAACAAACACATTCATACTTTATGAAAATCAGAAAGAAGTACACAATACTATATGCACATATAAGGAACTGGAGTTTATTTAATATAAAATATATCAAATGACAATTGTTGTAATTCTTCCTTTTCTTGTATGCTTTTCATACTTATTGTCCATTGTTCACTAAACATTCCCTTATTATATTTGACCCTCACTTTCTCATCTTCTTCTTCCAAGTCGTCATCATCTTCGTCCTCCTCATCATCATTCTCCCCAAATCCAGCCAGACGTGGGCTTGTCTCCCTATCTTGGTGGCTGGCCATGTCCTCGGGACCTGTCGGCAAAGGTGTTTGTTAAATAGATGCATCTGACCGGAGGTAAACCTTGTCTAATTTCATTCAGAAAGCAAGCGAGCGAGCGAGCGAGCAATGTATGGTTTTAATCACCATCATCAATATTTCAGCACAGCAGGGGACACCAGGAATGGGTTTCATGTGGGGAATTAAACCCAGGTGTTCAGCACTTTAACCACTAGGCTACCCTACCGCCGTGTTGAATGTGATTCAAAGCCCAGATTGAAACAGTATATGAATAATTGTCTCACTAAAAATCTTGTCCTCTTGTTCACATTGTCACAACATGGTACCTAACATAGTCACCTGCATGTGTTACTCATACTTTCAACAAGACAAATGTCAGGCAGCAAAGCATTGCTTTAGTTGACTCTTTGCATTTGAACATTTAAAACCTCCGCTACACTTCTGACATAGAACACTCATCTAGAGGATTACAGTCCTGGAACGTTTCTAGTCATCAACTGAATAAATGATTGTGGCATCAAGTCTGCTGTTACCTTGGTTCCTGGTGAGCGTGGATGTCTGGGAGGAGATGATGGTGGACTCGTCGCTACTTTCTTCCTTCACCGAGGACACGGCAGGATGAGGAGACTTGTAGTGACTGAAACACGGCACACTTAAATATAATACACATCAGCTGAACACTGTCATATTGCATACACCATCCTGTCCAGCATACACCATCTCATATTCCATACACTATCTCATCTTGCATACACCATCTCATAGTGCATACACCATCTCATATTGCATACACCATCCTTTCTAGCATACACCATCTCATATTCCATACACTATCTCATCTTGCATACACCATCTCATAGTGCATACACCATCTCATATTTCATGTACCATCTCATATTTCATACACCATCTCATGCTGCATAAACCATCTCATATTTCATGTTCCATCTCATATTTCATGCACCATCTCATATTGCATACACCATTTCATCTTGCATACACCATCTCATATTGCATACACCATCTCATATTGCAAACACCATCTCATATTTCATGTTCCATCTCATATTGCATACACCATCTCATCATATTGCATACACCATCTCATATTGCATACACCATCTCATATCGCATACACCATCAAATACTGCAAACACCATCTAACAATGCCTGTCACATATGACCTAGTTATGTTCTACAGCACGCCTACCTGGCCTCCTTCACGACGACCTCCAGGACTGGCTTCTCGTCACTTGGAAGAGACGACTTGCGCAGCTTGGCAGAAGAAGCTTCAAGCAGCTGTGTAACTCTGTCAGACGATTCTCTCTGGAATAAAACAGATGGTTGGAATGTTCAGGTCTTGTGTGCAAGAAACAATAATAGTGTGTGTTATAAAGCAGGCTTTGTGGAACATGCTAAGGAGGCATTTAACTATCAGTACCACATTCAGGAGAAACAAAAGCTGGTCATCCAGATGTGTGTTAAGGAAACACAAAATGGGGGACACCAGTGGGTGACAGCATGAGCCACAAAGGAATTCACCCACAGACGTACAACAACATTTGCATGTTAATCCCCACCAGGAATTCACCCACAGACGTACAACAACATTTGCATGTTAATCCCCACCAAGAATTCACCCACAGACGTACAACAACATTTGCATGTTAATCCCGACCAGGAATTCACCCACAGACGTATAACAACCCTTTGGATATTAATCCCTACCAGGAATTCACCCACAGATGTAGAACAACATTTGCATGTTAATCCCGACCAGGAATTCACCCACAGGCGTAGAACAACATTTGCATGTTTATCCCGACCAGGAATTCACCCACAGATGTAGAACAACATTTGCATGTTTATCTTGACCAAGAATTCACCCACAGACGTAGAACAACATTTGCATGGTTAATCCCGACCAGGAATTCACCCACAGATGTAGAACAACATTTGCATGTTAATCCCGACCAGGAATTCACCCACAGACGTAGAACAACATTTGCACGTTTATCCCCACCAGGAATTCACCCACAGATGTAGAACAACATTTGCATGTTAATCCTGACGAGGAATTCACCCACAGACTTAGAACAACATTTGCATGTTAATCCCGACCAGGAATTCACCCACAGGCATAGAACAACATTTGGATGTTAATCCCCACCAGGAATTCACCCACAGACGTAGAACAACATTTGCATGTTAATCCCGACCAGGAATTCACCCACAGACGTATAACAACCCTTTGGATATTAATCCCTACCAGGAATTCACCCACAGACGTACAACAACATTTGCATGTTAATCCCGACCAGGAATTCACCCACAGGCATAGAACAACATTTGGATGTTAATCCCCACCAGGAATTCACCCACAGATGTAGAACAACATTTGCATGTTAATCCCGACCAGGAATTCACCCACAGGCGTATAACAACCCTTTGGATATTAATCCCTACCAGGAATTCACCCACAGACGTAGAACAACATTTGCATGTTTATCCCTACCAGGAATTCACCCTGACCTACCACAACCCTTGCATATTAATCACTTCAAGACCCACAGACCTTCCACCACCTTGCATGAAAACGTTCCCCCATCTAAACTGTTACCTGTGTGAGAGTTTGGCTGGAGGAGTGCCGTGTGTCATCCGAGCTGAGGGTACTGCTGGACGATGGCTGACTGGCTTCACTTGATTTCTTCGTCCCGGTCCTCAAATCTGACTGCATGAACTTAAAACTCAGAATGTTGTACCATCGGGTAGAAACCTCCTTCGGGTCGAAATCAGCCAGACTCACTTGAGCACAGCCCTGTCAACACAACAGACATCTGGGAATAAGTTGACTCTCCATGGGTTTGACATGGTACAAGATCCCATTAGTCCATATACTACTCAAATTTTGATAGGGATATTTAAATCTTTCCATGACTCACAAAAATGAATCTCAAAATATATCACGTACATACAGTAGAACATGGATATGGACTACAAGGAACTGGAGAAATCAGTTCGTTTTTATATGTTGAATAAAGATAAAGCTTCAGTCAACTTCAGTGTATATATGACCAGATCGATTTATAGTGTATATATATATATATATATATTCTCAATTGGACATTTTGTATTCATCTCTTGAGACCTACAGTGGGTATCAGTGTAGAGTTGGGTAATAGGGGGCTTGGTACCCAGGTAGTAAATTTGGACTCCCAGCCGAAATGTGACACATCTGCCGCACTCACCAGGCACTCCTCCTCCCTAGTGGGGTGTACGCTCCACACGTTGACCTGCAGCGTCTTAGAAGACAACTTCTGCTCAGCGAGGGTCACCCGAAATGTCTCTGCAAACTTGGTGTTCTTCAGATCTGGTAGCGTCTTTGTCTTCCACGCCGTCTCCATGTTGTGAGGCAACAGTGCAGCTTTAATACATCTGAATACCGAGAACGTCAGCATTAGACTGGGAGGGAGGAAAGGAGGGGTGCAGCTTTAATACATCTGAATACCGAGAACATCAGCATCAGACTTAGAGGGAGGAAAGGAGGGGTGCAGCTTTAATATATCTGAATACCGAGAACATCAGCATTAGACTGGGAGGGAGGAAAGGAGGGGTGCAGCTTTAATATATCTGAATACCGAGAACATCAGCATTAGACTCAGAGGGAGGAAAGGAGGGGTGCAGCTTTAATACATCTGAACACCGAGAACATCAGCATTAGACTCAGAGGGAGGAAAGGAGGGGTGCAGCTTTAATATATCTGAATACTGAGAACATCAGCATTAGACTCAGCGGGAGGAAAGGAGGGGTGCAGCTTTAATATATCTGAATACCGAGAACATCAGCATTAGACTCAGCGGGAGGAAAGGAGGGGTGCAGCTTTAATATATCTGAATACCGAGAACATCAGCATTAGACTCAGAGGGAGGAAAGGAGGGGTGCTGCTTATAACAGGAGCTTAAAATTGGGGGATAGTCCAGTGATGCAGGTTGTCAGTGTTTGTAGTTTAACGCCACACTCAGCAATGTTCCAGCTATATGACGGCGGTCTGTAAATAATCGAGTCTGGACCAGACAATTAGTGATTGACATCATGAGCATCGACCTACGCAATTGGCTTACGATGACATGCATTAACTAAGTCAGCGAGCCTGACCATCCAATCCCTAGTCACATCTTACAACAAGCATAGTCGCCTATAAAGAAACGTAAGGGTTGCAGAATACATATCCAAACCCGGATCTACACGGGTCAGGTTGTCTGAATGTGTGAATTGTGTGACCTTCTATTGGTACGTGTGTAAGAAACTAGGCAGACATGTACACATTGACACGGAATCTTTCAGAAACACACATCGAAATATCCTAACAAATGTTTGGGAGCACAGTATGAAAAGGTGTACAGACAGATTCAAGCAGTTACACAATTATCCAAAGTTGGCAAAATCTCTGATAAACTAAGGGAAACTAATTGCAAGTATTTCCACGAATCATAAACATGGTGAAACAGGGATTAAAACCATATCTATCTGTTGATCATTACAGCAAAGGGAAGCAACTCTGCACACCAACAATTTTGAAAGTGGAACTGGGAATGATATGAGCATTGTAGGCTTAGAATATTACTTTCCATACTGCAGCATCGTGGTTTTCTCGTTTCTTCCAGAGACTCCCCAATCAATATCCTCATTCCATGAAAACAAGGAGGAAACCATTCACATCTTGTGTGGCCAAATCAAAACCAAATACTTTGCAGTGTCTAATTAATCTACGACAGCCAGCTCATTATGAACAGAAGTAATTTCACGGTTGATCCACTGTGATGCAGTTTGGCTTGTTTCTGTGTTGCATCGATGTGGGGGGGGGGGGGGGGGGGCGAGAAATGTGTGCATAACATGCCGAATTCATCTACACTCGCTAAAATCACAAATTCCTGGAATTCAATTTGGGCACTTTTTAGTCAAATAACACATTTTCCTTGGTATAAACAGAGAAATATATGACAATCTCTTTAGTCAGACTTGTCCTGACCTTCATACAATATTTGAAGCAGACAATATCAGTAGCAGAAAAGCTTCAAAGCAGACAATCTCTGATGGTTGCTTATTTAAACACTAGTACTCTTTCTAAGCATTGATGCAAACACAACTGCAGAAGAAGAACGATAAAGTTAGTAACTTCAGCAAGATCAATTACTTTTCAAAATTTTCTCATAAATGAAATTGAACTAACTTAAAGGTCATGTATGACAAAACCTGTTGCGTCCAAATTCTGTCAGTACACCATCTCTGGCGGACCCATGAAGATCCGGGGTAGAATAGGTCTTCAGGAACCCATGCTTGTCGTAAGAGACGACTAACGGGATAGGGTGGTCAGGCTCGCTGACTTGGTTGATGCATGTCCTCGATCCTAATCATGTGGATCCATGTTCATGATGTAAATCACTGAATTGCCTGGTCCAGACTCGATTATTTACAGACCGCCGTCATATAGCAGGAATATTGTTGAGTGTGGCGTAAAACAACAAACCAAACCAAACCAAACCAAACCATCTCTGGCGATCATATTTCTTGACAAAGGCTACAAATTAAGTGATGGCAGCTGGGTTTAAAGATACCTTACAGTATTTCAGGGACCCTCCATTTAATATTCTGGAAGGCACCTGGGACATTAGTGAGAAACAGGATATTTTTTCGGTCACTGCTTTCAAAAACATTTCACTGTTAGTTTCAGGACAGTCAGTATATCCAGTGAACAATAGTCAGGTGTTTCATGGAGATTATTATCTGAGTGTCTTTCTGTATCGCAAATATGTTAAGGATAAAAATTGTATTATGAGCACATAATACATAGTTTGTATTTCTAGCATACTTACACACAGGGGTCCGGAAACCGTCATATGCGCCGGACATGTCCGATTGGGAATCTCAAATGTCCGGTTTAAAATATTGCTTACCGGACATTTAAATTTTTCTGTCCGGACAT
This sequence comes from Haliotis cracherodii, assembly GCF_022045235.1. NCBI lineage: Eukaryota > Metazoa > Mollusca > Gastropoda > Lepetellida > Haliotidae > Haliotis > Haliotis cracherodii. The sequence goes on from NW_027266341.1 coordinate 35,440,018, forward strand.
TTTAAAAAGTATTGTCCGGACATTCTTAAATTTTGACCGGACATGATCAACAGTTAGGACTAAGCAATTTCTGTCTGCAATTGTAACACAATGAAGATTATCTACACTGACAAGCTTTGTTTGTTTTGATTGCTGTAAATACATCGTACCTAGAATGATAGTCCAATCGGTCAATCACTGTAATAGGCAATAAACTGAGTTGACACTGATTAATCGAGGATTTATTACTGAGAACATCTTGTTAATTTGAGTAAAATGTGTTTACAACTGTACATAAATACCTTGCATCATCGATGTACCTCATTATCCTCACAATGCTACGATACGTAACCTCAGACAAGAAGCGAAAGCGTGACGACAGCCAGTCGACCGATGCAGATCAGTCGAGCGGATCTGACAAACCCACGAAGTCTGAATGATCATTTTGTAAGTCGTGGCAAACGACTTTCACTTGGTTGACATACAATGAGGATTTGCCGATTATATTGTTTTCAGTAGCTAGTCGTATATTGAATCTTGATTGACCGCCATTTTGCTTTCTGTGACGATCGATATCAAATTTTTTTATGGTCAATAATTAAGTAAAGATGAAAAAGTATTCAAATAACTATTGCTATCAACGATAGTTTAGGATTTATGATTATATTATCTGTCTTGTTTTTAAATAATCTTTAGTTTAAAAAAAAAACTTTTCCCGTGAGGTCACGTGATAACCAAATATGGGATAATAGTCTCGATCCAAATGTTACAACGCGTACACTTGAGCAGACTCATGAATATTAATTAGACCGTTCACAACGTTGACAGATCGTTATTATAACAGAAACAAACGTATGTTTTCCATATATATCTAAAATGATATTATTTGTTATTAATTGTCCGGTGAATTAAACAATTTAAATTGAAACAATTCATAATTCATCATATTATGAATACGTAACAACTTGTAATTTGTGTGTAAAAAGTCGTACTAAAACACGCTGTTTGAAGGGGGCGTGGCATAAATGTAAATGTCCGATTGGGATTTTAAATTTTCAAGACCCCTGCTTACACATCAGAAACCACTACGTAAACTTATTGGGAATATTAGCTAGTTATTGATTGAGCAGAAATTGTGTTGATGTATGGGGCCTAATATTCCTGCAAGGTGACCTTATTTGCGTATTCATCTAATCAGGATACCAAATTTATCCGATTTGTTCATCACATCAATGACACCATCCATCATATGATAAATGTCGACAACAGCATGACCTGCTGTGCCATCCCCCATTCAGCAGATGAAGGTGCATGGGGAGAAGGGATATACCCCTGGTGTCAAGGCTGTTACATCAGACATGAGTAGTGGTATTCAAATTAATTGCAACAATTGTAAAAGATCAAGAAGATCCATGAATGATTTTGGCCCCCTCTCGAGATGGTAACTATTCTTATGGTATAACCGCCTCTGTGGTCTAGCAGAAGGTTTGGGGTTTCATCCCTAGCTGCGTCATACCAAAAGACGTTATAAAGATGATAATTATAACCCTGTCTGGTGCTCGGCATTAAGGGGCTAAAAGAAGGGCTGGTCAGCTCAGAGTCAGTATACTGTGTCTGAGTGGGGTATTCATGTTAAACTACGGCAGTGGGCTAGCACTATAAAATCGACATTAGTCCCGACTAGTACAAGCAGACACAAGTGCATGCACATCGCCATACCAGTGCAACCTTGGACACGACGTGAAACCCTATTTTACCTCACCTCACCCTAAGGTGTATTCAGTACATAGTACTCGGACAGTCAAGTGAGAACCACTTCCCGGCACCAGCAATAATACTTACACATGGCCTCCTTCCGGGAAAGCAAGTGCCATCAGGTTGCGGGCTTGTTCGATCCCTATCAACAACATCTTCTCGACACCTTCGTACCTGGAACAAAAAGCAGCACTATAAAACAATGTCCGGAGTAAGCAGCATCAAGAAAAACAGAGTACCATCACATTATGCAGAAAACAGCATTACAATTGACCGATATCAGCATTATAATTGACCGATATCAGCATTACAATTGACCGATATCAAATAACAATTTGCTGATATCAGCATAAAAATTGACCGATATCAGCATAACAAATGACCAATATCAGCATAACTATTGACCACTATCAGCATAAAAAATGACAGATATCAATAACAATTCGCTGATATCAGCATAACAAAGGACAGATATCAGCATAACAATTGACAGATATCAGCATAACAATTGACCAATATCAGCATAACAATTGACCGACACAGCATAACAATTGAGATATCAGAATAACAATTGACCGATATCAGCATAACAATTGACCGATGTCACAATCACAATTCACAGCTAACAATTAGGCCGATGAGTGAGGGGGATATTGTCCACAATACTATCTTATTGGACAATTTCCCTGGAGTCCAGGAAGACCATTGCTTGAAACTATCATCAGGCCATATGCTTTCTGACTAAAAATGCAACTGAATGACATAAAGAAATTGACTTTGTAATGATTTAGTCTTCCAAATCCATGAACAAGACAAGATGGATTCATAATTATTTGTACAAGAGTAAAAAGACCAAACAGAAAAACACAATTTCGAACAACCAGTTTACAGAATCTTTGTGTGCAGACGTCATCGTCTGTGTTGAAGTAGATGCCGGTATGTAGGAGTCATGGCAGATCACCATGACATAGGTCAGTGAAAACCCATCTCCCCCCAATAATAACACATGACACACATTCCTCCCATTTCATCTCAAACCACAGGAAACAAACCAAGAAAGATGCAACCTGGTAAAGTGCATGTGCGTCTCTCTGAACCCTTGGAGTAGGCCTTATATTGAATTACACAGCTCGGCAGACACTGGAATCTGTCCAATACCTTTGCCTAGCAATGTGCAGAAAACAGCATCTTTCCACCAAAACCAGCAATCAAAAATAATATTCAAAACAAATCCAGAAAAACATTTTCAAATTATCAAACATCTTTTAAACCCTGAACATCTCAAAAAGGAAAAGCGCTCCCTCCCTGTCTCAGACAATTCTATTTCTCCGGTCAGTAGGTGCTCTGTTCATCGGCAGCAAGACTGAAAGACAACTGGGAGATGAGGGTTTCTTGCGCACTCAAAGACGAACCAGGCAGGAGAGTGTGCATCACAAAATACACGCCTTCGGCTTGTTGCCAAGATCTGCACAGAGGAGAGACGACAGTTTATCGCACAATAATGGCGGAATGGTCCTGCCCATCAGGGAGTCTGCTCCATGATCTATAGTGGAGAATCAGATACACAGGTACTGCTTACTGAATTCTAAGGAAATATGAATCATAGCTCAATGTCAAGGTGTCCCATTAGGTGTCCCTTCGTCAAACTGAACCTGAGACAGCCCTGACTGTACAGTACTCTTGACGAGATGAGTTAATGAGGGAGGGGGTCCTCAAATTGGCTTAACACATTAACCATATTGAGAACTGAACCTGGCATGACATTGAAATGCTCTGAGACAGAACACAGAACATCCTAAGTGACAGTGCACATCACACTGACATGGGAAACAATGCATGAGTGAGTGAGTGAGTGAGTGAGTGAGTGAGTGAGTGAGTGAGGGGTTTAAGGCCGTTTTAAATAAACAGTACTCCAGTTATACCACGGGGTGTCAGCTTAATGCGAGAGGAAAGCCGGAAGTGCCGTAGTTCTCACTTTTATCACGTAGGTGAAACCCATGAGCACGGATATGGTGCTATCAAACCTAGATACACAGTAGGTGAGTGAGTGAGTGAGCGAGCAAAATCTGGAAAAGCACAACAAGTGGTTGGCATTAATCGACAACGATTCAGGCTGCTCATGCAATGATACACACGGCTGGCGTGCCATGTCAGTCAACCAGTCCGATCACACACAGGCATCACCTGATTCTCTTATGACAAGCATAGGGTACAGACTCCTCTACTCTGCCCCTGAATACTGACAGGGATCAACTCCAGTAAATGTAACCACTCACCCCAAACCTACACCCACAGTGTTGCTACACAACAGCAAGAAAAGGCACGTTTAACAGTGAAAGAATTATTCAAAACCCTACACCACATTGAAAGCATCATCATGGAAAGAGAATGAAAATTAAATTGGAGTTACATAAACAAAAGTACTATCATATTTCAAACCCACTAGGAAAAACAAACGGCACTGAATATTGAAGCACATGCTATTAAAGAAAGCGAGAGAACTATTTCTGTCTGTACAGTGCAGACACCATGAATGTATGACAGTGTGTCTGGCACGCCACCAAGGCATGCACACCGGCTCGTGGCCAGCGCCAATAGAACGGCATACAGGGACTGGGTTACTACGTTCCGCTCAGAAAACAATCCACACTCATTCCGTAACCGCAATGTCCGATTTTTTTAATTTTGGAGATGCTGGCTGCAAGTTTGCCAAGATTGAGGTACAGAGGCATCTTCTTCAGTGTGACTCATGCTGTCTGAGACTGTATTCCTCGGTGCTGGAAGTCCATCAGTGTCTGGCGCCACCGCCAGCTTTACCATATTCCTTATAATCAACACCATGTCAAATATAGTGAGGTGATATCATATTCCTCAATATCAACACCTTGTCATATATATTGTGAAGTTTATACATCATCTGGTCAGCTGATCATGTACCACATACTGGTAATTAACACTCCAACACAGCTGACATACAATATTCCTTATAATCAACATCCTGTCATATATATAATGAGTTTTTTAGACCATATTCCTTATAATCAACACCCTGTCATATATATATATATAATGAGGTTTCTAGACCATATTCCTTATAATCAACACCCTATCATATAAATATAATGAGGTTTCTATACCATATTCCTTATAATCAACACCCTATCATATAAATATAATGAGGTTTCTATACCATATTCCTTATAATCAACACCCTGTCATACATAGTGAGTAGGACCTGTGGTTAGTCACTTCATGATCAGATTGTTTTATACATGTTTTAGACTCCAGTAAACCAATTCCCAAACAGACATTTTGTACCCAACACTTGAGACCTACAGCATGTACCAGGGTCGGATAGGGTCGGGTAATAGGGAGCCAGGTACCTGCAGGGTAGGGTAGGGTCGGGTAATAGGGGCCAGGTACCTGGGTAGGGTAGGGTCGGGTAATAGGGGGCCCGGTACCTGGGTAATAAATTTAGACTCGCCCCAGCCCTACGTCGCATGTGTTCATACTAATGTTCATATCCCAGAACCAAAAAGGGCAATGAGTTATTGATAAATACCCCTGAGATTGTTGTTTGTTGTTTAACAGAGTGGCCTGTAAATATTCAAGTTTGGACCAGAGAAACCAGTGGTTGATATCATGAGCAACACCCAATGCCATCTGTACAGGACACAATGCAATCAACCAAGCCTGACCATCTCATCCATTTAGTTGCCTGCTAGCATAGGTTGCTGGGGACCTATTATTTTCCAGAACACCAAGGGGTTCTAACCCGTGGATCAAGTGATGGGCGAAACCTTGGCAAGTTGTTCTGCCTCTCATCAACAAGCTCATTTTCTAAATATTTCCCACGCTTCACTGTAAAGTTGTTCTTGAACGCAGCAAAAGGATGAGTCAACATTGTTCAACATTGCCATTATTTTTAGACCATAATATACAGAAGAAACAACCTTGTCCTTACTTGAAGCCACTGGGTGAGTGAGTGAACCTGATTTAACACTGCTTAACAGTACCTCAGATTATAATGTCAGTTAAAGGATGAAATAAAGAAACAAAAGTACCATCATACCATGGAAAACAATGACAAAAAAATAAAATATTTGACAAGCAAAAAGAAATATGTAATGCAGAGATGCCAAAACTATTTGAAGCTTTGAAGTAATCAGTGGCGTAAAAAGGAGTAATTTCATTAAAAAAGAGTATTTTTAACTTTTTCCGTAATCACCTTTGAGAATCTCTAAAGCAGGTTTTCACTTTGACATTTTTGTGAGGCCTAGGTGTATGTGAAATATGTGGTCAAAGCTCCAATTCATCACATGACTGTTTTTCAGAAGTAAAAACAAGTATACATGCAATTAGTTCCCTGTCTGCACAAGCAAGGATCGATCGATAAAATGACTTGAGTTTGTTTAAACATTACAACGAATCAGAGACCTTGTATCATTAAGTAATGGACATTTTAACACTATGTGAATGGAAAACATGGCTCTCATTTGTCAGCATAGTTTAATCAATTTCATCTCCCTGATATTTCATTGTAATTATTGTTAATAATTAGTGAAAATATAATGACAAAAGTCTTAATTTGGGGGAGCAATAGCGGAAATAGCAGAATTTTAGGCTGAAAATTGTAACTATTACTCCACAATCGTAATGACTGGCATCTCTGCATGGCATGTTGAAAGGAAGAGTGTGAGTAAGTTGAGTTTAAACAGTATTTCACTCCTATCACTGTGTGACAGCATAGTTGGAGGGAAAGCCTCAAAGTAGATGTATATGTTTACCATCGAAATCTATATGTAGGATACAGATTATAAATCACAACCACACAAACATTAGATCCTGATACTGCCAAGGGATGCAACTCTTCCATTTGGGCAGATAGGCATTCTGTAGCCCCAGTTACTCTATTCCTTGCAAGAACATACCAATGACGTTCATAAAGATATTTACACATCACGTTTATGAAATACCGAAGAGGAATCCATAACATAGACCTTGTAAATAGTGAACTTAAGTACAATGGAACAGACAGGAAATCAGAGTAACCATTCTGAAGAACCAGTACTGGCAGCAGGAAGTGGAACAATGAGAACATATTTCACAGGCTTACACACCGTTCATATCACTAGCAACTTCCTTGTAGGAAAACTTCAAACCAACCAAACCATGAATCACTTTCAGTGGATTACTAACCACTTAGGAATGTAATAAACCTAAATACTGTCTTAATGCACAGCAATAAATAATAATTCTAGTCAGTTGCATAATAAACTGGTGAGCGAAGGTAACCTTTCTCCTGCGGTAGCTCTTAAAATGAAAAACAGAGTGACCGCTAGGCTTGCAAATTATTTTCTAACAGATAACCTTGATAGTTCAGACAGTGTACTTGAACACACATGTACATCACTAGATTTGCTAATTTGCTTAATGGTAAAACTTGATAGTCCAAATTGATATACTGAACCATAAATAGTTGACTGCTAGTCTTGGTGCATATAAAAAACGATAACCAGTTTGATATTCACACAGTAATACATTGGCACTCTCACAACCAACACTAATGACATCGACCTAGTGCTGACATACTGAGTAAAACAGTGTAATCTCACAACCAACACTAATGACATCGACCTAGTGCTGACATAATGAGTAATACATAGTACTCTCACAACCAACACTGATGACATCGACCTAGTGCTGATATACAAAGTAATACATTGTATTCTCACAACCAACACTGATGACATCGACCTAGTGCTGATATACAAAGTAATACATAGTACTCTCACAACCAACACTGATGACATGGACCTAGTGCTGATATACAGAGTAACACATTGTACTCTCACAACCAACACTGATGACATCGACCTAGTGCTGATATACAAAGTAACACACTGTACTCTCACAACCAACACTGATGACATCGACCTAGTGCTGATATACAAAGTAACACACTGACACTCTCACAACCAACACTGATGACATCGACCTAGTGCTGATATACAAAGTAACACACTGTACTCTCACAACCAACACTGATGACATCGACCTAGTGCTGATATACAAAGTAACACACTGTACTCTCACAACCAACACTGATGACCTACTGTTGATACACTGTGTACTTTATCAACTCCACAACAACACAGTATCACTTACTTGAGCTTTATCTGGATCTGTGCACTTTCCAGATTTGTTTCTAGCACCTCATCGATCACACCAGTCCTGCAACATCAACACAACCCATTAATGATATATCATGTATTATGTGCACCATAATCTGCACCATCACTCTTACCAGTCACTTGATAGTTGTACAAGGCGTCAAAATTCAACACTGACAAAAACCCATCGATCAAGATGAATCCACTCCTGAGTGTTGGGGCACCAGTTGGGCAGGACATGCTTATCCTTTTTGTGAACACCTTTTGTCATCACTGACTTTCAGTGATCTATTCCTATCATTTTCAGCGCTATTTTGCCTTTTACGCCCAATGAAAGCTGTTTCGACGGATAATCAAGATGGTTATTCTCAGGCATTGATCATAAATTGAGATACAGTAAACTACGGTTATAAGAAACCCAAAGGGACCACTGATTTTAGTTCGTTATAACCATAGTTCATTATAAGCACGTATACAGCATAACTATAGCAAATAGTCAGGACAAAAAAATAAGTTTGTTATCTCTGTTAGTTCGTTATTTTAATGTGTTCATTATAAACATAGTTTACGCTATATCAATAGTGTCTTGTTCCACATAGTTTCATAAGACAATGAGCGTTGCATGCAAATCTCATAGTTTTATGTTTAGGTGTGATGTCATTTTTGTTTTCACTAGATGTTCTATAATATACATGCCAAAAATTATCTAACAAGATATTTCTAAATTAAGTCCACAAAAACAAGAATCACTGATGTTAGAAAACTAGATCACAGAGGAAATGGACAAACATTTTAAAATGACTTTGGTAATACTTGATTCTGATTGGTCAATCCAAAGTTTGGAATCAAATTAGAACACCTAAAATCTAGTTAATGTTGCTCTTAATTGAAAACAGTATGCTTATCAACTATGAGACACACCTTATCACAAACACTGGTATTTATTTCAAAACCTGTTGCTACTTCAGTAACACAAAACCCGTTGCTACTTCAGTAACGCAAAACCCGTTGCTACTTCAGTAACGCAAAACCCGTTGCTACTTCAGTAACACAAAACCCGTTGCTACTTCAGTAACACAAAACCCGTTGCTACTTCAGTAACGCAAAGCCTTTGCTACTTCAGTAACGCAAAACCCGTTGCTACTTCAGTAACGCAAAACCCGTTGCTACTTCAGTAACACAAAACCCGTTGCTTCTTCAGTAACACAAAACCCGTTGCTACTTCAGTAGCACAAAATCTGAAGATGAAACATCCTGATGAGCGTGCTATCATCCGACATCCACATGGCAGACTATTTCAGGAGATCGGAGATTTTTAATTTCAACACAAGTCTCCTCCCCAAGAGCCGGCTGGGGTGAAGGCATTAGCTGTCCTAACTTGAGTTCCCAACTCAATGTTTACACACCATGTGGAACTAACAGGTCAGTCGAGTGCTCCAAACCAATACCAGAAATCAGGCCTCACAAAGCCCCCAAATTCCCTGATAACCATCTTGAACCAGCAATGGGGGTCTACTGCCACAGCTGTTCACAGCCTGTAGCTTGATTGTAGATACTGTCAGCCACTAGGTAACCATTGTTCAATCAACATTTCCACTTTCTCATGACATAAACTTGCTTTTAATATGGGAAAATGTCAGCATTTGAATGTGATAAGGTGAGTGGCTATTGTTTTATGCCACTGTTAACAACAGTCCAGTCATATCATGGCAGGACACAAGTTGGCTTCACATGCATGGGGAATCAAACACACTCCCTTATCATGATAGGCCAACGTTTTTACCACTATGCCACCCCCATTCCCCGAAAAGGGACATAACTCCCAAACAATAAGTCATAATACAATACTGAGTAACTTTTTACAGAATGTTTCTCTTCCAAAATAATAAATGGATACTTAGATACACAATCTATACAGTAATATAGTTTGCACATGATACAATTATGACCGATTATCATGTCTTGCGTCAATAAACACAGACCACAAGCTACACAAATCTCAGAGGACATCCCATTACAGGTCATGTCAGAATGACCTTTCGCCCAACCAATCAGAATGTCGCTTACAAGATCACAAAGTAAAAGACTGAATGTGGTTTATTTTATCATGAAAGCTCAAAAAGGTTAACATGGTTAAGACGGGGCATTCCGTTACTGCTGTATGACCGACTCTGACTGCTGGACACTGTTTATTTCTTGATTCAACATGTTCAGTGAGATAAATATTCGAAACAAGACTTTTCATTGACCATAAAGTACTGCCCTACAATCTCAGCCATCTATCAGACATTCCAGAATTTTCTTGTCTTTTGAGTTTTCGAACTTTGAATCGAGGATTTTGTCAAAATATGTTTCAAATCGTGGTTTTTGAAACTAAGGCAGTAAATCTTGAGAGAGATGCTTTCTGACTGGCTAATGTCGACTTCCTGTATGTGATTTCATTGGTCATTCAAAGTTCATTAAAGGTCGTTATGATGTGACCTGTATTGGGATGTCCTCAGATCTTTGGTCTGGCGGTATCGTGTGCTAAGATCTGAATTTAATGAGACTGCTCTAAGACCGGAGATGACTCATGATGGTAGATGTAAAAACATTGGGGGAAAATACATGTCAAAGAAGACAAGGAAATCCTTTCTTAAATCCTTTTAGCATCATTGCATAAACATCAAAGGGAAAACACTGATATGGTTTTACTGTTCCCTTGTTGGGAATAAAGTATCTCTGACAGGCAACTGATCTAACCATTTGGCTACCTCATATCATCTTCAATAGGAATGGGACACTAAAACTTCAGCTCAAGGCAGCAATCAACACAATCCAAAGCTGACATTTATCACACACAAGCCTATTCCTGAAAAAGGTGTTTGAAGAACATTTGCATCATATTGCAATCTCATTGAAATCAGATCTAAGTTCTCGCTACCGCTAAACAAAGATCTGAGGACATCCCATTACGGGTCATGTCAGACCGACCTTGCGTGAACTGTGATCGACCAATGGAATGACTGACAAGAAGTCGACATGAACCAATCAGAAGGCAGCTTACTCGTGCACTAATTTCAAATTGGCGACTACGCTTTGAAACATATTTTGACAAATTCTTGATTAAAAATTTGAAACCTGAACAAAAGAACATTCTGGAATGGCTAATAGATGGTCTAGATTGTGTGGATTCAGTCGTTAACCCCATAACTATCTTGTGGAATACCCCGTGTAAAAAGTTCTTGGGGTTGCATGATGAGAAATTACATGCCGACTGTCACTTTCATGATCTTGTAAGCGACGCTCTGATTGGTCAGGAGAAAGGTCGTTCTGACATGACCCCTAATTGGATGTTCTCAGATCTTTGTTTAGTGGTAGTGAGAACGAAGATCTGATTTTAATGAGATTGCATCATATTGTTGTTGAAATTGAGTTGATACTGACCTTTTGACTGATGCTTCGAACACCCCACTGTCACCAGCCACAGACTCATCACTCACTGCTGCAGAAACACTCCGCGTATTTCCGCCAGACAAATTGTTGCACACACCGGAACTACTTTCACTGATTGGACTAAGAGGAGGGTTAGATGTGGAGTCCAAGTTCTCTAATCCTTGTGAACGTTTTGAGTTTATTTCACCACTCTCCGCTAGTAAAGATTGCGGAACCATCTGTCCAACAACTGGCACTCTAGTCCGAGAGTTTTCTACCCTAGGGTATTGTGGAGAATTTTCCATTAATTTTGATTGATCGCAGTTCGTTAGCGGTTGCCCACCAACCATCCAGTTGCCACCCAGGCTAACATGACGCTGCCGTTCCACGGCACTCATGTGTTGCTCGTAAGTGGGCGGGGGAACTATTTCCATGGGCATATAAGGAGACACTGGCGGCGACGTTGATGAAAATGAGGATTTTGGGGACACCGATTTAACTGAAGGCACTTTATCCCCTGTTGCCATGACACTATGTAGATAATTCCCCGTCGCTGCCGCTGTGATGTCCAAGTTGGACATTTGCGGAATGACCGCTTCCTGAATAGGGGCCATCACATGACCCTGCAGAAGTTTCTCAACACGTTGATGAAGGTCCTGTAAATTAATATCACTTCCACTTTGGCTCTGATTGTAAATGTCCACAGCACTGAGGGAGTTGAGGGACCCCAGGCTGCTGGCCGAGAGAGACCCTAGGGATCCCAGGCTCGAACCCGAGGACATCGACAATGTGCTCAGCGACAAGCTGAAACATAACATAAACAGATTTAAGTCTTGACAAGCAAGCATCATCATGGAATGAGTGAATGTTGTTTTGTGCCAAATCAGCAATATTCCAGCCATATCATGGCAACATTTTAATCGGTAAAATCTCGACCACAAAAAAAAGTGGCTGAAAACATGAGCAATGGTGCAAGCCTGACCATCTAATCCCCATTTTAGACAACTTTTAAGTGAGTGAGCGAGTTGGATTAGCTAAGAGCAGTATTCAAGCTCTGTGAAATCTTGTCAGTTTCGTTTAGGATGAAAGCCGGAAGTGATGCAGGTCTCAGACATTTACAACTTTGTTAAACCCACAAGCACAATCATATGTTCCTTGAGTGCCCAAGGGAAACAACTCAAGACAGAAAATTGCATGGTCTTAGATGACTGGGCCACCCTTGTCCTGATAGTAGATATAAATCTTGCTTCATAAGTATCACCTTACCAGGAAACACCCACACTGATTTGGGAGTCAAACCCAAGAGTAAGCATCAGTCAGAGAAGGTGATGCCACACTGAGCAATATTTCAGCTATATATTCCATCTGGACCTGACATACAAGTGATCTCACACCGCCAGGGTATGATGACACACAGTCAGTCACAAAGCCAGCCCACTGATCTACTTTGTTGTCTCATACGACCAGCCTAGATTGCTCCAGACCTCCTCAACCCGGAATTCCAATGGGCATCGACAGTAACAACACTCACCTCTTCAGCTGTGTCTCAAGGTACGACGTTAACTTGGTGGTCTCCGAAAGTTGATGCATCACAGTAACCTTCTCATTGTTTAGTTTTAATCTGAAATGTCGAAAAAATTGTAGATAAATATTTCCATTTGTTTGCCATTTTTCAGTTAAGATTATGCAAAAAATTATTCAGGCATGTTTATCCAAAATCAGATTGTTCAATCATGATAATCACAGTGAGCAGACTGTCAGCAAAATTATATACAACCCACAGCTGAATGTGAGCCATCAAGCCTGAAATAAGCATACCAGTGGTCGACATCATGAGCAATGATTTGCAGTGTCGGAGCATGATGACCAACAATCAGCCAGATCAACCAGGGTCATCTATGGCTCTTGTGTGGTGTGGTGTGGTGTGGTGTGGTGTGGTGTGGTGTGTGATAGTCAGGACTAATGCCTGTTTTATAATGCTAGCCCACTGAGAGACAATGCAACAGTTTCAATGTGCATACCCCTCCTAGACACAGTATACAACCAGTCCTTGCTTTATCCCATTGAAAGCCTAGCAACAGGGGCATAGTAACAACAAGTATCATCTTTTAATGTCTTTTGGTATGACGTGGCTGGGGATCAAACCAAAACCTGACCTTACTCTCTTCGGGTAGAGACTCTACCCAGACCATGGCACTAATGACAAAACATGAAGTACCAGTGACCTAGTCTGTACCGGACTCAGGCCAGGAAGTAACAGACTCGTTTCCTACCTCTCTGCTATCTGCTTGTTGGAGATCTCCAGAGCATGGTTGATGTCATATTTCAACTGTGCTATACGCTGTTGTATTTTGGCCAGCTCACTCTCACTGCGACCTTTGGGGTCAATACTTCTTAATTCACGTAGCAACTGTTCCTTCTCTTGCAGTAACAACAATCTGTAGAAACAAAAAAATAATTGACAAGACACATAAAAAAGTGGTTATTCTGTTTATCAAGACTTTCAGAATGGACCATTTTCTTCTACTTGATGAACCAACGAACAAACAAACACCTCCCTCTTCCACTCTTAAATGAAGAAGTGAGGTCGGCTTTAGTCATGTCACAGTATGAAATCAACAAGCCTGGGTATGGTTCTGACAAACCAATGATCAGTATCAGACGTTGGAATTCAAATCCAAGATCAGAAGAGATCACAGTACCTCTAAGGAGAGAAACTGTACAGAATTGCACAGCCTTGGATCTCTTGGACACTAATAGCCGCAACTCTATCAGGAGTGAGTGAGAATGGTTTTACGCCGCTTTTTGCAATATCAAAGCAATCTTATGGCGAACGACACATAACTTTATCAGGAATAACTTTCAATACATATAAAAAAAAATTCATTGCATAAATTCATTCCTTTCTGAGTGTTTGTTGTTTATCGCCACGCTCAGCAATATTCCAGCTGTATGATGGTGGCCTGTAATAATCAAGACTGGACCAGACAATCCAATTATAGATATTGTGAGTAGCGTTTCATGCCATCAGGGTACAGTGACACCTGATACATTAAGTCTCCTCTTACGCCCAGCAAAGGTTGGTTGCGACCCATTCTTGGCCGGCATTGCCACAGGGTCAACCCTGATTGATGTACCTGTCTTTGTCGCACTCGGTCTGTCCTGGGATCATCTGATCTTCCACCTTGGCAAGCTGAACCTTGAGTTGACTGAGTTTCCGTCGGGCCTCATCATACTGGAGACGCAGCCGCGTCTTCTCCGCAAAGATTCGACTCTGATTCAAACCAAACTGAAATTGCATGATTTGTGAGAAATGCCACAACATCATCTGACTTAGCTGACAGTGGGACTGCGTAATACGCCATGGGCTCATCCTTGATGTCATGAATAGTTTGTTGTTAAAGCCCCACATAGCAATATTCCAGCTATGTGACCGCAGTCTGTAAATGATTTGAGTCTGAACCAGAAAATCCAGTGATTGACATCATGAGCATCGATCTACACAATTGAGATACGATGACATGTGCACCAGCAAAGTCAGCAAGCCTGACCACCCGATCCCGTTAGCTGCCTCTTACGACAAGCACATGTTGCTGAATACCAGTTCTAACCCCGATCTTCATCGGGTTCATGATGAGTTCTATGCCCCAAATTTAAGGTCAGTATATATAGAATATTTTTCATAAAGATTTCAAATTCAAATATATTTTTTTTCATTTCTTCAAAATGCTGAAGGTAGAAAAGGAGAAAGAAAAAATTGGGGCGGGAGGTATAAGGGAAGACATACAGGATTTGTAGCAATTCGTCATAATTCTTTTTGTTTTGAAGTTAAGATACCATCACAGCAATGAAGTACTGGCGACATACAGGATTTGTAGCAATTCGTCATAATTCTTTTTGTTTTGAAGTTAAGATACCATCACAGCAATGAAGTACTGGCGACACTCACATTAATGGTGAGATACCGTTATAGAAGTGATCTACTGGGGACACCTTTTAATGGTGAGATATCATCATCGCAATGATCTTCTAGCGACACTCACATTAATGGTGAGATACCGTTATAGAAATGATCTACTGGGGACATCTTTTAATGGTGAGATATCGGAGTTATAAAAGATAAAGTTTAGAGTTACCTCCCTTCTGTTGACGACACAAGATTTGTAGCAATTCATCATAATTCTTTTTGTTTTGAAGTTAAGATACCATCACAGCAATGAAGTACTGGCGACGCTCACATTAAAGGTGAGACCATAATAGAAGTGATCTACTGGGGGACACCTTTTAATGGTGAGATATCAGCATTACAATGATCTCACCCTCTAATGGTGAGATTGCTTGTTACTCACCTCTCCTCTCAGGTCCGTCTGCGATGCCGTACTGGACCTCTCGGCAAGTGCCAATGACAGCGTTGACACGTCTGGTGAGGAGCCCCCATTCTTCCCCAGCATGAACTCCTCCTTCAACCTGGCCAGAGACTGCAACAAGAGGGATGAACTATATTACCATGTTACACAGCAGTAGTTTCCACTCAATCCATGAAGGGTCCTGCTGTGACTGCATGAGGTCTATTACCTCTATAGTAAGTGAGTACGGTTTTACGCCACTTTTAGCAATATTCCAGCGATATCACGAAGGGGGACACTGAAAAATGGAGTTCACACACTGTACCCATGTGTGGAATCGAACTTTCTTTGTTTGTTGTTATAATGCCGCACTCAGCAATATTCAAGCTATGTGATGACGATCTGTAAATAATCGAGTGGACCAGACAATCCAGTGATTGACATCATGAGCATCGATCCACACAATTGGGATATGATGACATGCATCAACAAAGTCAACGAGCCTGATCACCCGATCCCTTTAGTCGCCTTTTACGGCAAGCATGGATTGCTGAAGACCTATTCTAACCCGGATCTTCACAGGTCCTGAACCCTCCCCTTCAGCGTGACGAGCAGACACTTTAACGACTAGCCCACAAACCAGCAATAGCTATGCAGGGATCACCACAACAGAACTGTGCATGACAAGCAAACATTTACCCTCTCGACTATCCTAAAGACCTAGCGATGCAAGAGCCATTGATACATGGATGTCACCTTCTAACGAAGAACTGTGAAAAAGTAAGTGGGCAGTCAATGTGAATGGTGGGTTTGGCTGAACGCAGGTTTGAACAGTATTTCAGTTACATCAGACGATGTCAGCCTGATTGGAGAAGAAAGCCCAAAGTGATGCAGGTCTTAGACATTTGCACATTTTCATGAAGACATGAACACAGGTTTGGTGCTGACAACCCAAGAAACACAATCAAGGTGAACCAGTATTCAAACCTTACATCATGATTCTGGCATGACTAAGGGACACAACTCCGCACAGCAAATTACAGCACCTTAGGAGACTGGGCCACTGGTGCCCATGTTGTTTATTGACCTTGACATCAGACAAACCATCAATGTGGACAAGATGACAGTGTCTTTTAAGATAAGGAATTTCATTTATCATCAAATACTTTTCACTTTATTCACGTAAGGAGGCCGTATTTCAACATATCCTAAAAACAATTTCAAAGCAATAATCAAAGTTCAAAACATCAAATACAGCATTTTGGTCCTCCTCACTGAGTTCAAAGTTCGAAACACCGTTTTCTCCATTCATGTTATTCTGTACGTTATCTAACCTGTGCTACCTACAACCCCTTGCTTCCGATTGCAATCTTCAGTTGGTCAATAAATTCAATTAGAATGTCTCTAATTGGATCTACTACACTGTAAGAAGTGTAGTTTCTGACAAACCCCTATAAAAACAGCTGTGGACCTATTTGAGACAACTGCCAAGTTAAATTGTCAGCCACCGAAGCTTATCGGACCACATGATAGCTTCAAGGCAGCCCGAGGCTGCATTTGCATGGATTGTCTGTCTAAAGTTAGTATTTACATAGGTGTATTACAGTAATGTCTGTGAAGTAAAATAACACTCACTCACTCACTCAAATTCACCCACCAACCAACAAACCAACCCTTCCACCCCTGGTCCAAAGTTTTTACAAAGCACTCACTCAAACACTCACCAACACATTCCCCCAACTCACTCACTCAAACACACACCAACACATTCCCCCAACTCACTCACTCAAACACACACCAACACATTCCCCCAACTCACTCACTCAAACACACACCAACACATTCCCCCAACTCACTCACTCAAACACACACCAACACATTCCCCCAACTCACTCACTCACTCAAACACACACCAACACATTCCCCCAACTCACTCACTCAAACACACACCAACACATTCCCCCAACTCACTCACTCACTCAAACACACACCAACACATTCCCCCAACTCACTCACTCAAACACACACCAACACATTCCCCCAACTCACTCACTCACTCAAACACACACCAACACATTCCCCCAACTCACTCACTCAAACACACACCAACACATTCCCCCAACTCACTCACTCAAACACACACCAACACATTCCCCCAACACACTCACTCACTCAAACACACACCAACACATTCCCCCAACTCACTCACTCAAACACACACCAACACATTCCCCCAACTCACTCACTCACTCAAACACACACCAACACATTCCCCCAACACACTCACTCACTCAAACACACACCAACACATTCCCCCAACACACTCACTCAAACACACACCAACACATTCCCCCAACTCACTCACTCACTCAAACACACACCAACACATTCCCCCAACTCACTCACTCAAACACACACCAACACATTCCCCCAACTCACTCACTCACTCAAACACACACCAACACATTCCCCCAACTCACTCACTCAAACACACACCAACACATTCCCCCAACACACTCACTCACTCAAACACACACCAACACATTCCCCCAAACACTCACTCAAACACACACCAACACATTCCCCCAACTCACTCACTCAAACACACACCAACACATTCCCCCAACACACTCACTCAAACACACACCAACACATTCCCCCAACTCACTCACTCAAACACACACCAACACATTCCCCCAACTCACTCACTCATAAATGTACCTATTGAAACATTATGGCTCACAATTTACTGGTAAATAATCAAACTACTGCACGGTAAATAACTGCTTAATATTAAGATAACACCCTACAAACTGAATTTACCTAGAACTTATGGAAGACTTTACCAAGTCAAAAGTTCCAACACTGAGATACTCATTCTTCAAGATATCAAGTTCTATAATGTTGCAACTCCATATTCTTTCAGAAATCAAGTATCCACACAACTCCTCACCAAACATGAAGCAAAAAACTCTTCAAGACTGTTAAAGAGAGGCAGTGTTTATGTGATAGCGCCGAGTGGAGAGTGTGTGGTTTATCTGCGAGGGTCGGGTGCCTCACGACTTCCACCTACGCACTGTTGAAGGAGACAAGTAACACAGGTCTACAAGTGTTCCTCCCCAGATCCACAACTCATTCAGAAAAACCATCATTCACCATTCTGCTGACACAGCACACATCACAGCACTGCATGAACGGAACATTACCACAACGTCTCCAGTAAATGCCCAACCCTTTTCACATTATTCCCTTTCATACATACTAAGCTTTTGATTGGGATATTTTTCTTTCTATAATACACAAAACTGATTCTCATATGTCAAGAGCATATTCAAATAGAATGAGATCTGATTAACCTTAATAAAAGTGGAACAGTATATTAAGTGTTCCTTTAAAATGTTAACCATATTTCATACATTCTACTCATTATAAGTATCTGAAATAATCCTTTCTTTCTCTTTATGTGTAATCAGTTGTGTCCTAAATGTATCTGATGATCAGTTGGATGTCCATGATGTCAATGGCTGGATTGTCTGTCCTTCCAGATTTGACACAATGATGTCATATCGCTGGAATATTGCTGAGTGCAGCATTATTATACAACGCTGCTTTAAACAATCAAGACCACAAACCAAGCTAATGCTATTCATGGGACAGTCAAAATATGGAATATGTCGTATCATAAATAAATTAATAAAATTTTAATTAACATTTGAAAGTCATGACATAAGATAAGCTTATTGATATTTATGCAAATTTGCATGTGACAGTGACTATGGAGTCTGACACTTTTGTGGATGTATGAATACATCCCTTCATCTCGACGGACACATAGGAAATCATTCAAAGAAAAATGAACAATGAATATGTGTTTACAAAACACATAATTCACTTTCCTTGACAACTACAGACATCTGAGTTGGTTACAGTTGTCATCCATCTCATCTCATCCGTAACAGCATCTTCACAAACACATTTTATGATATTTCACAGAATAAGAACTTAAGGTTTTAAGCAAGTCTGCAATTTTCAAGTTAGACTATGATAGAGAGAATACGAAGCACAGTGGTATATAAACCCTCATATCACCCAGGTCGCATGAAACAGAGACAGGAAACTGTCACTTTCTTATTACATAAAAGGTATAACATATACCAAGTGGTACGTTTACTTTCTGTTGTCTGTTGGCAAAGTGAAACAGTAATAAGATCGGCTTTAACTAATGTTATATTTGGGATAACAAAGTACAGATTCTAGTACTTTTTTGGGTTGAGTCCCGTCCGGGATTCGAACCCACACCTGCCAGGGTGAGGCACCTAATCGCCAGCACACAAAGTCAGCGATCTAACCCACTCAGCCACCGAGCCTTCCACAAAAATGAAAGTCCGACAACTGGTAGTCTAGATCACGTACTTTGAGTACCCCCCTGACAAGTGTAAATTGGCACGGCTCCCATGGCCGAAAGCTATGAATACACAATGCCATTTAGAAAGTGGTCAAATGTAACTAATGTTATATTTGGGGTAACACTTTCTCAGATCGCTGACTTTGTGTGTGTGCCTCACCCTGGCAGGTGTGGGTTCGAATCCCGGACGGGACTCAACCCCAAAAAGTACTAGAATCTGTACTTTACTAAGAAAGTGTTATCCCAAATATAACATTAGTTACATTTGACCACTTTTTAAATGGCATTGTGTATTCATAAGATCCGCTTTGTTGCATCCCAGGAAAGTCAAACTAAACCCAGGAGTTTGAAACAATGGGTTAGACTGTAAACATTTAACCCTATTAAAGAAATTCCTTCACTTCCACGTGTCCATCAAACACCAAGGTGAAGTTGAAAAAGAGTATACTAATAGTTCCAAAACAACGGATTTACAGAAATGATTCTCTCAGACATTTGATGCAATTTCCCCAGTTCTCATTGTATCTTTTCTGTGAGGAAGCCAGTGAGATCCTTAATATGTTGGCAATCAATGACAACTATAAGTCTGTTGCAAAGGAAATGAGCTTATGAAATAGAGCCAATACGCCACCTGGTGTTAAAATGGCCAGCACAGACAGGGAGTGACAAAAAACTCAGGAGTTATTCCGTCAATGTAAATAAATATTGACAGGTAATGTGCATGCATGCAGTGCACACGGGGTGCTGAGTTGCCCGGCACCGACGAGGGGGGCATCCGCTGCATGGCTACATAACATTGCATCATGTACGGCAGTCACTCCACCGATGAGTCAGCCCATGTGTGTCCAACTGAATTCCATTTCAAACACAATTAATTATCTCTCACTTAACAAGCCGTGAGTAATGTTTGTTCAATACTCTTGACTGCTAATACCCCCTTTTCCAGCATCCTACTCCTCTTCCAGGACCCTACCCCCTCTTCTAGCATCCTACCACCTCTTCCAGTATTGATACCCTTCTTCAACCCTACCCCCTCTTCCAGGACCCTCTACCCCTTCTTCCACCCTACCCCCTCTTCCAGCATCCTACCCCCTCTTCCAGCACCTTACCCCCTCTTCCAGCATCCTACCCTCTCTTCCAGCATTGATACCCTGTGTTTGTTGTGAACACATGTGGTACAAGCCCCTATCTGCAGATTAATCAGACATGGTGTCCCATTCACATTCCATCGTGACCCAGATCCCCATGACCTGCTATTTCTCTATGACTATTGATTACTGTGGACCAAGAGGTCTGTCCCCAACTAATTGAAACAACATCACAAATATAAATCTACAATAACATGTGTAGCATCTAAATCATGATTAATTACATTTCAAGCCTGAGCAGCAAAATACCGAAAACTCAGAGTCTGGAACATACAGGTTGTTTTTCTATGAACATAAAAGCACTATTTTAAATAAGTGTAATAAGTTTTCCTTGTCATTTACATATTTAGATGATCAAAATTGTTGAATAAGTGCAAAAAGTGTTTATAGGTTAATATATGCATGAGTACGTCACATATTTCAAAATATAGATGCATATCCAAACTTTTACTATCAAATCCTGCCCAACATGCACCTCAGGGTCGGGCAGATACATTATGCTTCCTCCTCCAGCTTGCGATGGGATGATAAGATGGGGGATACACGATACTCTCCACCAAGGTAGTGTTTTGCATTACTTTGTGTTAGGCCAACTCCCACCAGCCCCGGTAATACAATATGTTTCAAGTAATCGCCTCTAGCTTCTAATTTCTCCCCTTTTCCTTTTTACCAATTGGCTGAAAATTCCAGGCATACCATCATATGCTCCGTACACAAGCAAGAAGATTTTGAAAAGATCTCGGAAGGATTGTAGGATGTGCAAAAACAGTGCCGGCAGCAAGCTGATGAGTTCTGTTTTCCTCGTCAGAAGTGTTTGGGGGGAACACGATAACAAGTCAGCTATGTGGAGGTGGTCAGTGTCACACAAAGCCCGAAATTACCCCCGATTTCGGTGAAGAAGAAGTGTAACCTTCAGTGACAAGCTATTCCGAATGCTTACATCAACACTAGTTTTTCTGTCTGGTCTCATGTCATGCTTTATACAGGAGCTTGTAGGTTTGGTTGTGATACGCTAATAACACCATGTTAACACAACAGTGAAACATGACTGGAAAGTACATCTACAAAAATAAAAAGATTTCCCAAGTCTTCATTATTAAAGAGTTAGTTGGATAACACTGCTTTGAACAGAATTTCAGTTATCCCTGTGTCAGATTATTGAGGGAGAAAAGCCCAAAGTATTAGCTGTTTACCATTTTGGTGAGACAAGTCATAATGTTTGTGTGTCGCTTTTAGCAATATTCCAGCAATATTATGTACCCAAGAATCTTGGGGATCAAACCTGTGTCTTCGGCCAACGCTCAAACCAGATCGCTACCCAATCACTCCCAGTGAATAATGAATAAGTAAGATTTTGTATAATGTCACAATCTAAACATTCTAGAGAGAACTGACTCTGGATATTAATGAGTATCCAAGTGTCTAGACAGTAACATGAAGAGAAGGAATAGATCAAGAACATCAAATCCACAGCATTTCTTCTTGACATCTCACCACCGAGATGACATATCATACAGGGTCATCTCAGGCATGACATCCAACCACAACTGGATTACGCATATCTGCCGAAGATCTTAGTCCGACTCAAAGATGCATTCTCCCAATTTTGTTTTGAAATATGGCTTTTACCTGCATGAGGTCCATTTTTTCCTTCTCGCCCGTGTTGACATGTTGCTGCAACTGTCGGATCTCTGCGATGATGGCTTGGGCTTGCGTCACATTGTATCCTCCGCCCAGTCCCGCCAGCTTCTGGTCCACCCTGCACACACAGACACAGGACATTATGGTGAAGTCTATGGTGAAGTATGTTTGCTATAATCGCTTAAGTTTGTATGTGTATTTGTTCTTGTTTAACACCGAACTCAGTAATATTCTAGTGATATGACAAAGGCCTGTAAACAATCGAGACTAGACCAGACAATCCAGTGATCGATATCATATGAGATATATA
The DNA here is from genome assembly GCF_022045235.1 of Haliotis cracherodii. Classification (NCBI taxonomy): domain Eukaryota; kingdom Metazoa; phylum Mollusca; class Gastropoda; order Lepetellida; family Haliotidae; genus Haliotis; species Haliotis cracherodii. The sequence goes on from NW_027266341.1 coordinate 35,463,189, forward strand.
TATATATATATATAACTAGGTTCTGGACATTTGTAGCAACTAACGGGATCGGGTGGTCAGACTCGCTGACTTGGGTCATTGAACCCATTTACTTGGATCGATGCTCATGATATCACTGGATTGTCTGGTCCAGACTCAAATACTTACAGACCACCATCATATTGCTGGAATATTGCTAAGTGTGGCATTAAACAACAAATACATAAACAATAATACAACCTTTCAACTATGTTCATTTTCAATTCAAATTTACTGAAAACCACATTCCGGGAAAGACACCACTGCTCGTATACAACTAGTCTTCAGCTCATTGTCCACTCGTGTAATGTAAAATAACTACATGCCATTAGATTTTCACCAGACTAACGTACTAGTGACGTGTCTAACCCTTACTTTTATGAACGTTCTCTTCACATTGCAAACATAGTGCAAACACCTTGTCACACATTTCTGGAACTTCAGTGCACACATTAAAAATACTATCTCTGAATTATCACCAAAGCAAGTGACATTACTGGTTCATCAAATTGTTGTTAACTAATGTCGTGTCTGAACAACCACAGACAGACATGACACACAGGACGTGAAGCTTCTCCTCAACGGCTACAGGTAATACATCATATCTGGACTTGCCCAACCTGAAGGTCATAACATCAGTCTTCCAACCACATCTCTCCACCAAATACAACAGCCATTAACACAGCACAGCCAGTGCAATCATCCCCTAACAATACAATCCAGGTTTTAGGTTGGATTCCAAACTAGTTCCCTTGGCACATAAATTGGGGAAATAATGCTAGTTTGTTCAAAATAGGATTTTCTGAGGTTATAATTTTTTTTATTTCAAAGGTATGTTTTTGACATTGCACTTAAAGCAATAATGTAAATTATGAATTAAAGCCCCTTCCTTCTTATTGGTCCTGCCATCAGTGAAATACAAGTTAACTTTATAACATGAATATTTGGAATTTTTAATTGACATGTTCTGCAAACATGGGCCACATATCGGGACTTAGCAGGTCTATACAATTCCCTCCTTAATGTAGATTGAATTACAGAAATGAAACTTTATATTAAATCAAACTCAATCTTATACAAAAACAGATTTCCAAAGACAGAGTAAAATATTTCTGTCGCTCGTCTATCCTCCCTTCTGGACCCTCACATGACATTCCTTCTACCTCCCTGTGTAAGCCCCCACATTCCGCCTGTTACGGCTATGGTTTATTATGACAGATAGTATGATGTAAGAAATACAGGCAATGGTTAAATCGGCCTAATGTTTCCCCTTTCTTCTCCTTAATGGGACCAGCTTCCTGTAGCCAAATAACTCCTGTCTCGTTGGCTCAAAAAGTACATTTGGAATCCTTGCATACATTTAACTTTCTCTTTAAATGTCCAACTGTACGTGATAACCACACATCTACGTCCCCACTGCAATAGTATCTTCCTTGTAAAATATGTGCTGAATTGTGTTCAGGCTGGAGGCAGTATGGGTCGCAATGAAAAACAGGGGGTTTTTTTATTGAAGGAAGTTTTATAGGACAGTGAGTATTATTTCAGCTATATCATTATGACTTTAGACGATTGGAATCTGCACAAGAAAAATCAGGGATTGACCGTACCACCAATATAACCTGTTCCTTTTGTTTGTTTGTTGTTTAACGCCGAACTCAGCAATATTCCAGCTATATCATGACTGTCATTATCAAGTCTGGACCAAACAATCAAGTGATTTACATCATGAGCATCAACAAGTCAGCAAGCCTGACCACCTGATCACAAAAGTCACCTTTTATGACAAGCATAGTCACTTTTTACGCCATGCATGTGTTGCAGAAGACCTATTCTACACCGGATCTTCACAGGCCCAACCTGTTCCTTTCTGCCCTGAATCCCAAATAGAGGATTTGAGACACAGAAAACCAGTGGTTGATAACACGACAACAATCCACACATCTGGACAGAGCTCGAGATATCTTTTTGAGCAAATGAGTTTTTACTTAAGGTTTCCCAGTATAATTGGGTTTTTACATTTTTCATTGGGTAACCAATATTTTTTCACTCATCTATTCATTACTCTATTGGGTTTTTCCCCAAATAAGTGAATATTTTAAGATTTTAAAAAAATGAAACAATGTTTTAGATGTATATAACTGTTCTAAACATATAGGCGTGACTCGGAAAGTAAATTAGCTCGTAATTTTGTTTCCAATATTAGCTCCTTTGTACACATACTGAAAAAGCTTCATTGAGTATTTACAGGTGCTGTTTTTATACATTCGAGTTTTTCATCTAATTCATGAGTTTCTGTACGCAAGTTAATTGAAACTAATTGAGTTTTCAATATTCTGGGGGGGTATTTTAGCAAATATGCTTATCTGTAGCTCTGTCTGGGAGGTTGACACACAGACTACACACTGGGGGTCTGTTCTCCTGAATACATTCAAAGAAGGATTTGACTAGACGCACTGGCAGCCCGATTGATTCAAGTCTTAAAAATGCTTCTCATTCTAGCGACACACATTTTGTGAAGTGTATAAATTTATTTAATAAGCCCTAATTAAACAATATGTCATGTCACACACATAGCACTACTGACCGTGTGTAGGCCTGTACCATGAGGAATACCTACCCCTTTAAGAGGCCTAACATGTACACTCCATATTACCTTTACGTCATCCTTCCAACACCATACATTGGGCCAAGACATAAACTGGACCAGAGTATATTGCCTTCTTAAAAGTGACATCACCCAGTGTTTTATAACAGAGCATAGGCCCCCTTTAAAAATGACTACACCCAGTGTTTTGTAACAAAATAGTACCCCTTTAAAAGTGACAGCACCCAGGGTTTTTAAAAAAGCATGGTGTCACTTAAAAGTGACAGCACCCCATGTTTTATAACAGAGCGTAGTGCCCCTTTAAAAATGACTACACCCAGTGTTTTATAACACCAGACTGAATGTTGCCAATATGCAACCAACAAGACAGTTTTGTGCAGGTACAGAATACCTGTGTCCCCTCAATAACGAGGTCAGTCCCCCAGCGAAGGGGCAGGTAACAGGACAGGTAACATGGAGGAATTTAACCTCCTGGATAACAATAGAGCCATTCTTCCATCTCTGCTAAGTGGGAAGGCACAAAACAGAATGTCAGGATTAAATAACGCCTGCGTCAACTGGGAGATGTTGGGGTCAGATTTTCCTCATCGGAAATGTAAATAAAAATCTGGAGGTAAAATATTTCCGGTTCACTAGAAGTGGCACTTGAAAATGTTACCTTTTCACTTACAAGAACAAACCATCTTCATTAATCAATTAAAAGAGACAAGGATGTATGAGAAGCACGTCAACCTGACAAATGTAAAACTGATAAAAACATGGGATTAAACTTGAAATTCAGAGACTCCATTTTGAACTATATCCCTGTTGTCAGCTTGATGTGGGACGAAATCCTGAAGTGACGCAAATCTTAAAGTGAGTGAGTGAGTGAGTGAGTTGGGTTTTATGCCACTTTTAGCAAAATTCCAGCAATATCACGGTGGGGTGACACCAGAAAAGGCTTCACACATGGCACCTGTGTGAGGAATTGAACCCCTTGCTTGCAGCATGACGAGAGAACACTTTCACCACTGGGCTACCCCACCACCCCAGGTCTGAGACATTTACTACTTTGGTGAAACCAAAAACGTAGAGGTACAGTGCTGACAAACCTAGAAACATAATCAAGGCGAATTGGGAGGCAAACCATTTGAAACGAAAATGTTATTCAAAATGAAACATAGGGGGCAAGATTCATGTTATTCAAATTGAAACATAAACGATGTCATATAAAACATAACAGTTGGGAATAAAACTCAAATCAACATTGAAAATCTGGACTTAATATCAGTGCCACAGCACTTAGGCCAAGACCCGTGAAGATCCGGGGTAGAATTGGTCTTCAGGAACCCATGCTTGCCGTAAGAGGCAACTATGCTTGTCATAGGAGGCGACTAACGGGATCGGGTGGTCATGCTCGCTGACTTGGTTGATGCATGTCATCGTATCCCAATTGTGTGGATCGATGCGCATGATGTCAATCACTGTCTGGTCTAGACTTGATTATTTACAGCCTGCATCATGTAGATGGAATCTTGCTAAATGCGACGTTAAACAACAAACAAACTAAGGCCAAACAGCTGAATGGCACTAGTTACTTTAGAGTAGTTGATATTTCTTCGATTTTAAGCTTATCTTCCTATGCTTTTATTTTCACTTAAGTTTTATCACAATAGCACGGTATCGTCCTCGTAACTGTGTGCACTTCACAAGCCTACATAGACAGAGCTTGGGCTTATCCAGTCATCCAGTCAGTTATTCGGGGCCTGGTCTCAGCACAAGCCAAGATCACCCACAATGCAATGTCTGACTTTGTGCCAAATCGTGATGTTCCCACCAGAACAATTAGCAACGAGACGCAATGATAGAGAGCGCCCAAAGCCGTCTCCTCTCACTGGTGAACTGTGGGTAATTAAAGCTTAATCTTTAGCTTGTACAAGCTCCTTGCATATAATGTTAATATATGAAGGCTTGTTTCCCTCGGCAGGAATTACGCGAGTCTTACATTGGTGAGTGAATCCAGTGCACAGCCTACCGATGGCTGTAAGGACATACTTGATGATAGATGTGTTAAGTCATTAGAAGAATTTCAGCATGGTTATCCAGTGCACTGCATCTGTCCTGCTCTATATGATAAGTGTCTACACACGAGAAGTAGTAGGGTCAACAGTCAAAGTTCATTGCTAATGCCTTTTGGGATATTAACCCTACAAAGTTCAATCACAGAAATATATTTTCACTAAACTAAAGTCAAACAGCAGGGCTATTTAGGTTTCTGAGTTAACAGAAAAGGAGATTTAGTGATGCTTTTCACATTCCATATCACCTTACGAAAAAGGTTTGAATGACAAAGTTGTAGACTTAAGAGATATCATTAAGCCATTTTGTGCATTTCTCTTCGCTTCTTTCGACCATACTTGTTAGCCCATTAGGATCTGCTGCTACAACTCTAAACAATGAGGCAGAGCTTCAATAGACTTAATAGTTAAAATGCCACCTCGGTCTCGCCTAGAAACAGTTGTTCTTTGTTGTTTCCACACTCAGCAATATTCCAGCTATATGACGGTGGTCTGAAAAAAATCGAGTCTGGACCACACAATCCAGTGATTGACATCATGAGCATTAATCCACGCAATTTGGACACGATGAAATGCATCAATCAAGTCAGTGATCCTAACCACCCGATCCCGTTATTCACCTCTTATGACAAGCCTAGTCGCTTCTTACGGTAAGCATGGGTTGCTTAAGACCTATTCTACCCCCGATCTTCACTGGTGTCTCCGAGAAACCAACGCCACTTGATTGGGGTGGTCAGCTTGGAGACTTTGTTGATTGTATAACGCAATACTCAACAACATGGGACATTAGGAATAATCTCAATCAATGATTCGTATGGTCCTGACTCACCTATTTACAAGCTGCGCTAATAAAGCTGGACTATTACTGTCCTGTGTATTATGTACAACAAAACTTTTTCACTTAGATAAATGAGGTTTGAATGAGGAGTGAATGATTTTTTTTAGCATGAAAATACTATTTACAACTGTTTGAACTATTAGGTAAATGGAGAATTATATATATATATGTATTTACTGAAAAAGTAGGCCCTGAAGACCCTGCCTAAAGTCAGCAGTCAGTTATCTCCCCTTGTGACACTGACCTTGGTGTCAACATGACTTGCAAAACAGAGAGACATGGAGTTAGACAAGAAATTAGAACTTTAACTACCTCAGCACACGTGTTCGCCCAATATGCAATATAAACGTTTATTTGGTAAAAGATTTACATAACCATATAAACAGAAGAGACATTGAGAGCTACCTTCCTTCATTATATGACGTATCTCACATCGTCCATGGTGAAATCCATTTTAGAACGTTCTGAATCACGTCCCCATCACAAGAGACAACCAGAGGGACCAGAACCTCATGTGATCACTGTATGAAACTATCATCCACAAAGTTATCTACCAAAGTGCCACCATACTGTAGGTACATTGAGGGATTTACTAGTACTCCAGTGACATGGGTAGGGAACAAGCCCAAGCGGATACGAGGTGACAAAACATCAAGAGTTATCTTACCTTGTCAGTGTCTCCACGCCTCTCTCCTTGTACTGCATTTCAGCCCGAATCTGTTCCAGCTCATTTTTGAGTCGAGCCACACTTTTCCGCGCCAGGCATATGTCGGACTTGAGGAGGTCCGGGTCATACTTCGTACTGCCTACACTGGAGTTGGAGTTCACTGAAAGAAGATGTCAAGATGACGTGAAGGAACTGTTTGGTCAGCGACATTCCTCTTTATCACATAAAGGCTTGTGTTGTTGATGCAATAAACCAATCTGATAAACTGTATCATGATCCAATAAATATGCAAATGACTGGCAGGAACTACTTTTAGGCTCCATACATCAAAGTGATGCCCACATCGTAATAAACTATTGACTAATATTCCCAAATGCTAAGACAGGCATTTCCCATAAGTCATCATAACACGGCAACAAACATGGCTGCAAGGGGTTTTGGCACAATTTGACAAAATGGGATGATCACTCAAAAATTGTATTAAGCACGATTTCAAAAGCTACTTTATTGAGTGAAATTACGTCTTAAACATTTATTATTTTAAGAAAGACATATGACAAATAGATATGACCCTCATATGTATGGCTCAGGTGATACATTTTTTATTCCTAATATATATTTACGACACAGATATACACTCGACTTTTAATCTCTATTTATCACAAATGCCTTTTTTTCAAGTCTTGGCCAGTGAAGATGTGAGCATTCATCCATGAGTGAGTGAGTGAGTATGGTTTTATGCCACTTTTAGCAATATTCCAGCAATATCACGGCAAAAGAACACCTGAAATGGGCTTCATACATTTGACCAATGTAGGGAATCGAACTCGGCCTTCAGCATGACCAGAACGCTTTAACCACTAGGCTACCCCACCGTCCCTCCATCCATGAGGTCATGGCACAGACTGAAAAGTATTCAATTTCAAGTGTGCCATGGGGAACTCATCCGCATGTGCAGTTGTTTTCACTACCAGCAAAGAAAAAAGGTTTAAGAACATAAATCATTTCCAAACTAACAGACATGAAAAAATATTAGTCGCATTATCTTATAACATAATTTGGTCTTCAGCAACCCATGCTTGCCGTAAAAGGCGACTATGCTTGTCGAAAGAGGCGGCTAATGGGATCGGGTGGATAGGCTCGCTGACTTGGTTGATGCATGTCATCGATCGCAACTGCGTGGATCAATGCTCATGATATCAATCACTAGACTGTCTGATGCAGACTCGATTAATTACAGACCGCCTTCATATAGCTGGAATATTGCTCAGTGCGGCGTTAAACAACCAACCAACCAACCAACCAACCAACCAACCAACATAACATAATTTACAAGAATATCTTGATTAAGTCACTATAACTCGCGAACAAGAACACACTTCCCAGGCCATTAATCTCCACTACAAGCTAAGTCTATTCTCAACAGACTTTCCATTGTTACACCAGACGGCCATTTAAGCAGGTAAGAGTTCTTAGTAGCAATGGAAGCTTGATTACCTGGCACTCCCGTCTAAATGGGCTACTTTACGATACACTGGTCAAGAATGTAGCCCTTATCTGCTCAACTAGTCCCCATACGCCAGGATAGAAACTGTTTTGTTTCACATGTTCCACCTCACAAGAAGATACCCTAATACCTAGACCAGTGCAAGTCAGCAGTGTCTGGTAGTACTTGTGGTCTTTACAGACATATTCCTACTGTACAGTGGGGTCTGTTTGCATGAGGAGGAACCACTGTGGTGAAGTGAGGGGATGGGCGGGAGGGGAAGGGATCAGAAGATTAAAGGAGAGAGGGGAGGAGGAGTCATTGGCGGGGAGGGAATACTGAGGAGGGGAGAGGAGAGAAGAAGGGAGTCAGAGGTGGGGAGGGGAAGAGGGAGTGGGAGGTGGGGAGGGAAAGAGGGAGTCGGAGTTGGGGAGGGGAAGAGGGAGTTGGAGGTGGGGAGGGGAAGAGGGAGTGGGAGGTGGGGAGGGGAAGAGGGAGTCAGAGGTGGGGAGGGGAAGAGGGAGTCGGAGGTGGGGAGGGGAAGAGGGAGTGGGAGGAAGTGGGTAAACAGGTGTTTTTTCATGACATTGTCAACAACCTTCATGTAATAGTGCAGCAGGATGTAAATCAAGAGTGGGCCAGGAGACCAGATGTTGAAAGCAGGAGTCCTGAATCGTCCCAGTCACATATTGAGCCCACCCGATCCCCATGTCGGTCCACTCTTACAGCCACCACAGGGACCAGTCAGTGTTTGTGTGTAAACCAGGAAACAGTGAACTCTCCCCAGTCCATGCTGACTGACGTGTTGGTACAGAGCAGGGCAGATAGTACATTCTAGCACTGCTTCATGGTATGTGTGTTGTAGTCGACACATCCTACCCTGGCCCGCGCTCTCAGACCTCCCACTCACAAAGTCACAGCAGCCACCATGACAAATAACACACTCCTCCTCAAAAGGCATGGAAATGACTTCCAACATAATGATCTTACTAAACAAAAAAACCTGCAAAAATAACTTCCTGTTTTCAAGTCGTAATATTTGTATCATAGTCTAAATCATAACATAAAACCCTCGAGTCAAGATTCCTCACCAAGCTTATGTATGCAATTTACAAATTAAGCATTACTGATCACCACCACTAAAAGCTAATAGGCTGGAGCTCAACATAACATATTTCAGTCAAAAAACTAAAACCCCAACACATGCTTAGCTATCCTACTTCAGACTCAGGAGATACTGTTAAAACGCATGTTATTCATCACTTGAACATAATAATCCTTCCTATTTCAGGATTCCACCATCTATTTTCCACACAGTACCTAAGAGCAATTTTCGTAGAAAGCGTTCAACTTAACATTTCAAAGCCTGCCGAGCAATTGAGAAATCGGAAGAGGCTTGTCGCGATTATGTGGAATGTATGCAATTAAGCGGGCATTGTAGTGTCAGTATCCTGCTTGGCTGTCCTGAAGGACTAGACCCTCTTAGATAGGTCAGCTAGCGCCAACACCAGCAGCCTTGTGCAAAGATGGGACCTCGTGTGGATCTCATTTCATCCCGTTTATGCAAAATTACATGAAATCATAAAAAGATAGCATCGGTAAATACAATTTACATTTTTATTTCTTCAGATGAGTGAAAATAGCATCAAACTAGTAACAAAATTTCAATATCAAGCTGATTTATTGTTTTGTATAATTCTTCTACTATGTCCCATTGTCAAATACAAATGAATAAACTTAATCTGGTTAATTGTTTGATTCAAAGATTACCAATAAAAAACAAAGATATCTATTTAACCAAATTGAAAATCTCAAATCATTTTTTAAAAATATTTTAAATTTCAACCTAGAAATAATTATATCACTCAAAACATACAAGAAACAATTACTGTAAGAATCTGAATCCCACATCAACGATGCCAATAACTTGTGTGTATGAATATTCATGTGTTACACTTCAGCCATGTCCCAAAACATTAATTCTTCAGGTAAAATATCTTTGTGTTTGAGTGAAGCATGCGATGTGGCTCTGCGGTTCTGTCATGGTATTTAAGCCTCTAAGACAGGAGTCATTAATTATCCACAGCAGCTATACTGATATGTGATGCAAAACAATGCTAACTGGAGTGGAGCTGCAGGCACTGCTACAAAAGAGATGGGGAGGTTATACACCATGATGGACTGATACACAATGCTAACTGGAGTGGAGCACCACGCAATGCTACAATAGAGATGGGGAGATTACCGTATTTGACGTAATAAGCACCCAGGGCGCTCATGAAATTTAAAATCGGGGGCTCTTATTAGAATATTATTTTCGTGAAAAAAAACAGTTTAAAGATAAATTTTGTGGTTTATGCTGACAGCCTGAAATGTTTATGTTTGACAGATATATTTTTCTAGAATTTAATTGCCCATAATTAAGGGTGCATATAACACACGAGTGCGTATTGTACGCAAATAAATAAGTCTTTTGAACATTGATCAATCGGAAGGGGTGCTAATTAGGATTGTTCACTAGCCAATATATTAGCAAATACCGCCGTGAGCGCTTATTACGTCGAATATGGTATACACCATGTTGGACTGACACCGGATCATTTTATTTGAATTATGTAAACCTTCACATCTGGACAAACAATTACCTGAGAAATTAAAAAACCTTAAAATAAATACATGTTTTATTCACTTTACATTAACTGGATACTAGTTTCAAATACACAATTGTGATAGTCCAGTTGTTTTACAGTCCCTTGTAGACAGATTTTATATTATTTATTTATCAGCAATGTACAACATATTTTCGTCATTAAATGGCTTTTATTTGAATTATGTAACCCTAACATCTGGACAAACAATTACCTGAGAAATAAATAAATGTTTTATTCACCTTTCATAAAGATGTGTTTAATTGTTTGGGTTCCTCTTGAATTTAAAACCCTCCTGAATTATGAACATGGTTAAGCCTGTGTTAGTACTTAACAGAGAATACTCCATGCATCCACAGAGCCTTTCACCCCCCAAATACTGACATAATACTGTACTGTCATTCATTCAAAAGCTATTATTTTAAACATGGAACAACTCTCTGTCTTAATTTTGGCTAAACTTGATATCACTCGCCAGCAACTAGAGGGATGGTGTAAATCTTAGTGGGGAACTATGCAGGTAGCAGATGTACTCTAGTCTCCATGGTCCTTAGCAGAGTGGCCTACCTTTGTTGCTGATGATCTAAAGCCTGTTTTGTAACATACTTTAGTGTATGAGATATTTTTATGGTTGCATACAAGTTTTAAATACAAACTTGTTGTATTTCCATATGTTTTATGGTCCTTTTTGTAGACAGACCTCATATTATTTATTTATCATTAATGTACAACTTGTTATCGTCAATATATAGCTTAACTACCGACGGTATGACACTGAATTTTGATTCACTCACTAGTTGTATAATTAGTCTGTAAACTGCACGTGGGGCATCAAGAGTTGTTCATGAACATTTGGAAATGTAGACTTACAAACAAAACCAACCAAACATAAAAATGAAAACATTAATTAACCCCATTGGGATTCCAGGTTAGAAATGTTCCCCAGCAACCTAAGCTAGTTGGAAAGAGGAGACTTATGAATAAGGTGGCCACATTCAGTGACTTAGTTCTTACCCCATTGTACTCCAAAATTGTGGAAAGCTGCTCCTGATATCAATCACTGGATTGCCTGGACCAGATTTGATTATTTACAGGCTGCTGTCATATAGTGCCCCTCTCCCCAAAAGAAATACATATGGCACAACAATTCATGTTTCACCAACTTTCTGCCTCTGGGTATTTGTCAGGCTGAAGTTGAAACTACTGCACCAGAAAGCCAGGAGGTTGGGAAAACTAGAATTATCTCAGAGTGTGTTGTGTCCTGACAATCATCTTCCTAAAACAGCTTGAGCGACCACCTGACAATCCTCCTCTAGGCAACAATATCAGGAAACCCAATAATCTTGCATCAAGACAAATTCTGATTTTGTTCTACAGAACAGGTGGCATTGTGTCAGACCATGCCATCTGGCCAATCCTACATCCAGAAACTAATAAGCCTTATGGAACAATAACAGTTTGCAATAACAGAATACCATTAGATTGATTAGGCAATGTAGTTGATTACATCAAACAGGTGCTTCTTTCAGCAAACTTGTTTTCTTGATAAGTATTGCTTATATAAATTAATAAATACTGTTACACACAACTAATCATAACTGCACTATGGGATCTTAACATTAATTGGAGCACTTAACAATCAAGTTAAAACAATATCCCTAGAAACATATTGTATTATCAACAATATATAACTTAACATTCCTGAAACTGTGCCCAAATCTACATCCCTCAAGAATGGTCAAGTCAAACAGAAACGCCATACTCTTGTGTAGCTTCTGTTCAGATTGTATCAAAGTACATGATAATTTATAGATAATCTTTTTTAACAAACCGCCTACATTCAACCAACTAAAAGAGAGGCCATACAACCTTACTGCACAACCATATACACTGCATCAGTATATTTCTTTAACTGATTTTGGTCAAATTGTCATTCATTGTCTTGTTCTGCGAAGCTTGTATACATATCACTTTGTCTATTTCTTACAGAATCACGATACATTGATATTGTAATATGCAACAGAATATTTTATCAAAAAGACAATAGAAGGACACATGGTGGTTCCATGGAAAAAACAAACTCCTTAACCACGAAGTCAACCTTGACAAAAAAATGTTTGTCAAACTGCAGCCAGAATGTTGATGCGGCATCAATCATAATCAACTCACTCTTTCATCCTTTACAGACCCTTGCACATGAAATGTTAATCCTTAGATATTAACCATTCAGACTAACCAATTAAGAAGCAATGCATCGCATCTTGTGAGACTTATCTGATTACTAACATTTTTAACAGACTTGGCTTGCTAAACCCTTCAGTCTCATTACAGCTGGCCAATATTAATGAATCCTAACCCAGAGAATATAAATCTCTGACTAGGCAACAGGTAGGATATAAATATCCACAACAGTAATGCCAGAGCTTAAGCCTGCTCGGCCACCCAGCCCCCAAAGCATTTGACTGCCAGAAGAATTGGCCTCTGAGAACCATGGTAAACCAAGCGAAAATATGTTTTTTCATCCATTAGCACATTCCAGTAATAGTCGAGATAGCAGTAGCATCTTTGCATTAACCCCTTCGCCTCTGACCCCACGCTGACTTCCAACAAACACTTTAAGGGTTATCAAACCTGAGATAGGTGTAGGACTCCCTTCATAACAGTATCATCTCAATGGGTCTTTTCACCATTTAATGTGAGTCGGGGAAGCCTCCTTGTAGTTAAGGAGAGGTAAAGATTTGACACTGCTAGAGTTAAAGCGATTGGATATATCAGTGCTCAATAAACAGTCTGACACTTCCTACACAAAGATAAGAACTCCACAGGGAAACAGTATGTAGACTTTATTGTGTCGGGGATCATCACAACGAGTGAGTGAGTTTGGTTTAGCATTGATTTTAACAATATTTCAGTTTATATCACAGCATGTCAGTTTAATTTTATTGTTTTTTGTGTAGCACCACACTCAGCAATAATCCAGCTATATGACAGTCTGGACAGCAAACCCTGTGACTGATATTGTGAACAACGATCGACTATCAACCAAACCCAAACCGAGCCCGACCATCTGACCCACATGGTTGCCTATGACAACTAGCATAGGTTCATGGGTACCTATTCTAACACAAGGAGTTTCATTTTGGAGGGATCAGAGATGACATGATCAAAACCCTATGCTAGGCTGACAAATAAGGTATCTGAAAAAGGGGTGTGCACCCAGTGAATAACCCATCCACCAGTGACTTCCGTGATACCCACAAGAAAGGGTATGGTGCAGACAGACCACAGACCTTAATCAGGGCTAATCTGGGATTCAAACCTATCATGGAGTGCCCCATTCCATAAAGCGACCTTATCACTATGACTATCGGAAGCCCGTGTTAAAGTATTTGGAGTTACAATCTCCTTAGCGCTAAGATCGCTTTGTGGAGCGGGACCTAGAACTCCCAATAACATAAGTTGTACTACTCAGTATGCATGATACACTTTTGTAAAAGTCACCCATTTTTCATTATCCTCCTTCAGTAATTTCCAAAGATCAATTGCAAGAGAGCCAGTTATAATGAAACACCAGAAGTAACAAGGCAAATTTCAAAATCCCCTGAAGAATTAATGTCTCCCTCATATAGTCCGAGCCTGATGATACAGCTCCATTGGACATGATAACCTCCTTTCATTTCATCTTCCTTCATATGAAGACACAAGCTACTCTTGATACTGATCTCCTGCTAAAGGATCTGCAATGTTGCCAGGTCTGATACAAATTTAGCTGATTACAACTTTAAATCCCAAAATGGAAAACACAACTCTCTCCTTGACTAAATACAGATGGAGCCTTGATGCAAGTCTAGCTGTGAGGGGGATTCCCTGCATAGCTGACCACATTTCTCCTGTCCAGTGGTATCTAGGCTGACCAACACAGCACACCATCCATCACTGGCGGCTTCAAGAATGTGCAACATCAGACGGAAATAGAAACCGCTTGTTTCTCTTATATATATCAGGTGGCTAGTTGACCTTATTATGGGCGCACATATTTCAGGCGTAATTCTGGAATAGGTACTGCGCCACATGAAAACAAACAATAGTCAGGATCAGTTTGTAGTTCCTTTTTGTAGTCATATCTTATGTTTACCAGCACTGGATTGAAGAACAATGTTTAGCTCGTTTAAAGATGGTCCTGACTGCCACATAGATTAGTCTAACACTTCACTCTCCTCCTTCAACTTGGCAAAACTTGGATGTCATAATTAAAGAGACAGTTTTCTCATTAGACACAGCATGCTAAATAGGCAGTCTAGACAGACACCTGTTAAAGACAACCCGGTATAGTAGCAACCATTGATAGGACTCACACAAGTCCTCATCCAAATCAAAAGTTGAGGGCTTCCTAGGGCAAGGAACCACGGTCAAGGGATTTCCTTAACAGGACTATTCAGATTAGAAAATGTTTCTGGTTAATTTCCAATGATGAACAAGCTCATCTCTGGCTCAAAAAAAGATTGAACAAAATATTTGTTCAAGAAAGATATACAGCATCCCTCCATGAAAGTACAGCCTCGACTGCTGTTTTTTTTTCAGGACATTCCTCAGTTTAAGTTAATAACCAGTGAATGAAACTTCTTCCCATGATGCTGTCGGGCAGAGAACTGTTACTTCCCTATTAACGTGGGCGATGGTTGCTTTCTGTTTTTCAATGTTACTTCCAAGTATTTATAGCCCGGTGTAATTAAGTGCACTTAAGGCTTTCTGCTGTTTAACGAGGAAATAGTGTTGATGTGGCATAAAATTTCACAGAGCAACGTCCGATAGACTTGAAGTGTGCTATGTCCCAATGATAAGTGAGTGAGTGAGGTTTTACAGCAATTCATGTCATAGTTACACAATCACATGGCTGAGACACGAGGAATGGACTTCGTGTTCTCATGGGAATGGAACCCAGATTTGACATCCCTGAACACTTAGCTACCTTAACGGAGACTACATAATTAATATCAATTTATTTAACTACAATCTTGTCAAATTGTAGCTCATCAACTTCAGATTTGCATTTTTGAAGATGCAACAAAAGAGTGAGTGAGTGAGTGAGTGAGTGAGTGAGTGAGTGAGTGAGTGAGTGAGTGAGTGAGAGTGAGTGCGAGAGAGAGAGATAGTGAATGCTGTTATGCCACAGTCAGCAATGTTCTATCACAGAAGCCAGTACATATTCAAATCTGGTCCAGGTAAACCAGGTCTGAATGCACAACCAACATCATCAAGCGATCAACCATGTCAAAGACCCCCACCAACCAATCCCCATTACCTGGCCCTTCTGAGCATGATGTACCGACGATCTATTCTCACCTCTTAAAGCTAGTCTTCACCGTGCATGAGTGAGTGAGTCAGTTGGGGTTTGAACACTGTTTTGAACACTATTTCAGTTCCAACATGGTATGTAAGCGGGGGAAGTTGTTTGATAGGCATTAGAAGTTGACGGATGACAAAGTAGACACAATTTATGAATAACAACTTCTTTAATATTGTGAAGGCGACGATTCGGTATAGAAAAAAGAAAAGAAAGCCTGAATTGTACAGGTCTTCAAGGCTTACCACTTTGGGGAAAGCTCACGATTTTAGGTACGGTGCAGACAAACCCGGAATCGAACCCATGATCATGGACATCATGGTTCCATAGCAAGCGACAGAGTGAACTGAGACTGGGCTTCTCCTGCTCACCCGACCCCCAGTACATGACAGAAACAGTATGGCTACTTACAACTGGTTCTGGAGGACTTCCATCCCGACAGTGTCTCATTGAGGTGGAGGAACTCATCCTGTGCCAGCATCAGTCGCTGCTCCTTCACAGCATATATCTCCTTCTTGGCCTGGAAAAAAGTGATACAGGTAAACAACAGTTGTACTGCAAATAGTATCAGCATATATCTCCTTCTTGGCCTGGAAAGAATGCTTCCAGGTAAACAACAGTTGTATTACAAATGGTATCAAATACCCAATATCACAAGCCCATATGTTAGACTACATATCACCTAAGAAGAAATAGAAGAACCTTCTCGCCACTGGGAAGTTTATCAGTCCCAACTGGAATAGTGTTGAAATCCCACGCCAAGGCTTGTTGAGATAAATGTTATTTTATTTGGGACAGTCAATCCACATTTCTCCATAGCTGTGTGTCATTCACCAAATAATTTATTCAGTTATGATTAAATCCACCGATTACCTGACTGCTGCCAACACGTAGCTTCTTGCAAGGCTCCTACTGAGGCACAAAGTATGTGTTTGTGTGTCATGTAACGCAGCACTCAACAATATTCCTGCTACATGACACTGGCCTGTGAATAATCAAGCCTTGACCAGACAATCCAGTGATTGATATTGTCTGCAACGATCCACGCTGTCGGGGTATGAAGACACACCGCCTACCAAGTCACAGGTCTGACCACACGATCAACCACCCATTTTGGAGCGATGAGTACCGAAATGAAAATTGTCACATGACAAACAAGATGTCTGAAATAAGGGTGTCGACCCAGTGAATCACATGCTTTCATATTTTTTTTCTGTTTTTCACTTTAGGGAGATCTTTGCAATCTAATTAAAAACAGACATTAGGATGTCTCTACACATTCAACAAACACACATGCCTCTAACCAAAGTATTCAAACCTGTCCCTCTTGCATACTGTAACCAGCTTCACAAATATTGAATAATCAAAATAACATTACCCACTGGATCTACATGTTCTTTTACAATGTATGACAGGTAGAAAGAAGTATGAGAAACATCCTAATGGTGTTTATTAACACAGAAGCTCAACACATCCTTTCAGTTCTACATTTGAGTAGTCACCCTGAAGCTATCGCCCACACCACTGTTCAGGGTCCTTCAGAAAGGCGTGGGCCTATCACAATGGGCCTTAATGGCTGATGGCAATTGGTTGTGTCTGAATACACAAGCACAGACATCTAACAGGATGATACTGGTTTGTTCGGCCTTAATAAACATTATATATAAGCAGTCTGCAATCTAATCCACTTGTCTGAGTCAAATTCTGTTTGGTCAAGTCGGTTCTACGGGACTCAATCCAAAAAGTTTGAGAATCTGTACTTTACTCAAAAAGTGTTATCCCAAATATAACATTTGTTACATCTGACCACTGTTCCCAAGTAGGTTCTGCAAACAACAGTCACAAAACCTTACACTAAAACTTTGTCTGGTAGCCACGTTTTTTTGGCGCTGTTTGCAAGGTTCAAGTGGTGGCTGAATAATGTGCATATTCTTCAAAATATCTCACATATCTAATTGATTCCCCCCTACTAGTATATGACAATTTTATCGACCATGTTGTTAACAGAGCTACAGATAAGCAGCGTATTTGCATAAAATACCAGAAACGCATGTATTAATTGAAAAACTCAAATGTATAAAAACAGCACGCAAAAATACTCAATAAAGCCTTTTAAGAATGTATACAAAGAAGCTTATTTAGGAATTTATTTAGCTTATTTCCTTTCCGAGTCAATCCTATATATTTAAAAGTGTTACATCTAAAACATAATTTCGTTTTTTGTCAATCATAAAATGTTCGCTCATTTAGGGGGAAAAACAATAGAGTGACGGATAGATGAGTGAAAAAATATGAAAATGTAATAACCCAATTAAAATAGAAACCTTCGAGTAAAAACTCAATTGCTCAAAAAGTTGCTGGAGATCTGGTTACAACTTCGAAGTTACCATCAATCCTTTAATCTGTAGTGTACGTTTCCAAGAGTGAGAGAGTAACTCCAAACAATCTCAGTTATTTAAGTGATAGCATGAGGGCAAAACATTGTATGAACATCGTTGCAAGCTTCATGTTTACACTGACTTCATTATTGCACTGACAGCCAAACACCAACCCTCTGTAACGCAGAATAACTTGTTCATCAAAAGTTGTAGTTACATGAGAGTATGCTCAACTGGCTCTACAGGAACAGCATTCATAGTTTGAATACAACAAATAATATCATAAGTAGATGAAAAAGGTCTGAAACTACCTCAGTAAGTCAGTCATAGTGACAGGGAGGCATAATACATTAACAAATACAAGACGTCAAAATGGCCGAGACGATGAACGTGACAGGAGAGATATCCGAAGTTGTTAATGAACCTGAGTTTTAGTCAATTGATCAATTGGCCGATCATTGAAAGGTAATTATACAGATGTGTTAAATAGATAATAAGGTAAATTCATAGATTACTGAGGACTGTCACTTGTCAGACGAGACGCGGATCGAGTCCACAGACCTTGTATGGATGTGCATTTCTTCGTTTTATTAACTAGAATGGGTCGTAGTGAGGTTATTTTTGAACGAACATTCAGTAAAACTCTTATCCCAATCTATGCTAAAATGCACAGATCAAGATGAAAGCGTCTAAATTATCAGAAATAATGCTGTTGTATTTCTTCATGATAGGGAATATACCACAGGTTTCTCCAGAAATGTGGAATTGGCCAACTGTGGAAAACAGTCTCGTGAACGCAAAAATCCTTGATTCAAACACTTATGAACGTCAGTTTTATGGTCATATGACCGACCTCTCTTCCAATGGAAAAGCCCTAATATCATGTAAACTCCACATTAAAAAACTATATGACAGTGTACATATCCAAGAGGGAGTGAGTAACTCCAAACAATCTCAATTATATGACGATGTATGTGTATGAGACTTGTTTACAACATAAAAAATGTAAGTGTGATGAATGAAACTGCTCCATTGTTCCCCCTGATCTGGCTGCCTGTCAGTCCCACCATGAACAGAGACACACATACATCACAAAATGTCAGCCCCACAAGATAGATGGCCGCTGATCAATGGCAGGCCTCACTCTTGTCCTGTGTTCTAGGCTCTACCGGAGGTTAGTCCATAATTACATCTCATCAAAAACAATAATATCTCCATACACTTCCATCAGTGGATACGGCAAAGGTTACATCACGACAAACAAGTAAATTAATTTGATTATTTCCTCTTCTGTTGCAGTGTGTTAAAGTGACACGTCAACGTATTTATGAATTTTAGGAAATCCGTGTAATTCAGAAAATATATTTGAAATTGAAAGTATTAGGTATCAAAAGGAAATACAAAATCATTAAAACTGTCATTACTACCTAGTGAGTGAGTGAGTGAGTATTCTTAAATCGCACTGGCAATATTTCAGCCATAGTGATGAGATCAGTGATTTCTGTCTATAATCTTCAGGGATTCAAACCCACCACAATCCTTCAAACGTTGATCACCCACAAGTACTCTCCACATTCCAAAGGCCTAAAATGTGCTTCCGATTTCATAGCGCTTAAAGTAACATTCAGAAAATTTTATTAAATGTATTTCTGCCAAAAAACTTGTCATGTTATTTATAAGAATGTGAAAAAAATTATCAGGGTCATGTTTGAAACCACAAGATTGTGGATTCCAAATGGCTCATGTTGATTTTGAATATCAACCCTTCAAATTTCTGGAGTTGGGAGATGTCCATTATGAAGGCGGTATTTGTATTCAGCGATCTACTTTATCTCCATAACATCACTCCACTTTCATCACTGATGGTGTCAAGCCTGTATCAATAGGGAAGTGTTTGTGAAGCACACAAAGTGCAAGGATACAAGGTGGAAGTGGAAGTGCAAACAATTCTCAGCCTAATTGCTCACCTCCAGATCTTCTTGCGCTGTGACAAGATAGTCCTTTAGCATCAATTCCTGTTCTTTGCGCCATTGTAACCTTGGGTCTTCCAGCTGATTTGTTTCTGAATAACACAAAAGCAATAATTACACACCCACTTCACCTACTTAAATAATAATTCAAAGAAATAAGGTCAAAACACCACACTTGTCCATTTTGCCAACTTGCAAAATGTTTCTTCGATTTACAACGTCCTCAAGCCAGGACTCTGGTGAACAATCCATGGAATTTTTCTGTGCGCAAATTATATGTTGTGATAGGCTGTACAATGCAAAACACTCAATTGTTAAAAGCAGTCAATTTTACACGAAAATACCATTTACTTTGCAATAAACACACTGCATGTTGTTTATTTACGGAGCTGGGTGGTAATTCTTCAAATGCTACAAAAATGTCAGCAATATGTTACAAGATCGGACAGGAAGTTTTTTCAAGGGACACTGGTGACCTAAATATTTTTGCCAGGTAGCTACTGACATGGTTGAGGGAGCCTGGCCGAACAGTCTGGCCTACAGACAAAGACGCATAGCGCGACAATCAGGCAGTCCTAACACGTTAGTTATTTCAGCGAGGTGGCGTAAGGTTGGAGCAGCCATTGTACCACAAAGTGGGCACACACATAAATACACTGTTAGCAAGTTCAGCTTTTGTTCAACACTTGTAAGGCTCTTACTTGAAAATATTTTCGTTTCCCACGGAGGGAACATAAAAGACATCGAAGTGGCTTTGATCATGGTATATAGAGTTTTATTCAATACATGGGATATAAGTTCTAAGTGCGTAATACGGAATGGGGATCAACAGTCTTAGGGTGATAAGTAACTATACGACTGCCATATGCCATCTTAATATAACTGAGTACACTTAAGGAGTGCTTATATGTTTATTACATACCTGAAGGTTTGGACAAAACCTCATAGTGTTTGTAAGTGTTTACAATAAACACTCAGGGGTCATAAATTCATTACATACCTATGATACTGACCCTTTCAGCAACAGCATTAGTGCATTATAGTTTAGAACAGGCAAGCCATTCTGCTCAAATTAGCAGTTCAGTTGACCAAAGTTACAGAACAATGAATGAACCTATGCTAAACATTAATAAAAATATACCCATTAAACATCAAAAGTAGGTGCCTTCTTTTTAGGCAGTTAGATGATGTAGACCTAAGTCATGATATAATGTTTGAGCAAGATTCGGGACACACCAACTGTATTTATTGTACAGATTTACTTTGCCAGTTGGCAAGGAGCAAAAAAACAGATATGAATAAAAATGTATGTAAGGCTTTATATGAGGTGCAATTTTAATAAAATAAAGATGTTCAAAACTATATCTCAGGGAAACAGCATAAGTACACATTTGTCATGTATTCCTTTTTAATGTATCCAAATTTAGGAGAACATTTACTGTTAAATGAGAAAATAAATTTGCTGTGGCCTAAAAAAAAATCAGACACTAATGGAGCACTCCCCACTGTGATCAACTAACGTAAAAAACGTCTTCCTGGAATGAGTTCATGTGGCATGATCTCTTTTGATAAAATAAATTCAATGCATGTCACAATATTTAATTTTGGAAGTGAAACATTGCTTGCAGTTGTAGACAGCCTATCCCAGCATCTTGGGCGGACCGTACACAAACGTTCCTGCAAATTTATCAATGAGCTTGAGATAAGATCTCCTAACATCATGCTCTCATCCTGAAATACAGCATAAACATTTTTCTGGAAACATAGTAGTCGGCTGTTCATGAGATAGGGAGATTCAGATCGACTGACAAGTTTATCAAGTCCCTCAAAAGTGGGTTTGACAAGGAAACACTATATTTCCTTTACACTTATTTCATTCAAAGGCATTTCATATGTGACAAGAAATCACTGAAATTGATACCCAAGGGATAGACATAAAGGTATTCTTCTGGTCAGAAAGATGAATATTTGTTTTTTTACTTATCAGCATTATATCATATTGGGATGGGTACTGATGCTCACCTCCAAAATAAATGGAAACACACAGATCGTTGTGTAACTCATCTTTGATGTGAAGCAAATCACCGAGGTTTTATAAAAGTCATGTTTTGTTTGTTTGTTTGTTGTTTAATGCGGCGACTCAGCAATATTCCAGCTGTATGACGGTGAACTGTAAATAATCAAGTCTGGACCAGACAATCCAGTGATCGACATCATGAGCATCGATTCACGCAATTGGGATACGATAACATGCATCAACCAAGTCAGCGAGCCTAACCACCTGATCCCATTAGTCACTTCTTACGGCAAGCATGGGTTGCTGAAGACCTATACTACCCCAGGTCTTCACGGGTCAGACAGTCATATAATTGTGAAATTATCTGGACCAGGCAAACAACATCATCAGACTACGATGACCATCATGACACGCAATCAGCCACATCTAATCTATGGATTTCAGTCAGCTCTTATGCCAAGTATGAGGCACTGGGGACTGGTTCTGTCTAATCAAATGTTTTCCTTATTTCGGACAACTTGCTACAACTCCAAAAACTAACTCCAGAATCAAGGTCAGCCTTCCTTGTTCATACAAGTAACTCGGAGCCAAAAGGCATCAGTGTCAAAATTCGTGACATGGAACAGCAACTGAAATATCTAAAGAACTTAAAATTAAGTGGCTATGTTGATGTCCTTTCTGCCATTCACATGTATACGACTCAAATAAAAACTGCCTTACTTATCACACTGTTTGTAAGGATACTACTCAAGTTTAGATAGGGATAATCAGATTTCAGATATATCTAAATATACACTGGACATCATGAGAATCGGTTTTGTGTATCATGGAAATACAGAAATATCCCTATCAAAAGTGGAGTAGTATACAATAGGATAAGTAAGGCAATTTTAACAATGAAACAGTCTTCATTAAAACACTATTACGATTAAAATTTGTGAGGAGCCAAATGGCGACTTCTTGTCTCCTAGTTTGAAACAATAGCTTCAGCTTGAACGGAAGCCTGACAAAAACTGTTTCTATGACACACTGTTATCTTCATCAAACATTCAACTATCGAAACTTACGATTTATATGATTGATGTAGTATATTCCCACATTGGGGTCATATGACTCCTCCCAGCCAATGGGTAGTTCATCTCCAACACAGTCTGCAAATGTCTGAGGCTTTGTGTATCTGAAAAAAGACGAAGTAGGTTAAAAAAATATAATTGTGTGTTTGGAACAGTATTTCAGTCATATCCAATGTGTCAGTTTAATTTCAGAGGAAAAGTAATGTGTGTTAGTGAATATGGTTTTATACCAATCTTCCATCAATATGATGGCAGGGACACCTGAATGGGATTCACATGGTACTAAGTTTGGGAATCAAACCCAGGCCTTCAGCAAGACGAGCCAAACCACTCAACTATCCCCTCAAATAGCATCAACCTAACATCATGGAAAAACCTTGAGTTGACAATCATATGGGAGAATTTGAATCTTGAACACCTACAAATCTGGTCATCTAAGGGACACAACTCTGCTGTGATTAATGGGAGTTATGGTTCCTTTGACCAATACAGATTTATCGGCTCCAGTCGCTGATCACGTGGCAAGGGAAACGCACTGGACAAAATGGCGACCCTAAAACTCAACTGTTCTAGATATGTATCTGTACCCACAGTTGTTGTATCCTCAAGAAGGACACAAAGTCCACATGATGTACATACCCCAGTCACCAGCTGGTAACTGACAGAGAACTGGTGTGAAGCAGTGTGCAGATATGCTGCAGTGTCTCTACCCAGTAGCATGTCCTATGTCACATGTTTAGCAACAGTTCTTGTAGACCAGGATACAGACTTTTGGCCACATGTGATATATCTCACGTTTAATGTTAGTAAACTGAAAGGAAGTCTGTGCTGATAACAACTTCTGATTTCTTAAACTTCAATACAGATCAAGCTCATCATGCTGCAACGATGTAACAAACTGTGATATTCATTCCTGATAAGCCCCCAGTTACCTGTCAGAACAAGGCCCAACAAGGTCCAACAAGGCCCAATGTAGAATCATCTTTGTTAAGGATTTCAGTCACACATAACAAAACTCTCCCCAGTCATTTTTCATCATGAGTCTTCTTTCATTTTGAATTACAACATTGTCTCATGCACCAGAAACAAAACAAAAGTTTACAAAATATTGTTTTTCAAGAATAGAACTAAAATGCCCAGCAGGTCTGATACACTGGGTGGGGGAACCCAGCATAAAATATGAGAGTAAATCTCTGCCAAATCCTACCCCTCCCACTGAATCCCAACTTTACTTCACTAGCCTGCTACAGGACTGTTGACTTTGGTTTCCCCTTTTTACCTCTATATTGCTGCCAAAATCACAACACAAACACCAGCAGTTATCACAGTGATCCACCCAGTAGGACATGACGGGGTGGTGTAACATTCCGTATCAGTCAGTCATGTCCTCACTGCACACGGGCCTGCACCAATACAGACCAATTTTGATCTGGCAGCAAAGAAGTTCATGTTTACATCTCTGTCATAACACTTGTATCCATTCTTTCACATTTGTGTTGACACATACGATTTCTTCTCATCTCACACCCACTCACAGTAAACTAGGCCGTCAAGTTCACCTGGACTACTTGGGCTATTGTCACCTGTAAAGTGATACTTAAAATGTCAACAACAAAATAACGGGCAATACTGGTGTTATTCCCACATGCAAGTGACAATGTAACAATGCCTGGCAGTGGGATACAAGTGCAAATCATTTACTGTAAACGCAAGCCAGGTGTTTGTCAGATTACCCTACAAACAAGGTGAAGTTCAAACTCTCACATTTTAAAAATTGACAATTATGTATTTCAGTGTAACCTTCGGTTTACACTTTAGTGCAAACTGTAGCTCTGAACGGATAGTGTCTCCGTTAATCAGGATGCACATTTGCTACCCATCAGAATAATTAACTGGAACTTGATACACATAGCCGAAATATTACATCAATGTCAAACTTAAGCAAGGCCAAAAGCTTAAACTGTTTGTTCTTCTTAGATGCTGAAAGAATGTGGGGAAAGGTGGGTAGACAAGTAAATATTCACACACTTTGTTCGAATTACCATATCTTGATACAAATACAGTAAACAAAGAACCACATTATACACATTGAGACTCCCCGAGGAGTACTTGATCACGTCAGTCCCCAGCATAAGGTCAAACGATTGTAAGCATTCAGAAAACATACTGATGTGATACTCAAGAACCTATAAAAACTCCTAGCAGACTAGCAGTAGAACACTAGAATCAGCCTAGTTTACACCCAACAAATAATTACCTTTTAATTTGAAACCTAATATTCCTAAAAAAGAACTCTTGGAAGATAAAACAAACATACTGAAAATAGACTGCACAAGAAGTGAATAATGATGAAAACACAGCTCATATACAACAACCCTGTAGTACGCACACTCCTTCATCCACAGAACACCTCCTGATCCACTCTCTCCTTCATCCACAGAACACCTCCTCCCGCACACTCCTTCATCCACAGAACACATCCTCCCGCACACTCCTTCATCCACAGAACACCTCCTGATCCACTCTCTCCTTCATCCACAGAACACATCCTCCTGTTCCACTCTCTCCTTCATCCACAGAACACCTCCTGTTCCACTCTCTCCTTCATCCACAGAACAGTTCCACTCTCTCCTTCATCCACAGAACACCTCTTCCTGTTCCACTCTCTCCTTCATCCACAGAACACCTCCTGTTCCACTCTCTCCTTCATCCACAGAACACATCCTCCTGTTCCACTCTCTCCTTCATCCACAGAACACCTCCTCCCGCACACTCCTTCATCCACAGAACACATCCTCCTGTTCCACTCTCTCCTTCATCCACAGAACACCTCTTCCTGTTCCACTCTTTCCTTCATCCACAGAACACCTCCTCCCGCACACTCCTTCACCCACAGAACACCTCCTGTTCCACTCTCCTCATCAGTTTCAAAAAGTCATGTTTATGTTTCATTAATAACTCACCTTATTTATAGACAATAAATGGGTAAATCAGGTTCAATGACTCTATGAACAGTATTCCAGTTCTATCATGGCGTGTCATCTTAATTTGGGAGGAAAACCCAAAGTGATGCAGGTCTTGGATGTTTACTTTGGTGAAACCCATGAGCATGTATATGGTGTCAACTAACCTAGAAACATAATCGGGGTGAACTGAGATTCGAAACCGCGATCATAGGTTTCTGGAGTGCACAAGGGATGCAACTCTGCACAACAAATTGCGTCACCATGGACAACTGGGCCATTATTTAGATAAAATCTTGCACTTCCTTTATAACCAGCCCTACCTCTTCTCCACAAAGTCCCCCTTCAAACTACAACATGTTTATAGCAGCTGTAACTACTTGTTGATACAAGTAATTGGTGATAAAGTGAAACTGAGGCACCATTCCCAGCCAGCTACCAGCTGTCTTCCCTCCCTCCCTCCCTCCATCTTTCTCTCCACAGTCTCTCTTTGTAAACAAGCAGTATAACTAAACTAGCAGTAAAACTGTAAAATAGTGATATAACTGTAACCTAGCAAATAACTGTTAACTAGCGGTATAACTGTAAACTAGTGGTATAAATGTAGCCTAGTAGTATAACTGTAAACTAGCAGTATAGCTGTAAAATAGTGATATAACTGTAACCTAGCAGTATAACTGTAATTTAGTCTAAACTAGCGGTATAACTGTTAACTAGCAGTACAACTGTAAACTAGTGGTATAACAGTAACCAAGCGGTATAACTGTAACCTGGCAGTTTTACTGTATACTAGCAGTATAACTGTAACCTGGCAGTATAACTGTAACCTGGCAGTATAACTGTAACCTAGCGGTATAACTGCAAACTAGCAGAACTGTTTAAAGGGACACGAAGCAACCTTGGCAGAACAGTCTCCACTGCATATACCTGCAGAATGCACTTGACCTCATTCTGACTTCCAACCACTTTTGTTATGGACTGATATTCAGTGCATCCTTCCCGTGCCAGCTTGTTATGAAAACATGAGGGGTGGCATCGATTAGTCCTAATTTGTTGTATACAATGCGGCTTTACACATTATCCCTGAGGCTCATTCACATCATAAAGGATACCTGGTCCACACTGAACCTGTCTTCATGATACACAGACGTTATCCCCATAGGTAAAATCTTGCAAGACCTTTATTCTTGACCACTTTAAGTGGATGAACATATCATGTCCTGTTGGATATCAGAACTGTCAACTCTCCTGCATTTTGTGGGAGACTCCCATTTCATTCATTTCAAAATCCGCCTCCATTGTTCCACAAGTAAAAGGTGAGGTGAAATGGGGTTTAACGTCGCGTCCAAGATTATTGCACATATATAGTGACCTTCATGCACATGTGTGTGTGTGTGTGGCTGCTTGTACTAGTCTGGACTGATGCCGATTTATAGTGCTAGCTCACTGAGATATCATGTCGCAGTTTAACATAAATACCCCACTCCGACACAATATACTGACTCCGAGCCGACCAGTCCTTGTTTTAGCCCCTTAATGCCAAGCGCCAGACAGGGTAACAATAAGTACCATCTTTTAACGTCTTTTGCTATGACGTGGTCGGGGATCGAACCCCGGACCTTCCGCTTGCCAGGCGAACACTCTACCATTAGACCACTGAGGCAGTCTCCACAAGTTAAAAACAAAGAACAACAACAATTATTGAATTCTACAAGTAAGATTTCCAATTAAATCTGTATGCATACATGCATGTGATACCTCCAACCTGTCTGGGAGGCTCCCGGATTAGCGACCCTCATTGCGGTCACCTGCCGGGGGCCCAGTTTGCTCTGGATGGCCCTTTGTCTTGTAATCAACTGATGATTAAATCCATATGGTGAACGATTTAACAATTTAAACTGTAAAATAAAAATTTGAATAGTCCTAACAGGTGCCTGAAGGGTTGAACTTGAAATGAATAATCAGCCGAGTACTTATTGAAATGAATTGTTCTCTTCATGTTCTTAGCGTCTTTATTCCTCCATAATTTAACAACATACATATATGTGGCTGACCCAAATCAAATACCATCAAACACTTTGAAATGAAAACAAAATAAGACCAGGAAGTGCCGTCTTCAGACACAAATACTATGCATGACTGGTTGATTCGGTAATTGAAATAACAATTACACGATCAGGTTGCCTCCTAGGGTATTTTTCAAAGTGCAAAGTGCAAGTTTAAATAAAAAAATCTTTTATTTGACTGATATCGTGACTCGTCTGCACAGAAATATCAACACACTGATCAGTGTGATTTCGCAAGAATGCATCATGTGATTATTTTACACAAATTGATTGGCTTAAAGGTTGCTAGCGTCCAAGAACGGTAATCTAATTTGCATACAAGAGTATTAGTCAACCAATGAGATTAATACAAGTCGAGGTCAGAAATAACGATAACGAGACACATTTCATTTATAAACATTATAGCACTTCCTAAGGATATCATGACAAACTATCAACTAAGTCTCCGAGCATACTTCATGACCAGCATAGCTTCTTTGGCACCAATTCTAATCCAGAATCCCCACAAGGAAATTTGTCTATGACAGTCAAATAATATATCAGTATAAATCAGCATCTAACATTTATTGCTTTCAATTTTCTGTCAAAATAACACGTTCTTTCACAGCAATAGGAGTCATCACTCATGTCTGTTGAGTTATCTCTCATGTCAGTTGAGTTATCTCCCATGTGTGTTGAGTTATCTCCCATGCCTATGGTGTTATCTCCCCTTTGAGTATGCAATGGTGGCCTCTGGTCTACTACGTTGATGCAGACAATGATAACCCATATTGTCTAAATAAGCACCTGTCAACATGCCAAGCATTCCTCAACTTCTGTTGACAACCACTGATAAATATAGCCCTGAATTACACAATATCTAAAGCTATCAAGTATGCCCCCATATTTTAGGCATGTCATTCACAGTCTGAGGACAAAGTGCTGGAGCAGGGTAATAATTCAAAGTGAAATAATGGTGTCACCCAAGACATTAAACACCGGTTATTATCTGAATACATGCATGATGCTAATGCATTAGCTTGCTGGAACTGGCAATGTAGAGAACTGGTGACTCCAAATAGTCGAAATGTCAAACTGTTAATTTCTGTCAGGATAGTTGACTATCAGATACTGAACATCTGATACACGAGTGAGTGAGTTGGGTTTTACACCACTTATAGAAGTTTTCCAGCAATATCACTCCAGGGAACACCAAAAATGGTTTTCACACGTTGTAACCATGTTAGATTGCTAAATTGCAGCCTTTGGCGTTACTGATGCCTTCATGTAAAGGCCTTCAAAACTAGGCTATCCAACATCCCTTGAAAAACCATGAAACACAACAAAGTGTTGGAATTAACTCGAAACAATTACTAGCCTAAGATAAAATTCCCCTGTAATGTTAAACCAATGGGAAAATTTGTACAAGCCCCAGGCTAGCGGGCAAATGGGCTGGCGGGCAAGCAGGCTTGTGTTAAGTTTTAGCAATGATTACAAACGCTGATATTTACATTCTTCTTTGATTTTCTTTGTATGGAAATGTGACCAGATGTGATTTGAGGAACCATTTTGATTTTTGCTGGTGCTGGCAAAAATGGCCCTATGCAAAACTAAAGACTCCTGCTTCTGTGTTCATACCAATAACAACTGCCAAATAAAATGCCAAAATTATATCGAGTGAGTTAGTATGGTTTTACACAGTTTTAGCAATATTCCCACAATATCACTACGGGGGACACCAGAAATGGGCTTCACACATTGTACCTATGTGAGGAACCGAACCCGGATCTTTGTCATGACGAGCAAACACATTTATCACCAGGCAACCCCACTGCCCCAAATATATATAAGAATTTCAGCATATAAACTTTCCCAATGAACTGATTATCAACCGAAAGAAAGTGTTTTCAGTATCTGACAACCATTTTTATACATCATCGTGCAAAGTTATTCAGTAAACAACTACTAAAGACACCTTTTTACCACAAGGTATGTTCAAGGTTACAGATGCCAGGATCACAGAACAAGGAAGGTATGTACAGTGCTGCACAACAGTCGCAGAAAATGATCCTCATCCCAAGAAAAGAATGCAACCGAATACCAGGCTGTCAATATGATCCCCACACTCAACTGCATCCTCCCCATACTACACTACCATCATCCAATCGGGAACAATTAGTTTGGGCATCAAGTTGCCACTGATGACCCAGAGACAGAATGAAAACTTAGGTTTTCCTGACAATGAAAGCATACAAATATGTGAATTCCTAGAATCAACATTCCAGTGCCTGTTGTCTTCATCATAGCCAATCCGGAGTCATCCTGACCTTGGCATGGAAAAAAGTAGATGTCGGCTCATCTGCAGAAAGCATGCAGAAAGTGCACACAATTGGCGGAATGTGGCTGGCGCTTGGCTACGTATCCCAACTGTATCAAGGGTCTCAGAGACTGGAGAAGACGATTCCTATAATGGGATCAGATATCTACACATGCTTTCATGGTGGACCATGTATTCCTGGGGGGTATACAGACACCTGCTTGAGAGTCAGGAGATATTATATACATAAGTCAATAATGAGGTTAGGTTAACGATACATCGATTATTTAAAGCATAATATTTTACTCACAATTTGATACAATATATGGGAACAAATATTAGTTTGCCGGCACGTTAGAAAGGAATCAATTTGTAGATGCATCAGAATACTTGCCTCATGATAGATAGTATGCTTTGATACAATTCAATTCTTGACATTAGGATACACAATATTTTAGAGAATACACATCAGTTTGAAGGTAAAGTGGGGTGGTTTACGGATTCAACATGAGACTTGTCATTATCAACAAACATATGTTTACAATAGCTGCCAGCCATTCTATAGGCTATTCAGCTTAAGGACCAGAGAGTAACATTTATCATCTTTCCACGGACTCATTCCACAACTGCCTATCATCCACTGACTAACATATTCCGGCTTGGAGTTAATCATGTTAATTGCCCCTAGCCAAAGCAGATAGCAATACATGGAAATATTATCACGATGTGTATCTCTCTGTGACGAGCCAATATTCCAAAGCCAGTCTACTGTAATATTGTTTGGTTAAGTAAGTTTTGTGTTTTGTTTGTTTGTTGCTTAATGCCTCACTCACCAATATCCTAGCTATATTACAGCAGTCTGCACAAAATCGAATCCGGACGAGACAATCTAGTGATTGATATTGTGAGGAACAATCCAAACTATCATGGCACAATGACACCCACCCACCCACCCACCCACCCACCCAACCGAGTCACCGAGTCTGACCACCCAATCCATTTTGTCACCTCTTACAACTAGTTTAGGTTGCTGGGGACCTATTCTAATCCGGATTCCCAAAGGGATAGCACTAAACATCAAGCATGAGGCAATGGGCATGTTTCTGGCAAGGAATCTCAACAGGAGGACCTTACCAGTACAAGTTTTTGTTTGTTTGTGGTTTAACGCTCCACTTAACAATATTCCAGCTATATGATGGCGGTCTGTAAATAATCAAGTCTGCAACAGACAATCCAGTGATTGACATCAAAAGCATCGATCCACATAATTTGGATACAATGACATGCATGACCAAGTCAGCAAGTCTGACCACCCGGTCCCGTTAGTCACCTCTTACAACAAGCATAGTCGCCTTTTTACGGCAAGCATGGGTTGCTGAAGACCTATTCTACCCCGGATCTTCAGGTAATCAGCTGATACAAGTCCTGATTAGTAACAAGGACTAAAATCTAGTCTACTATAACATGAAATAATGCCACAATACAAAGTTGACAGCACACTAAATAAGAACTCTCTGTATTCTTGAAGCCCTGAGATGACTAATCTGTTTGGTGATATAGAAATCTGTATCATGAACAGGGATATATTTCACGGAGTAAGTGAATCTTGTTGATTCACACAGCAACTAGCAATGTTCCAGCATCTCCACTTGTACTGACAGGTGTAAAGTTCCTTATCATTCATAGAACACTGTAGTACATGAAGATAGAATGCATCCTATGTCTCACAAGTCAGCAAAAACAATTTTTCACTTGTCAGAGCATTCTATTGGTCAACAAAATAGAGACTATTATTTCAGATTCATATCAGGCCAGAATTTAAAAGTAAAATTAACTTTACTGCTACTGAAATCCAGAATAATCTTAACATATTTAAACATTATAAAATAATGCGTCATTTACCCAAAAATATTAACATGGTCAGCATGGTCAGAGACTTATTTCTTAAATTTCATCGAAAATCTAAGTGTAACTATGGTAGCCTAAATATGGCTATTCCCATTGATCCTGCTGTTTCTTATGAATGATCAGTTGAATTCAATACAGACAGACATAACTTGCAAGAAGAGAACAGAATTAGGCCACAATAAATTAATAATCAATTAGACATTCTTTCAAAACAATCACAATGAAGGGGGAAAGCATCTTATTTCTAACTATTTATTTTTTTCAAACAATTCTAGTCTGTTAGCCACCCAAAAGCATATTTAAAAACTAGATATATCTCAAGAAAAATTACTTCTACAAAATACATGCACATAAGGTGTGCATGCGTGCATGTGAGTAGGCAGGCAGAAGGACAGGAGACTGTGGGCTAGGTCGCTTCCGTAGTGCTTGTTCACTGAGATACCATGCCGCAGTTTAACATGAATACCCCACTCAGACACAGTATACTGAATCAGAGCCAACCAATCCTTGTTTTATTCCTTTAATGCCGAGCACCAGGCAGGGTAACAACAAGTATCAGCTTTTAACATCTTTTAGTATGATGCGGCTAGGGATCAAACCCCAGACCTTCAAACCTCAGGTCAGATGCTCTATCCGCCAGACGACGTAGGCCTTCTCGACTGGAGGTACTTCTTTTCCAAATTTTAACACATGCCTATTCCTTTAAAATTCCAGTTCCCTCTTTTGGATGATCAGCTGAACTCTAAACATTTTCCACTTCAAATTACAATGGCATACAGGATGGGGATGTTTAATACTGAAACAGTGAACCTGTCACACTGGGTGCATTGTAAATGGGGCAGGATGGGAGTTTTTGCACACCAGGGGTTTACTCCAAATAACATTTAATCAAACCAAAACAATTTTCTATGGGAAAATAGTTAGTGAGCTATCTGCTACAAAGATGACTTCCTTCATGTCTGCATATGGTTCAGTTTCTTTGAAAGGGCAGATTTCATTAAGATAGGAGGATGTTTATTTTGAATCTCAAATCACTGCTAATGGCATTTCAGTTTATAAGGTTTTGCTGACATGAACAATTTTTGTCTGTATACATAAAAGCTCAGCAAGTATTTTTCTTTTATAAAGCTTAAACAGTTCTTCATTATTCATTATCAAACAAACAATTTTTTTTAAAACACTCAAATATTTTTCCAGATTTTCTTTTTTCTCATTGCTCATGATGAGGCTTATCGCTACATCAAACAATGTCTGGAATGATATGCGAAGAGACAATGAAAGATTTTGTAAGAGGCATCAACCAAGAAAGTGTATGATTGAATGAATGATAAGCCTTAGTCAGCAATATTTCAGCTGTTACGACAGCCTGTAGACAGTCAAATCTGGATCAGGCAAACCAATAACTACAAACATCTTCTACAATCAATGCCATTTTTTGGGCCATTGACAAGCAATCAGCAGATTCACAAAGCCTATCACCATTGAACGTGTGTGTGTTTAAGGCTTAACACCACACTCAGCAAAATTCCAGCAATATGAAGGCGGCCTGTACATAATCCAGTCTGGACCAAACAATCAGGTGATTGATATTGTGAGCAAGGATCCATGAAGTCGGGGAATGATAATGCGCCATCAACCAAGTCACAGAGTCTGACCACCAAATTGATAAAGCCGCCTTTTACGATCAGCATAAGTTGCTCAGGGCAATTTTAACCTCAAAACCCCACAGTATGATAGCAAAAGTTGTTGGGGTCCGATTCTAATCCAGATTCCCCTTGGGTAGCACTGAGAGTCGAGCGCTGGGCAATCTTTCTGATGAAGAGAACCTCATAAGAAAAATTCAAAATAGTGTACTTTTTTGTAGAAGATGATGTCAATATAAGAATTAATGAGTGGGTGATTAATGTTGCACTGCACTGTCAGCAATATTTTAGCATGGGACTCCCACAGCTTACACATGGGAAACTGAACCTAGGCCTTGGCATTGACAAGCAAACGCATTCACCACTAGGCTACCCCACCTCCCCTGATAAAGTATGAAGCTATAGTGTATGTTCTGTTGAGTTCTGTATCTCAGAGCAATTGTGGATTGTCTCAGTCTCAGGACCTAACCTTGATTCCCCGGGAGAGCAAGACAGACTAGCATCATGCACTTGCTATTGTATACATGGCAGAAATGCCAGCCAGCCAACATGAAAGACAGACAGACTATATAAACACTCCCAACATGAAAAACAGGTGCTTGTTCTTCCTCTGTAACTTACTACTTGACACAGACAGGGGATTACACAAATTTCACCAGGGGGTGAGTCAAAGTTGAAATATCTAGATTTCCATTTATTTCAGTTGTTTGTTAAGAGGAACATTAAGTATAGTCACTGAGACAATGTGAGTGAATCTCCGGTCCGACCGACTATACCAGCCAGCAATGAATGTCCCATGCCAATGCCCCTAGTTCTTAAAGACAAAAAGATTGTGTTTCCTATTTCATCCAACCAAAATAGGGTGGGTAGTTAAGTCAGGTTTTTTTTGTTTACTTTTTTTAAATTACTCTACTGGTTTTATTATGGAAAAAGCTATGGTACAATTCAAGAGGAAAGAGTGCTGATACAGATATTTCATGATTCATAATGGCACAAATGAAACTGATATTTTTCTATTCAAGTATTTAGTATCCAACATGTCCAACATTACTTAGATTAAGATTACTAGGATTAATCTTTTATTTCCATTACCCTTCAAATAATTGAAACAATAATGTACTGTAATCATTTGAAAAACAAGAAAATAGAATCATGTCTGTATGTTGGAGTCCGGAGTATGTTCTTATACATGTATTGAGCAGATATTAACCTGACACACTAACCCAAACATCCTGTGAAGATATTGCTAGTCAAAGGAGGCAATAAACGGAAATGGGTGGTCAGGCTCGCTGACTTGGTTGATGGAGGGCACTGTATCCCAACTGCATGGATTTATGCTCATGATGTCAATCACTGATTATTTACAGACCGCCGTCATATAGCTGGAATATTACCGAGTGTGGCAATGAACAGTCGTAAGAGTCGACTTAATAAATCAGGTGGTCTGACTCAGTGACTTGGTTGATGCCAAATTATCATATATTGTGGATTGTTGCTCACAATATCTATCATTAGATGGACCCGATTATATACAGACCACCTTCATATAGCTGGAATATTGCTGAGTGAGGTGTTAAACAACAAATAAACAAACAACAAATAAACAAACAACAAAAAACAGCAACAACATATAGGGACATCCCTACTAAGCCTTAATTTTTACCTAGCCCTGGGGTGGTCAAGTAGCCTTGTGGTTAAAGCATTCACTCGTCACGCTAAAAACCCGGGTCCGATTCCCCACATGGGTACAATGTGTGAAGCCCATTTCTGGTGTCCCCAGCCATGATATTGCTGTAATATTGCTAAAAGTGGCATAAAACCACACTGACTCACTCATCTAGCCTTTGGACACCGTTACAACAGACTCGGGATAGTGATAATTTATACACCTGCTTGCACCATTTTGTATCACATTATGTGATACATCTATATCATGGCACAGTGATGCACCAGTGACGGAGAATCAATATATCACTGATCAACAAGAACTTCAACACCTTTGCCATTATCATTATACATACTCAGAACAAATTTGTCTTATCCATAACACGTTCTACACCACTGCTCTTGCCACTCCATCCAACAAGTGTGCTATGCTGAAAACACTTCCAATACCAAGGGGAAAACAATCTAAAGCACTCCCATTGTGCTGTGCACACAAACCACTCACCATCACTTCACATTGATAAAGACCTATCTATTCTGTCAAGGACATCAATAACAGGACAATGGCGCCAACGCCGGCAACATGTGTTCCTGGTTCCATATAAACAGTAATATTTCAGGAATTAGATCACCAATATGAAGTAGCACATATTTGACCCAGTTCCTCATTTGAACACATGGCCGGTCATACACTGGGTCTCTATATACAACATATCTTTCATGAATGGCCTTTTGTGACTTCTTGCTATAGGTTCCTTGATGTGGGTACGGGAATCACACCCAATAGGCCTCAGTCCACTGTGCAACTTAAGCCAGGATAGTTTGGCCATATGTTGATTAAAAGATTTATATCACTGGCTAGCCTACTTCTAAATAATGCATTATCAAACCTTATGACTTATATTTTTACTTTCAACTTGCAACTGAATAAAACCATCAACATGTAAAGAGGGTTTTACACAATGATCAAATCACTGAATGAGCTGTTTGACGTCAATGTTCTAATTACACATTCAAGCACAGCTGGAGGTCCCTGTCCTATGTATCTAGTCATATCCAGATACCCACAACTTCAGGAACACAGCTGACAACACAACTGACAATTGTGTATTGTATGTGTTTCATTCATATGGTTGTAAGTTAGTTAAGTTGGAAAGTTGAGGGGAGGTGAGATGGGTTTACCAAGATTATTGCACTCACATAGTGAAGTGCATGCATGTGTGTGTGCTTTTGTACAAGTCCGGACTAATGCTGGTTTGACAATGCAAACCCATTGAGACACCATGCTGCAGACACAGTACACCTGAACATTGTTTTGTCAACTTGTGTCAAATTCCATTTTGTCTCGAACTAATTTGGGAGATCAAAGTATCCACATTAAGCATAAAATTGCCCTGATGTCTTCGACCCCAGACAACTCAAACCTTTTCCCAGGGCCCCATGAGTTTGACACCAGAAGGTTCGACTGTACATACTGACTCCAATCATTTCATATGTGTTAATAAACATGTCATTTACAACAACAATATGTCAGTGAAAAATTAAAAGTTAACTGCACAATTCCACAAATTTCCAGTGGCAAGACATTAGTCTAGCTCCCAACCCTGGAGACCAAATTAAACTTGAGCATAAAACTCAACCCAGAATGATTTAGCAAATCTAGATTGCCTCAGTTCAGGGAAGACAGGCATTATTCTGGGCTCCATTTGGATTCTACTCTCTATTTAGTTGATTTTTATTAAATATGATAACTTTATTTCTGGAACTAACTGCAAGTCACTGATGGAGACAGACATGGGAAACTATATCTCCCACATTCATACAGTGTTTAACACTATCAACAGTGGCATGGGAGAATGGTATGGATTTGTTTGAAGACAGCTGCTAATGTAGTGGCAACTCAACTTGTTACAGGATGAAGTGCAAGGACACATGCTCTGTGAATAATTCATAATGGCAGGTGCTTCCAAGTGATGAAAATGTCATTTTCAGTCAGTCATAAAACTACAACTTCAAACACGGCCTGAAATTAACAACTTCAATAGTGTTAGCGCTTCACTTGGATGTCACTTAGGCCATACAGAAAACTTGTGTTTCAGGTAACTGAGAAGTCAAAGGGATGTTATGCTGCTTTTAACGATATTCTAGCAATAATGCAGCAGAGGACACCATTAATTGACATAACATTTCATTTCCGTAATGACAAGCAAAAACATGGCTACCCCACCACCCCTCAAGACAAACGTTGATACGTTGGGTCACACTTTTTTAGTTCTATGTTTCTTGGATTTATTCCAGCTTTTCTACACAAGGACGGTCGAAATAAAATGAAAACAAATGTCAATTATTTATTTATTTACATGAAAGTCATTCTGCTGTGGAGTTAAAACTGCAGCTGGCTTCTTGAATCACTGATAGTGATGTAGACATGGAATTTATACATAACATTTATATTGTATAAAATGGTCTATATTGCTATATTGGGATACAAAACAAAAATAAATATTTTAATGTTTAATTTATTTCTTAGACTGGCTGCTTTTCAGTCGGGGTGACGGGCACGTAAAACGAAAAATATAATATGTGTGGCCTTGAATCGAGAGAGTTTGATATGATGCTGCTGAGGTAGAAGGGACCTTCGAGTGAGTGAGTGAGTATGGTATTACGCCGCTTTGAGCAATATTCCAGCAATATCACAGCGGGGTACACCAGAAATGGCCTTCACACATTGTACCCATGTCGGAAATCAAACCCAGATCTTCAGCATGACGAGCAAACGCTTTACCCACTAGGCTACCCCACCGCCCCTCATGTCACAATACAAAACCTCACTTGTACCACTTTGAAAAGAGTGACAATGAAGCTCATAAGGCAACAAGCATGAAATACTCACATCCCCCGCTAATATGACATGTCGGGTGTGTGCAATGCATTAGCTCCTGTGAACTATGTTCACTGGGCCTTTTTGTAAAGAGATATAGTACGTTTTTCAAGATCAGCTCCGGAAACTAGGACTACTTCCATTTTCAGTTTAAATCAACGTCGTTGCCATGGAAACTCGAAAAATAACTTTTAAAAAAAATCCAAAACTATCCAAAGGCACCAGTTCACCACTAGACCTATCAATGTGAAAAATAAGGTGAAGAAAAATGGTACGGTTTTCAAGATCTGCTCCGGAAACGAGGACTACTACCATTTTCATTCTAAATCAAAGTCGGTGCCATGGAAACTAAAAAAATATTGTTTTTAAACATGCCAAACTATCAAAAGGCACCAGTTGCCAAGTTTGGTGAAGAAATATGGTACGGTTTTCAAGATCTGCTCCGGAAACGAGGACTACCGCCATTTTCAGTCTAAATCAAAGTCGGTGCCATGGAAACTAAAAAAATAACTTTTTTAAAAATCCCAAACTATCAAAAGGCACCAGTTCACCACTAGATCTTTCTATGTGCCAAGTTTGGTAAAGAAATATGGAACGGTTTTCAAGATCTGCTCCGGAAACGAGGACTATCGCCATTTTCAGTCTAAATCAAAGTCGTTGCCATGGAAACTCAAAAAATAACTTTTTTTAAAATCCCAAACTATCAAAAGGCACCAGTTCACCACTAGATCTTTCTATGTGCCAAGTTTGGTAAAGAAATATGGTACGGTTTTCAAGATCTGCTCCGGAAACGAGGACTACCGCCATTTTCAGTCTAAATCAAAGTCGTTGCCATGGAAACTCAAAAAATAACTTTTTTAAAAATTCCAAACTATCAAAAGGCACCAGTTCACCACTAGATCTATCTATGTGCCAAGTTTGGTGAAGAAATATGGTACGGTTTTCAAGATCTGCTCCGGAAACGAGGACTACCGCCATTTTCAGTCTAAATCAAAGTCGTTGCCATGGAAACTCAAAAAATAACTTTTTTTAAAATCCCAAACTATCAAAAGGCACCAGTTCACCACTAGATCTCTCTATGTGCCAAGTTTGGTGAAGAATATATGGTAGGGTTTTCAAGATCTGCTCCGGAAACGAAATGTGACGGACGGACGGACGGACGGCACCCATTCCTATATCCCCCTTCCACTTCGTGGCGGGGGATAATAATGCTGAAGAAACAGCCTTCATGCCAACATATTTATCAATATATAACTGGTAAGATAATTCCATTCTCCCTAACATAATGTCAACTCTTCCAAGAATGTCAGCGCAACTTGCAGGTGAACTTCTTGCACTGGCCATGGACTTCCCAAATCTCTTCAAGCCGAAGTTTTTCCCCTGGGAGTGAGATTGCATTCTGATTGTAGAGTTTAATAACAAATGTTTCAAGCAATGGCTGATATGCAACAAAGAATTCTATCGCTCTCCAATCTGCATCTCCCCACTACAACCATTAAAAGAGAACAGACACACTAATAATAGCCGCACACCGGTTACTCCAGTTTACTAGAAGACACAGTTGTTTCCGGTAATTGGACACGGCAATATTTCATTTGGAACACAAAATGTTTTCAACAACTTGTAAGTAGTTTTTCACACCCTGTGGGTATCTGGGTTTAGAACAGACTCAAAGTACTTGCTTGTTAGAAGAGGTGGAAACATGGATTGGTTGGTCAGGCTCAGTGACTTGATTGATTGTATGCCATTCAAATATTTACCATTGATTACAGGCTTGCTTTATTTAACTGGAGTATGCCCACTGTAGTGTAACACAAAGTATTTCAGAAGTTTTCATTCATTCTTGTTTTACAATACTCTACGACAGAGAGAGGGAGAGAGAGGGAGAGAGAGAGAGAGAGAGAGAGGGGGGGGGGGAGGGGAGAGAGAGGGGCGAGTGAGAGGGAGGAGAGAGAGGGAGAGAGAGAGAGAGAGATGGAGGAGAGAGAGAGGGAGGAGAGAGAGGGAGGAGAGAGAGGAGAGAGGGAGGGGAGAGAGAGAGGGGCGAGAGAGGGAGGGGAGGGGAGAGAGGGAGGGGAGAGAGAGAGAGAGAGAGAGAGATATTTTAAGCTACTTTTAGCAATATTCAAGCTTTATCACAGCGGTTGACACCAGAAATGGGCTTCACATATTGTACCCTTGTGGGGAATCAAACCCGGGTCTTTGGCATGACGAGCGAAAGCCTTATCCACCAAGCTACCCCGTACCACCCCAATAATGTACTAAGTAAAAGTGAGTGCGTTGGATTTAACACCACTTTTATCAGTATTCCAGTTACATGACGGCATTTCAGCTTGTTGTTGGAGGAAAGCCCGTAGTGATCCACGTCTTAGAGGTCTACCACTTTGGGGAAACCCACAAGCAGGAGTATGGTGCTGAGAAACCTAGAAACATAGTCAGGGATTCAAACCCATGATCACAGGTTTCTCGTGTGCCCAAGTGAAATACAGTACAAAAATAACATCACTTAGTAGGTGTTGAGTGAGTGAGTATGCTTTTGACACTGCTTTTAGCAAAAATCCAGCATTATCACAGCAGGGGACACAATGAATGGGCTTCACACAATGTACTCATGAGGAGAATCGAACCCGGATTTTCGGCGTGTCTAGCCAACGCTTTATAAATTAACCACTAAGCTACCCACTGCCCCAGTAAGTATATATAACTCAATCTTTCAAAATATTATGGACATGTTTAGAAAAGGAAGATTGAAATTGACAAAAATGTTCCATAAATGTGCCGAGCTCATGAAACAACTGTCATGCATTATCCAGCTACCTGCTAATTAGGCGTCATCAAATACCAATTAGTGCTAATTGCTGGTCACACCTGATGATGTAAGAACATAAACTGCCTGTAATTGAGTTGGTGCCCAAGTGTTAATGGCTATTTGATGAGTAGAGGGTTAATTCAAACAGCTGTATTCTCACAGACCAAAGCGGTTCCCATATGACATTTGGAGCATGCTAATGAAATAATTGCACTTGGAAATTGGGGACCCTAAGATAATGGAATGATTGTATTTGCTGTGATACTCAATGGTATGATTGTCAGATGATTGTTTCCAAGTATCAGCAACCACAGCATATCAACCACAGCATATCAAGCACAGCATGTGCAGGACATGACCGCAGTTAGTCCAATATTCTGGGATTTATCTTCGAGTTCCAACAAACTGCCAAATTTGCAAATTGGGAAGAAGGCGTTTTTTGCCCAAAAGTTTGAAAAATCCAAAACTTCCTTTTTTCCTAAATTTCTATTTAAATTCAGTAGTATCTTAGCATAGCTATCTATGAAACTAACTGAAACAAGTTCCTAAAGCCCTACCTCTTCATTGATCCTGAATAAGTGACATATTCATTACTGGTGCAACACTGATATTGAAATAAAATTATCACAACCTAAAATAATTCACTCAAATTTGGTAAATGCTTACTGACATTTCCTGGCATGTGTTAACATGGAAAATCGGCTTGGTAATATTTGTTAGCTCACTCCTTGTAGATAACTGGTTTTAAATAAGTATTATCAGTTCAGGACAAAGTATAGAAAACTGCGAACTTGAAATACTGATAACCCCAAATTTATGGCCATTTAGGTTAACATTGAGCTTCCATATTTGTTGGTGTTCCTGAGTATTTGATGATCAGTAATATCATTTGGAACTGATGGCACATAATCTATTGATGTTTTACACAAGAAAACTTAACATCAAAACTTATCATTTGTGTTCTGCAACCCCTGAAAATCTGGGTTAGAATAGGTCTTCAGCAACCCATGCTTGCTTTAAAAGGTGACAATGCTTGTCGTAAGAGATGACTAACGGGGGTTGTGCATGTCATTGTATCTAAAATGCGTAGATTGGTGGTCATGATATCAATCACTGGACTTGGTCCAGACTCAATTATTCACAGACCGCCATCATATAGCTGGAATATTGCTGAGTGCGCTGTTAAACATCAAAGAATGAAAGAAAGATAGAATTGGTCTTCAGCAACACATTGCTTGTCATAAGGAGGTGACCAACAGGAATGGGTGGTCGGTCTTGCGGACTTGGTTGATGCATGTCATCATTTGGTTTGGTTGTTGTTTTTTGTTTAACGTCGCACTCAGCAATATTCCAGCTATATTGACATGCATCAACCACTCGATCCCGTTAGTCACTTCTTACCCATGTCATTGTATACCAATTGCTTGGATCAATGCTCATGTCAATCACTGACTAATTATTTACATCCATCACATAGCTGTAATATTACTGAGTGTGGCATTAAACACTCGTAAGAATCGACTTAATAAATCGGGTGGTCAGCCACATTTCCTTGGTTGATGCCGAATTATCATACTTTGTGGATTGTTGCTCACAATATTGATCATTCGATAGACTTGATTATTTACAGAGCACCATCATATAGCTGGAATATTGCTGAGTGCAGCATTAAACAAATAAACAAAGTTTTACGAAGCACTGCCTTCAGTGAACTTTGTGAGACTGACAGGACCTCAATCTGGAATGCTATGACATCCTGATACAATGTGTGGTGTCATACAAAAGGCATTCCTCAGAAGTTGACAGATGAAAAAGTAGACAAAAGTCTGTGGATAAGAACTTCCTTATAACACTGTAATAGCAATGTTTCAGTGTAGATCCTCATATCATTGTCAAGCAAGACGTGTTTGACAATGGTATAAGGATCTATACTGAACCATCACTATTTAAATAATAAAGAATTTATCAATTAGCTATTTTTTTCTACATATTACATTGAACTTGTTCTGATGAAGGCTGATGAAACATCATACATAACAAAAAGGTGTTCATTTCACAAAGCCAACTGTCACCTTTTTATATATTTTGATTAAAAACAATAATTAGAAAATATTCAACAAAGTGAAAAAAGTGCAGATTTCCACGACGTAATCTCATTTTTCAACCAATCAGATTACAGTACACTCTTCCATTCATTTTATACTAACAATCGCAGATCAGCCTTAACACTGTGCTGTGTGGTTGAATGGCAACAGGGCACGAAACAAACATCCCTTTTATAAACTTTAACATATTCAGCCAGAATTGAAAACTGACATGACACAAACATGCCATGCATGTTACATTGTTTCACAATGACCCCGCCAGATGCTATAATCAAACTTTAAACCAAGCTACTTCAATGCACCGATTAAACATCATTGTCCAAATAAAAATGGTGCTAAACTTGACGCCAAAGAGTACAAGGACCACAGGTCACTTCAGTGTTTGCCTCACATCATAAATACTGTCATAATAAGCTGCTCCAATCAATCACCTATTACACATTGTTACACACTGTTTTCTGCCAAAACTTCCAATCCAAGGCAGTATTGAGGTTTGTGGTAAGGGGGCTGGTTGGTCATGGCTTAATGCGTCACTGAACCAGATGTGTGGATCCATGCTCCTACTGTACTGTTAGTTTGTCTGGCCCAGACTCGATTATTTACATTGCCAGTAAAATAATATCCTTAACAGGATTTATCCAGGATTCTTAACTCAGTGCCCCCGGCAACCAAATTTGGAACTTATCGTTATTTTGCTCAAAACTGGGATTTTATCAAATTTGTAATTTCTT
The DNA here is from genome assembly GCF_022045235.1 of Haliotis cracherodii. Lineage (NCBI taxonomy): Eukaryota > Metazoa > Mollusca > Gastropoda > Lepetellida > Haliotidae > Haliotis > Haliotis cracherodii. The sequence goes on from NW_027266341.1 coordinate 35,507,357, forward strand.
AAACTCAGAGGTATTTAACACCGTACTTTGAGAAGGTATTCAAAGAAATAGTGAATAACATAAGACTAAGAATTAATACTTCTTCTTTTTTATTGGTCCTGATATCAGAGCAAAACAGGCTACCCCTGCAAAGCCCTAAAATCAGCTAACAAGGTATTATTTATCTATATTAACATGAATTCGGAAATTTGTATATCTAGTTTGGAAATTTTTGATAACATTTTCTGCAGACTTGGTGCAGAATATCCGGTTTTGAGCAAGTCTAGATAAATCCCTGCCTTATAACAACTTTTAGGTGGGTGATATTATTGGTGAGCAAAATAAAATATTAAGCACTCACTAACACAACATTATTATTTTCACATTCTAAAACTTAAAAAATCAACATTGAAAAGATTTTTTGAATATTTTTGAATATCTGTAAATACAGCACTTGTAAATTACAAGGCTCTTATCAGGTTGAACATGTTTGTTATGGCTGAACAGTTTCAGAATTGTGCCTTAGGGGGAGCTATTTTATACACATATTGTACATTCTTGAGACAGGCATACTGATAATTAAATCAAGGATTGTTTGGGAAGAAACACCAGGCTTAACACCTCAGCGTAGTGGTGCCTTTGTTACCTGCTAGGCTAGGCTGAAAACACTGTTATCACTACCTACAATGGATAGAATATGACAAGCTAAACACATTCCAACAGTAATTAAAATTAACACTGTCTAAAGCATTTCACAAGATGAATCAGGACATTCTCGAGAGTGTTCTACTTCTATTGTAGCGAGGCTCTTGACAGGTTCACAACATAGGAAGTTGGAGAAAGGAAATTGGTCTGTAGAGGGAGAGGGGTCACCTTTGTAGTGTGTAGTGTGGTCTACTTTCTACTGTTCACCGGATAGCATTACTTTCCTGTTTCAAAAGTGTTTCATTGTTGCCATAAACACTTAATTTGTGAAATAATATACTTGAAAGGAGCAGCCATATCAGATGGTTATTTCCCATGGTATAATTGTATTATTTCTAGCCCCTTTTCTCCTTAGCCACTATTTTTGGAGCATTGTTTCAATATTGCAACAAAGTTTCAGTTTGTGGTTAAACTGTGATTAAATTCGACATAAACTGTTATTTCCAATAATATATGTTGCATGAAGTATAACATTGAATATGATCTAATAACTAATAATAAAGTATTCTGCATATTATCTTAGGGTATTATGAGTCCATATTAAACACAAAATCAGTATTGAACAGACCACAACCTGTTGATTCTATAAACGATGGCAATAACTGTTTCATTGGGACAATCATCATTTCGTTATCTTCGACCCCACTATTTACATAGTTGAAATATGTAACACTTGGCGATGGTAATATGACAATCATACATGTACACCATAATCGGTAAGTAAATAATAAATACAACAATGTGTGAGTGAACCCGGAGAGAAACGTTCGTCATATGTCACATCCCAACGACTTTTATACCCGTCCTGACAGCCATACCGTCTCCATGTAAAATGCGCGCCGAGGTGTGAATATTCCCTTGGTCGTTAGAATAAGCAACATGTGTATTGGCGTGATATGCAATACAAGTAATTGACATTTAAGTGAAAGTCCATTCCTGCATATACAACAGTATTCCGTGTGCAGTACTCATAAACGAAAATAACCGACTGACCGGGCCGGGATCGGATGGTTGTGTGCCGTTTGTATTTCCCACCTAGAACCACACGTCCCTCGGGATTAGCTCAAACGGAAAGGAATGTTGGCTCGAGAAGACTCATCACATATTTTACACACTGAATGAAGCACAAAATAAATAGTCCATTATATGCACTTTGAAGATACATGCTTCCTTCGACGTAAACCCATTTCCACACAGTGTAGACAGCCGAAACAAAAGTCAGTGGTCTGACTCCGTCCCACACTCTCTGCCTTGACAGAGTGCACCATGTTAGACTTCATGCTAGACTCACCTATCTCGCGGGTCGATCCAAGTGGTCTGGCCATTATTATGGTCAATATAAAACACTTTTCCGTCATAATCTATCGCCTCTTCCCATCCGTCGGGAAGGAGGATCTCTCCATTACGGCCCTTTGGCATAGTTCATCGGTAAAATTCGCTATCGTCTCCCTACACTTCTTACAGTACTGTCCACCATTTTGACTGGGGATATTAACATACGTCACGTGATGCTGACAGCCAATGAGAGGAGACAATAGATCTATTCGCGAGATCGGAATGCATATCTAAATAGCAAAACATTTCTATGTGGGTTAACAGGGGGAAAGTATTTCATCACTAGAAAACTAATAAACAATATGGAAAATAATAACATGCTTTCGGTGGAATTCGATCAGAGATAGCATTTTGTCAATAAACGTATAACGCCAGCATTCCAGGGAAGAAAAGCATGCATAATCGTATCGGGTATGTCAGAGTTGGCAATGTGTAAATGCCCCCTACAAAGCAAGATTGGTTGATTTTAGTACATGTCCCATTCAAGCACATTCGGAGCGTTGTAGATAGTGTAAGACACAGGGAAGTCAGATTCTATTATTACATTTTTGTCTAAGAACAACAATATTTATTAATCACATTCATGGTTTTTTTTAAATGTCCTCTATATCTTTGTTTTGGAGGCTTACTTTTCCATGTTAGTATTACCGTACAAGCTCGATGGCATGTCTCGGTAAGTACAACAGTAAACACTACCCCGGTATGTTGTTTACAACGCTAGGTCTCGTTCAGGATGTTTAAAGCACCTGCGCGCTCGACCATATACAAATAGTAGAAATATTTAGTAACTACAAATAACATGAATATATTCAGGAATTCAAATGCATTGTCTATCTGAACCAGTGTGCTGTGTGATATTAGTCATGCATGCATGCATGCGGATGCATTTTGATTGTTTTTGTTTGTGGTAATTGCTTTTCACAAGGAAACCAGTCACGATTTGCATTCTGAGTGAAGGGCTTTAGACTATAGTTTTGTATGCACACTTAGGATATGGATATAGCAAGGCTTTTTAATTCCTGGCTTACACCATATGCACAAGATTAGGGGTTCTTTTCAATGCGGAATCAGTTTGATTGTTCTGTACGAATTCCATTCTATTTACGATAATCCGACAGACGGATTTTCCCTATGGCAGTTGTATATGTAGAGAGAAAGTATGGTTTTATGCCGCTGTCAGCAACATTCCAGCAATATCACGGCGGGGGACAACAGAAAAGGGCTCCCTGGTTTTCGGCGTGACGAGCGAACGCTTTAACCACTAGGCTACCCGAGCGCCCTGTATATGTAGTAGTCGTGCTGCATGACGGTGGAACACGTACGAAAGCACGCACGCACGCACGCACGCACACACACACAGGGACGTTAACGTACACGGATAGTAACAATGTGTGACACGGTGTCCTTACGACTTGGATCGTTGTCCATACGATCAAAAACTGGTTTACCTAGCCCAGATTCGATCCTGGGTAGTCCGACACAGGGTATAGCTGCATGGAATATTGATGATTGCGTTATAAAACAACATTCACTCACTCAAGCTCAGTACGAAGTTTTCAGAAAGTAGTAGGAGTAGCAGTAGTAGTAGTGGTGGTATATGTGACGGCGGTCTGTAAATAATCAAGTATGGACCCGAAAATTCAGTGATAGATATCATGAGCATCGATCTACGCAATTGGGATACGATGACATGCATCAACCAAGTCAGCGAGACTGACCACCTCATCCGGAGTAGTAGTAGTAGAAGTAGTAGTAGTACCTGAATTAATCGGGTGGGATGATAGTCTATAGCTGCTACCACAACAGCACTTCTGTCACAATTTCGAACAATATTTCATTAAAAAAACCTTAATGAAACTAAAAACAAAACAGTAAGTTTCAGTTCATTAGTGTATACCAGAATACGCCAGATTCATGCAATCGTGAAATACGAGCGGGATATTAATACAGTGCATTCCGCTCATAGCGCCGTAGGCTGCCGGGACAACTGTATTACGAATGTGCGGAGTGCGTGAGTTTCACAGTCGCATTCAACATATAGTCTTATAACCCTGATTCAAAATCGTAATATATGCAGACATGCCGACTATTTACATGTCATAAAACGCGCGAGCGGAAGGTAAATACATCCGGGTTGTGGACCTGTCGTCAATGTTGCAGTATACAGGGGGACGGTCGCTTTAACGCCAGCACTGAGTCACCTCACATTGTTAACAGGTTCAAACCATATAGTACGGTGTTGCGCTCTGGAATGTCGTCCCCTCACTGGACTCTATATCGCATACTGGAGGCATTCAACACCGGCCGTCAACACAAGGTATATCAACTGGCCGGTTATATAGCTGTATTTAATAGTATTTATAGTTTGAAATTGTAGTTATACAAAGTAGTTCAAGCTTGCGTGGAATGCTTCAAACTATAATTACACGTCGGTGACTAAGCTCGTGTAACGCTTGAAACATGGTTATTGTTGTAGTAAAGCGTTGGTATTTAGTGCAATAACATTGCCTTAAGTATTTCATTGGGCGACACGTATAGGTGTATGTGTATATCGCGATAGAGGTTTCTGCTTATAGAATGCATTGAGACAGCACTGTACGGAAGCTGTAGGTGTATTATGTACAGGAATTCGACCATTCAGCTTGGGGGAATGGTGTGTGTGTGGTTGACTCTAGCTTGAAACACGGGGTGTCAACAGAGCTTGAATGAAAATAGAACAAACGAATGAGTGATGACGGAAACAAGAAGGAAGGAATATGTAAATTAAAAGTATCATCTGCATCCTGAATGACTGATTGAATGAAAGTACACGAATGACGTGATAACGGAAGGAAGAAAGAATGAATAAAAATATCTACGGAAGGAAGAATGGGTGAGTGAGTATGGTTTATACTACTCTTAGCAAATCTATCAGTAACATCCCGGGTACACCAGAACCGGGTTTCACACATTGTACCCAACCCATGTGGAAAATGGAATCAGGGTCTTCGCCATGATGAGCGAAGGCTTTAACCACTGGGCTACCACACCGCCACACGGTAAGAGATTGAACGAATGGAAAATAACCGAAGAAATGATGAATAAATCCCCCTTGAATGAGTTAACGAATGTAAAAATAACGGCAGGAAAGAATGACATTTAGGTTCAATATTATTTAAAATAGTCCTGGTTGGTTTGTTTGTTTGTTGTTTAACTCCGCACTCAGCAATATTCCAGCTATATGACGGCGGTCTGTAAATCCCTTTAGTCGTCTCTTACGACAAGCATAGTCGCCTTTTACGCCAAGCATGGGTTTTTGAAGATCTATTCTACCCCGGATCTTCATGGGTCGGGACGCTAAAGGAATTTTCCCAACATGGGAACACTATGTGAGGCCCATTTCTGTGCCCCCCGCCTTGATATGACTGTGACATTGCTGAAAACGGCGTAAACCCATACTCACTCACTCGCCCGCAAAAAGAATAAGAATAGGCTTCACAAATCATAAATTGTCTTCGGTGGGACGAGCGAACACTTTAATCGCATTATCTAAGGAGGAAAGACAAATACTACTGGAGTACTGGATCAATGTACAGAATGATCTCAAGATTGTCAAGAAAAATACTATGTACTACTAAAAATGTTCAGGACCACCCGATTTCTTCATATTATCGTAGTTCATCTGTCATGTTGTGGCATGGCATGGCATGGCATGACATGACGGATTAACTATAATGATGTAAAATAATAGGGTGATCCTTGACGCCTGTTTTGGTAGTATATTTTGCATAAGAGCAGTCGTTCTATAGATGAAGAGAAATGATTCAATACCCTAGTCCTGCACCAGGACTGTGGAATAAATATTTTTTGGGTATTTCTTTTTACTAAAAGCCTAGGCAAGTCTAGATCAAACTAGGTTTTGAAAGTTTTTTTCAAAAACAAATTAAAAAATTAAAGACATATTTTCAATGACTAAGTGTTATACTAGGAATACAAAACTTTGTCATAAGAAGAAGAAAACATACCGAAACAATATTTAACCCTCCTACAGCTAATGATTGTTTTCTAACCAATAAATAATATATACATGTATCCAATCCATAGCGCATCCAAAATCGTTATTTGAAAGCATTTTCACTCGAAAAGAGAAAACGAAAGCTCCTAATTCTCAGTGACAGTAGCACATGTTGAGCGCGCATGATGCCTCCACTGTTCAATGACGCATGGTCCATTTCAGTCGGCTCTGCGGGGGGCATGACTCGCTACCTGGTATTTTCTCAGGTGTAGTATCGATGAATAATCGCAGAAAAATGTGATCAGGGAAAGAAGTACACACGGGGCATATCTCTAGCTTGACACAGCAGTGTTCTTGTCTACGAAGATATGTCGGCTATCTTTGCCCTGACACCCCGAGCAGCCACCGGTAGTCACTGAATAGGGGTTGGGGAGGGGAAACAGGTGATTAGGCAAGGGGATGTTTGTTCAGTTTGATTGGTTATGGGCCGGGAAGGCGAAAATCAATCGCTCAGAGTTAGAAATTACGTTCGCCTTCCCGGTCATCTCGAAAGATTCTTATTATGGCAGATGATCGCCTTCCCGGTACTTGTTAATTACAAAGAAAACACCAATGAAATGAGGACACTATTTGCATGTATTTGAAGATGTATATATACGTACATTTTATCATTTATGTAATGATTCAGTTCATTCCCAGTGCAGTAGATCTGCCACATCGTCAGTGTAGTCCATTGTTGTCGTCAATTGGTTCAACAGATCTTCTTTCAAGGCACGGAGTCTAGAGTCAATCACTCGGTATTTTCTCTTCCGAGCAGGTGCTCTTGGGTGAGGGCCTAGCTGCTCAACCCTCACATCTTGTACATATAAAAATCTTATATACTTCTTACTTGGGTTTCAGAACAAAGAGACATCCTACTCACAATTCAAACAACTTTTGCGTTAAAGTCGCATCTTCTCAATACAAGATATAGTAGTAGAGATTAACTGATTCCCGTGTGTTGTTATAGCTTCGTCGTTTCTTTACTAGATTACTTAATCTGAGTTCAATGGAAGTTAGTAATCACATTCTCTGAGTTCAATTTTAACAATTTTAGTAGATTATTTGCCTTTCCGGTACTACTAGTAAATAGATTTTCGACTCCCCGGCCCGACACCGTTTGATTATTAGTGTACATGTATGTCAACGTTTTTGTTTAATAGATTAGATATGGTTGAAATACATTTAAGACTTTGAGAAGGCTGTAAACATTAACACTTGGTCAATGAAACCATTTCTTTAAAATAATGGTAATTATATTTTTAAATAGAAGCTTTCCTCTGCTGTTTTCTTTTGGAACCAAGGAACCTAGTCTTGCTGTAGTTTGATCTACACTTGCCTAGCCGTTTAATTATATAATGCGGTACAGAGTACTGTAATAGGCAGTGCAGATTTTGTAATTTACAGGAAATTGAAGATGAGTTTCATTTTATGCTTGTCTGCCCATGTTACAGATATTTAAGAAATAAGTATTTACCTATTTATTACTCTTCCAATCATACTTTATTTAAATATAATACACTATTATCTTGTAACCGCACTAGTATTGTAACTAATTGTGTTAAGTATATACTGGAAGCACTTGCAATCCGAAATACTGTCACTTAATACCCTCTGTCATGTGCCTCATACTGTATTTTTCAATGAGTATTTGTACGTGGGCTTATGGCCTTTATACTGAAATAAAGAATTGAATAATAATAATAATATATATATATATATATATATATATATATATATATATATTGCACATTCATGGCGCAGGACTCTATGCTCCATGATTTAGTCCCAATTCCCAGTGTAGATCTAGACATTAAAATTGGTACATACAGTGGCGGAGACAACCCCATCCCATCCCAACCCCCCTTTTTTTCACATCTTTACATTTGATGACATATTGTACGTGAATATCCTACCATGATAGCATGTTGATTTGTTTGTTAAAGTAAAATTATTAATAATGGATTACATATAGTGTTTGTGAATTTTTGGGTGGAATGTCCCATTTTTTCAACTTTGGATCCGACATGTGCGGAATTGTGGACATCATTAACTGTTAACTTTATCGTATACGTAGTTTCATACAGAAAAGATCACCTCTGCAGTTTCCAATGTTTCATTTGCGTAAAATGAACAATCAACCTCGACAGCGTCGTGGAATGTCGTATCTCCGAGAACACGTCATACAACTGATAGCCTTGCCGCTGGAGCCCGGATGACGAACCGGAAGTGGTCAAGGAGTAAGGTAGGGTCAAGACAGGATTAGGAGACCTGTCATCCGTGATTCCACCTGCCCAGAATGATACATACGCTGCAATATATTACACTTGTAATGTTCGTTTGAAATTGAGGTGTGCCGGTAATATGTAGCGGTAGATTACAGTCGTGCTTCATTGAAAAAAACCCGTAAAGATGATTGCCCCTGAAGTCATTAAAGATATGGATTCTACAATGTACTTTCATCCAAACGGTTACATTGATGAAAGTGACAACGCCCGTCCTGGTCACCCAAATTGTATCCACGGCGGAATAAGTCCACATGTACTACCTTACGTGTGTTTGTTATACGCTGCACTCAGTAATAGTCTACGCTGCTATATGACAGCCTTTCTGTAAATATTCGAGTCTGGGACCAAAAAATCAATGATTGACATCATGAGCATCGATCCACGAAATTGGGATACGATTACATGCATCCCGATCCCGTTAGTCGCCTCTTACGATAAACATCGCCGGCTCTTACGGCAAGCATGGGTGCTAAACACCTATTCTCCACCTAAATGTGATTCAATTAATGAAACAATTTATCAACTGACTGACAGATAGACTAAAACTTCTTATTTAGAAGATCAAAAGGGCTTACAAATAACAATATACTTATTATGCTTGGATTAGAAGCCAAAAGATTGAAAAATGTATACAATGACTTTCGTTTTCTTTTAATCATGGACTTAAATATTATTATTAGGTCCGGGTCATCTTATCAAATTCAGTCACTCTGTGATGAAATTCAACATCAAATTGTTTGGAATTCGTTTTCATTATAAAATAAATGGACATATTTTCAGTCAGTTTGTAAAATAAATGAAATATTCAGGCGTTTTGTAAATGTTAAATTTTCAGTTTTTTTACACATTGACTGTAACATATATGTCACAGCCCAGCATGGGTACATATGGATAACAATCTGTTGTTTTGACGCGATATAACAACACGACCCTGTTTTCACAGCTGCTGTGGCCGATCAATACGTTCCTGCTCACCAGTCACGCAAAACAAACAATACATCAGTTTGTCAATAAAATCAAGCGACTGTATCATCATGTTACGTTTATTGATCTGACTTCTCTCATTACAAATAGACCACAAAGCATCGGTGTGTGTAATTACCAGATGGTCATTCGCGGATTAACGTTCACGCCATGTTGGGTCACGTGACCACTCGTTTACAATGTGAATATGAGATGGACCTTTTACGTAAAGAACGAACGTTTCATCTACTGAGCCATTCCTTGCATTGCCAAGCACCCCTCAGTCACACACCCACCCTCACCCCACCGAAGTTGGTGAGTAATTAAAACGCACAACGTTATGGATAACAACTTCTGATTTATTGCACACAGTGGCGTTTCAATGTAGATTCTTACTCCGCTATCAAGCGGGGGTGAGTTAGTGAGTGAGTATGGTTTTACGCCGCTTTTTAGCAATATTCCAGCAATATCACGGCGGGGGACACCAGAAATGGGCTTCACACATTGTACCCATGTCGGGAATCGAACCCGGGTCTTCGGCGTGACGAGCGAACGCTTTAACCACAAGGCTACCCGACCGCCCCTCAAGCTGGAGTGAATGTACATCGAAACGTCGCTATATGCAACAAACCAGAAGTTGTTATCCTTAAAGTTGTACATTTTCTTTCTTCCATATTGAAAGTATATATCTTATTTGATATTAACAATATACACCTTGGTCAATATTGATAATAAACACACAATATTGATAATAAACACACACACACACACACACACACACACACACACACACACACACACACACACACACACACACACACCACCCCCACACCCCTTCTCTCTCTCCCATATAATATCGATATCACTTGTCTGATCTAGTCTCTCTCTCTCTCTCTCTCTCTCTCTCTCTCTCTCTCTCTCTCTCTCTCTCTCTCTCTCTCTCTCTCCAAAGAAATCGTAGTACTAAGACGATTTTTATTCCTTTACTTTAACATAAATTTGCTATGGTCGATTTGTGGAACAGGGTCGTGACTATTAATATTAAACGAGTAATAGTCTGTTAAATTTGCTGAATAACCGAAAAATCACTTAAATTATGAAAATACGTATTAATGCATTACGCAGGTAATTCTATAAATTTATGCTATATATGACATGACCATAAACTCAGATATTTCTTATTACCATTTATTTCTTAAATAAAAAATAATTAATGTGTTAATTGAACTTTCTATTCACAGTCGAGATTAAACACGGCACAGTTTCGTACATCTTTCATTTGTAGTGTTTTCTTGACGTTAATTCACAATAACAAAGACACCTGATTTGTCCTCGTGGATAGGTCTGGTAGTTTCACACCTGACACACACTAATAACACGAAGTCCTCTATGATCCTTTATACAAGAGGCAATTAACTACTTTGCTTCCAATAGATTCAAGTGCTTCTTGACAGGTCACGTGTCTCTTAACCAATCAGATTCCTTGCTTCAAGAGTCGATTGTTCTCATTCGGAAATTAAGATATCCTAAAATCTATACCCTTTCCCGACACTTGGGTATCAATTTAACCCCGAGAACACTACCTCGTTGATGCGGCTAACGCTCTAATCAATCAGGTAGGTCATTGTCAGGTGAACAGAGCGCGGGGGGCACGTGCAGACAATGCAGTACGTGGAGTACTGATGGTACTTGTGATAAGTCATCCTATTGGGAGATACGGTTAGTTCTGTCGTCAGTTAAACCATTAACGACCCGTGTGCCACCAGTTAATGACGGACAGCGCTGATGTGCACGTGGGACCGGGGACCGCACGCGGTTCATAGCTTGGCCAGAGGGCATGGCTGAAAGGAAAGGCGGGGGTGTATGATAACGGACATTTTGGGTCCCCAAAATTTGACGAATATTAAAGTTTGGTATTACATTGAAAAAAAAAATCTTAATATGTTTTTTAATGAAAAACCCATTTATGACAAGATATGCGTAAAAAGCCCGATATTTAAAAGTTATCGGTAAAAATGTAAATATGATCAAAATGACTGCACTGTTGTTGTCTACCTCCAGAAATGATACCTTGGGAAAATGACTTGCTCGTATATAGAAAACTTAAGGACACTCCACATAAACACCTAGGACCGTCATGATGTCTATCACTGGATTGTCTGGTCCAGACTCGATTATTCACAGACCGCCGTCATGTAGCTGGAATATTGCTGAGTGCGGCGTAAAACAACAAACAAACAAAACCTGAGATCGGCTTTTTCACATCCTTGAGACATATCACTTTAATTGTTGATGTTATCACGCCCCAAACGAAAGAGTTTAACAAACAGATTAATATAACTGTCCGTCATTTGAACTCTTGTAACAATTTTCAGGACATATTTTTCAGCTATCAATTAAATTTAAAATGTGACAGACAACAACAATAAAACCTTTATCTTCAACGTGTGATATCATATAGCCTTAATATGCGTAACTATTTATGAAACACTGACGATAAAATACATTATCTACATAGACATGTATAGAAAGACATACCTGATTTCCGTGAAAGGCGCTCAGAGATTTCTCGTCCTACATTTTTATTCATTATTGTTTAGACCATCAGCGACTACCGTTTCTGTCTATCTAATTTGAAAGATGCAATCGTTTTTATGCTTATGGCTCCATTTATATAAACACTTTTTAAAGTCTAAAAGATGAATATTTTGTTTGTTTGTCGTTTAACGCCGCACAATGACGGAGGTCTATAAATAATCGAATCTGGACTAGACAATCCAGTGATTGACACTATGAGCATCTATCTACGCAAAGGGGATACGCTGCATCAACAAGAGTTATGATCTATAGCTTCGAATTAATACAAAACGAAACGCAGGTCAAGAAACACAGGTATATAACAACTGATTTGTCACATGAAAAGATTTATAGGTAAAGCATATAGCAAGAGTGTTCCCACATTAATCAGATCGGCCTGAACTCCACACGACTCGTGGCACTCAACAACATAAACATTGTACATCTATCTCGCGGTAAGAGAAATCAGTACGTCCATACCTGATTCTAAATTCTAAGTAAGTAATTACCTACATAAATCTATTTGTTAGCCCTCCCCCCACCCTACTCTCACCCCATCCCTGCCCCGAATCACCCCCAGTCTGGAGTTATGGGACACTGGGCTTGCGTTATTCGCTCCCTACTGAGAGGGTCGTGGATTTTACCAAAATGCCACAAATTCCGATGTAATTGTGTATATATTTTGTAATTAGCAAATCTGGCATGCCGCCTTTAAGTACAGTGTTTGCGGGTCGCCCCTGATTATGAAGGAGTTATTTTGACAAAGGTTAACGGCAGTGCGAATGTATACATGTTTATATATTTGTAACCTTTTTTGGATGGATTTGAAATTCCCTTACTAAATGTCAGCCCAACCGCGACATTTGCAAATACTTGTTAATGTCATAATTGTTTGTCAGAAAGTAGGTTATGTTTACATACCCTCGCATCTATGTGTGCCTTGTGTATATCTATATTATACAGAGGGGTTTGAATTCAAATATTATTTACTGGGCGTCAGTGCATGTAGTTGCTATATTACAATGTACCCATACTGCTCGCTGTTTTAACTCTTTGGAGAAAGAGACCGCCTCCGTGGTCTAGTGGTAGAGCGTCCGCCCGGACAGGTGCCGAATTAAAAAAAATCTTTATTTCTCCAAAGACAATAAATATATCATAATTGTGCACACACAAACCCACTTAATGCCAAGCGCCAGACAGGATGACAACAAGTCCCATCGTTTAACGTCTTGGTATGACGCGGCCGGGGATCGAACCCCGGGCGTTTCGCTCTCCGACCGGACGCTCTACCACTAGACCACGGAGGTGATGTAACATTTATGATAAATAGGTGTGATATTGAGAAAAATCATACATTTAGTTATCAATTATTATATTATGAGCTGCATTGTTTGGTTTGTCCTCCCGCAAAATTATGTTCGTTTGTATTTTTACGCCACACTCAGTAATGTTCCAGCTTCATGGCGGCGGTCTGTAAATAATCGAGTCTAGACAAGACAATCCAGTGATTGACACGCACTTTGGATACGATGACATGCATCAGCCAAGATAGTGAGCTTGACCACCCAATCCCGTTAGTCGCCTCCTACGACAAGCGTGGGTGGCTGAAGACCAATTCTAACCCGGATCTTCACAGGACCGCCATTATGTACCGGCACTAGGTTGTTCCAAGCCGCTTTAAACCCATCTCACTCCCCCATTCCACATGACCAGGTAGTACTTGGTGAAATGACCCACCCACGACGACCATGTCAGGCAGGGTCAGCACAGCATTGCGTGTTACATGTATACGGTTTGGGACGGTAACGTATTTCCAACCCAGTGGACAAGGTAGAGATGTAGTCCCCGATATAATGTTACGTAAGGCTAAAGAAGAGTAATCTGTAGGAGACCCTCGAGTATTAAACCCTCAATATCTTGATTTCAGAGATAGAGCTGAAAAGGGGATTTTGAGTCAATATCATTACCATTACGGGTCAGTATACCTTTCATCCAACCTATCAGAGCGTCGCTTACCAGATCATGAAAGTGACGGACGGAATGTGTTTTCTAATTATGCAACCTCGAAAAGTTTAACAGAGGGTATTCCGAACGACAGTTTTATGATTATATCCATACAATCTAGGCCATCCATAAGCCATTCCAGAATGTTCTTTTTATCAGTTTTAAATTTTTTAATCGAGACAACGTCAAAATATGTTTCGAAGCGTAGTCGCCAGTTTGAAACTTGTGTCGTATAGCTCGAGAAAGCTGCCTTCTGATTGGCTAATGTTGATTTCTTGTCAGTCATTTCACTGGTAGGTCAAAGTTCGCGAAAGGTCGTTCTGACGTGACCCGTTATGTGATGTCCTCAGATCTTTGTTTAGCGGTAGCGAAAATTAAGATCTGATTTTAATGAGATTGATTTTGAGTGGGGTGAATGTTTTATTGAATATCGTCTTCCCGAGGTTAGGGCCTTAACTGACTACAAAAGTCCAGTTTCCACCCTTGCCGGACTGGACTGGAATTTCCAGGCTCGATCGTAGCTAATGTCCCTTCTATGTCCCTCCTATTGACCAATCAGATTACACTTCTCATATCACTTGCATTTGTTTCAAACAAAACAGCGGCGCCCAGTCAAGACGATCTGTATTGTAATATAACAGGTCCTATCTCGCGAAGAACATCAACTCACTTGACCACCTAAACATCTGAAAAGCTTTGCAAAATATATGTCGCCGCCCAGCTGGCGGTACACATGCTTACCAAATCCTGCAGTCGACTGAAATCTGCACGTTGAAATCCATGTTGTTCGCGAACCGGATGTCCAGTTCGTCATGGTATTTTGATTGGACAATGTGCCGTAACACGTGACCAGGGACAACTGTTATAGTATAAGTACGGAATCACCGAGACAGGACTATTCTTCCAAATCTCAAAATTTCAAAATTACTATATAAGCAACCCCTAAAGATCCCCTCCTGGGTTGCACAATCTCACTTTTCCCCTTTTTGGAAACACATTAAATGGCCTGGCCGGGCCCGTGTGCGACATACGCTTGCAGTCGGAAAGCGCACGTTAAATCTCCAATAAAAGTAAGTAAATAAGACAGGACTGGCGGCGTATATCCAATTACGAGTGAAAAGTTCTGAGCCTAACTGTATGATGTTAGGTTATGGTACTGGTTGCTGATTAGTTTACAGCTGTTGGCTGTTGGAGTTAGCCCTTTCGATTGAAGATACTTCAAGGCAGCGCGATTGCCAATCTTGTCCATTTTCATTTACAGTGAGTGAGAATGGTTTTACGCCGCTGTTAGCAATATTCCAGCAATGTCAAGGCAGGGGACACCAGAAATGAGCTTCACGCATTATATCCATGTCGGGAATGGAACCCGGGTCTTCGGCGTGACGAGCGAACGCTTTGACCACAAGGCTACCCCACGCCCATTTTCATCAACAGAGAACCTTGTCACTTTGGTGCCTGCAGAAATATGCTGCCTGGTCATGTAATTGGTTCAAATTCTGCCTGAAGGCAAGGGAAGTATGGTACTTACATCATACAAACTGTCACAGGTTTACTATACACGCTTTGTAATTAGACAAGGGACCTTTCAGCCACCCGTCGTACCAGCAACGTTGTCTTGTTACGCAAGATGCGAACGCCACAAATCTCGTCACTGCATGCGTGATTTTGAAGAGCGACACCAGGGCCCACTTGCACAAAGCGATCTTAGCGCTAAGACTATTGTAAGCCTATGTTAAGGTATGGGAGAGTTACGATCATTTTAGCGCTAAGATCGCTTTGTGCAAGTGGGTTCTCTTTACCAATGTAGGGGATCGAACCCGGCCTTCGGCGTGACGAGCGAACGCTTTTACCTATTGACTACCCCACCGTCCCCTGTGTAGCAAAGCTTCACCGAGAAGTGGTGTCAAGTGTTAATGGAGCGTTTCGGCGCGCGTTCGTTTCTGAGTTAGAAGTTAGTCGTCTCTTCACATTTTACCTACTTAAAACTGCAATCATGCAGACAGTGTACGATTATCTCCGGTATGTAAACGTGCGGTATTCGTGCAGGGAGTGTTTCATTGTTCAATTTCAGAAAGCTTTTCTGTTTAGTTGAACGTAATTATGACATATTTGTAACCGTCGAGCGTGTCGCGTGAAATAAATTACAGCGTACACAACTTTATACATTTTCCACAATTACAGATTCCACTTGAAGTCTGAACAAAGGTTAAGTCGCGTCGAAGAGATACGTGTGCGCATGACTTGTGATGAGCGTCATGCGCGTGTCACGTGCCACGTGGACTGGTTGCGGTCCCGTGGCAGCCATCAGACTTCATGTGATGGTATACATGTAATATTTGTTTTTTAATTTGTTGTATAACATTTTTCTTTTTGTTTGTTGTTGTTTAACGCCGCACTCAGCAATATTCCAGCTAAAAGACGTCGGTCTGTAAATAATCGAGTCTAGACAAGACTATCCAGTGATTGATATCATGAGCATCGATCTACGCAATCAACCGAGTCATCGATCCTGACCACCCGATGGGTTCTGAAGATCACTTCTAACCCGGATCTTCGCTGGTCGTATACATGTAACAAGTAAATGCTTATGAGATGAGATTTATGGGGATATGTTGGGCACAATGTCTGATGTGTGTGGATATATATTTTGGAGTATATATGACACCAGTTGATTTGACTGGAATGCCATGAGAGAAACGATGCTCACATTTCTCGGGCATTTTTTCGTCTGCTTCTTTATCTTCCGCTTCACTAACTGGAAGCACGGGTGGCACAGTCGTCAAAGGCGACTCGACGCGACGCGAGTTCAGTCCTTATGAGTCAGAAATCTATGATCGTGATTTCGAATGGCGGTTCGCCTCGATTATGTTTCTATGTTTTGTCAGCACCCTACCCATGCTCGTGAGTTCCGCCGAAGTGGTAAACGTCTGAGACCGGCATCGTTACAGGCTTTTCTCCCACATTAAACTGTCACGCCGTGATATCACTTAAATACATGTCAATTCCCAAAAAACCCATGTCAGCCTCCCACCCATGTCAACTCCCCACCCCTCCAGGTCAACTCCCCACCCACCCAGGTCAACTCCTCACCCACCCATGCCAACTCCCCACCCCTCATGTCAACTCCCCCTCCCTCCAGGTCAACTCCCCTCCCACCCATGACAACTCCCCACCCACCCATGACAAGTCCCCACCCACCCAGGTCAACTCCCCACCCACCCATGACAACTCCCCACCCACCCATGACAACTCCCCACCCATCTATGACAAGTCCCCACCCACCCATGACAACTCTCCACCCTCCCATGACAAGTCCCCACCCTCCCATGACAACTCCCCACCCACCCATGACAAGTCCCCAACCACCCATGACAACTCTCCACCCATCCAGGTCAACTCTCCACCCATCCAGGTCAACTCCCTACCCACCCATGACAAGTCCCCACCCACCCATGACAACTCTCCACCCACCCATGACAAGTCCCCACCCTCCCATGACAACTCCCCACCCACCCATGACAAGTCCCCACCCACCCATGACAACTCTCCACCCTCCCATGACAAGTCCCCACCCACCCATGACAACTCCGCACCTTCCCATGTCAACTCCCCACCCACGACAACTTCCCACCCCTCCAGGTCAACTCCCCACCCACCCATGTCAACTCCCCACCCACCCAGGTCAACTCCCCACCCACCCAGGTCAACTCCCCGTCGACCCTGATGTCACAAGGACATAACTGTAAACGTTGCAACTCTCTGACCCCATCTCACCCGATGACCTCAATCTACCCCACTACGAACCACGGCGATCACGTCTTCAACTGCATGAGTGCCTCCAGACAAGCGGTGACGTCTTGAACGGCCGCCAACCATCTGTCATCTACCGTACCCCCAAAAGACTCATTCACCAACAGGTAGTGGCGTACATAATTACACCCCCTACATGAATAGACCCTGCAGTCCGTTCATTCGCATGCAGTCAATAAAACTAGTTTCCATTCAACAAAGTCTTAATGATATGAACACAGCTATTCATCTATTCATACAGTTCCTCCTGGGCTGGCTGCAGTGCTGTCTTCAAGAACGTCGTGGCCAGTAACGCGACAATAAAATATTTACAGTTGTCACATCCTTAAAGAGTCATCTTCAGTTTGAAAGCCATGAATGCCTCTGCAGTGAGGTCTGACCTTGACAATGGTCTCTATGGCAGGCAACCGGATGTAGCCTTTTGTGGTCATTCAGGACGTGTTCTGACGAACCATCCAGAAGGCTTTAAATTTAAGCTCTAGAAAGGGAATGTGTTTGCAGATATATATGTAGAAAAAATTGTGCGTTTAGTAGTTTGTAAATACTACATGAGGTATAGGTTCCCGTTCACGCCCATGCAGGACTATGCTCTGTCAGTGTGGATACATCTTCCCAAGGCAAGGGAGTTAACTGACTATAAAAGTCCAGTTTCAACCCTTGCCGAACTAGGCAGCAATTCCGGAGCTAAATTTTGGTTGGACTAACGTGTGCATACATAGTCCAATAAAAATCGCGTAATGAACTAACTTGATTCAACGTGAAGATTTCGGTGGACTATAGGATTTGCAAAACGTGTACCGCCAACTCGGCGTCGACAGATATTTTTCAAATCTTTTCATATTTGTAGGTGCTCAAGTGATTTGATGTACTTCGCGACGTAGGACCTGTTGTGTAACAATATAGATATTAATAATCCTTAAGATCGTCTTGACTGGGCGCCGCCATATGTTTTTTGGTAAGCAAATGCATGAATAGGAATCTGATTGGTCAATAGGAGGGAATAGAAGGGACATAACTCGTAATAACCACTTGTGATCGAGCCCGGATATTCAGCCTAGTTCGGCCAGGGTGGAAACTGGACTATTATAGTCAGTTAACGCCCTTGCCTGGGGAAGATGGCGTGGCTACTCCTCAGCTTAATTATTCTCCTGGAATGGAGTTTTAATACACTGGATAGTCGAGGACGTAGCCTCTCATATAGTCTGTCGCACAGTCCCCGAACCATATTATTATCCCTTCTGCCGATCCCTTACTGTAATGCTATAACCCTAAAAGCAAGTCTAGATTTTCCTCGCGTTCATCTGAACGGGGCTCCTAATTAATTTAAATGTACATTTAGTTGCTTCTTTCTATCAAAATTATATATGTTCAGAGACTTAGCGTTAGTCTACTTCTCATACAGAAATTCTTTGGCAAGTCTAGCTTCTTGGTACCTTCCAATTATGTATAAAAAGACAATTGAAATGAGAAAATCTTAAAATCTTATCATTGCAAAGACTAAATGTTAGTTTGTCGAGGACGAGGAAGGGAAAATTGTATTCTGAATCGGAATATGATACATGGGAACATTGATGGTGGGTTTTCCTCGGGGTCTTTGCAATGTGTTCTTGCTGAGCCTTGTTAGACCCACACTGAGACACGTGCATCTTCCCATCTACAGGTAGTTCCGTGGGGATTCTAGACCAGGGCTACAATACCCATTGATTCTAGTTGGATTCAGCTTTACTTAACAAAAAAAGTTAGGCATCATGAATATTATTGGAGGATATGTTTATGAAATATATCCCCAAAATATTCATGATCCCAAACATTTTTTGTTCAGCATATATGATGGGAATCACGTGTCTCTGTATAACCAGCATGTCTCGTCATTGTATCACGAGAAAGGTCGTTCTTTGCTCATGCTATCATTCACTGGCTTGTGTGGGCCAGACTTGGTTACGTACATACCGCCGTGAAAGCAACAATATTGCTGATTATAGGGCTTAAAACAGCATTCACTCTTATAGAGCATGAGCGGTTCATTATACACATTGCACCTTTTAACTTTGAAATGTGCTCTATAAATATTATTTAACACGGACCTTTATAGAATATCAAGCAAATTTATGTTCACTTAAAACCAGTTACAAAAGAACCAAACCAAATGTTTCCTAATATGATACTCTTATGCCGCTCATTTGGATGAGGTGAAATGGGGCTTAACGTCGTGTCCAAGATTATTGCACTTATATAGCGACGTGCATGCACGTGTGTGTGTGGCTGCTTGTACTAGTCTGGACTGGTGTCGATTTATAGTGCTAGCCCACTGAGATACCATGCCGCAGTTTAGCATGAATACCCCACTCAGACACAGTATACGGACTCCGAGCCGACCAGTCCTTGTTTTAGCCCCTTATTGTCGAACGCCAGACGTCTTTTTGTATGACGCGGCCGGGATCAAACCCCGGACTTTCCGCTCTCTGGGCGGACGCTCTACCACTAGACCACGGAGGCGGGAGATGACGTGATATCCAGCCATTGTAAATAAATGCTTTTTGTTTTGCACAGTATGCAGAATGTAAATGAATGATCTTAAATGGTCAGAATACCGATCTCGTGGTTTCATCAAAGTGAAAAACTAAGACCTGCATCTCTTCGGGCTTTCCTACCATATCAATCTGACACGCCGTATCGTACAGAAATACTGTTCTAAGCAGCGTTAAACCTAACTCAAAAACTTCTCTATTGGGACGAGTTATAAATGTTATAATTATCATTTGTTTGTTTTTTAACAACACGAAAAAAACAAGACTTGGAAAACCGAATAAACGATATGTTTCAGTTTGAGGAAACGTGACCAGGTCTCGTTCCACATGGCGAGTTCTACGAGGTAGCTGATGGTAAGCCTATGTTAAAGTATGGGAGTTACGATCGCCTTAGCGTTATAGCCGCTTTGTGGAATGTAATCAGTGCTTCACAATATCGGCAATTGCATGTTGACGTATATACACGTTCAGGGAAACAGCAGTGGGAATGATATACCAACCATTGATATAAATCGCCACGATCTACGTTAGTTGAGAAGCCACGTTCCGGGCAGGACATGAATGAATTGCATTGTCGCCACGCCTTCGCCTGTAATGACAGCGAGAAATGTTTGTGGTTTATGATAAAAGCGTGCCGCACCAGCAGAAACGAAACCAGCTGTAGAAAAAGGACGTGATATGAATGTCGACAGAGCAGGTTTGTTTGACACTGCGATCCAGGTCTCCCGAGTGGTATGTTCCGAAGACAACAGGAGCCAGTAATTATGACCATCCTCGACAATCTGCAAGAGCATGGAGTGCAGTTTCTTTATTTCTGGGGATTTTTTTATTTGATGGAATACTTGCTCTTGAAATTGTTCTCCGTTTGTGTCTGTATTGACAGATTCTTTTATTCAATTTACATCCCGTTTCGTTTTTATATCAGCCAATTCCAATGCTTTGTGGCATCGTAGGCAGGTGTGTTTGCAAACTACACTCACTCAGTCTCTCAACCCCACCTAAACCCAAACTCACTAATTTACTCACTCACTCCAGATGATCACGAGGGGTACATGGGGTTTCATGCGTCCCGCGTTAGGTTTCATACCACGCTCCTCTGGCTCATGGAATAAAAATCGAACGAGGGACGCATAACACCACTTGTACCCCGAGTGATCCTGCTACAACGAATATATCTTACCGACATGTTTAATATGA
Source organism: Haliotis cracherodii (assembly GCF_022045235.1). Lineage (NCBI taxonomy): Eukaryota > Metazoa > Mollusca > Gastropoda > Lepetellida > Haliotidae > Haliotis > Haliotis cracherodii. Next base: position 35,528,776 of record NW_027266341.1, read on the forward strand.
CATTGTAAAAGAATTAGAACAAATTCAAAATTGATAGAAAACAGCTGTTTGATTTAGTGGAGATCAACTTGTTCTTTGTCTCGTGGCTTTCATTGACTCGAATAAAGCGTGCGGCTTTTTGCTTCGAAGCGGTGTATAAGGGAAGTATTCTGCCTCTCAGAAATCCACGTACAGCCTGTCTTGCTCGTGGCGGGGTATAAGGAATTAATTCTCCCGCTGAGAAATTATCGAAGGCGGGATACATAGTATATTATCAAAATCCCGTGAACCAATCAGATTTTATCATTTTATCACTAATGTATCCATTCATTCACTCACTCACTTTTTTACTCACTAATTTACTTCACTTGATATTCCAGCAATATCACGGCGGGGGACACCATAAATGGGCTTCATACATTGTACCCATTTCGGGAATCGAACCAGGGTCTTCGGGACGAGCGCTATTACCCGACCGCCCCACTTAGTAGTAGTAGTAGTAGTAGTAGTAGTAGTAGTAGTATCCGGTTTAGAATAGGTCTTCAGCAACCTACGCTTGTAGGAGGCGAGTGACGGGATCGGGTGGTCAGGCTCGCTGACTTGGTTGATGCATGTCATCGTATCCCAACTGCGTAGATTACTTCTCATGATGTCAATCATTTGATTGTCTGGTCCACACTCGATTATTTACACCCCGCAGTCATATACCTGGAAGATTTGTGAGTGCGGTGTTAAACAACAAACAAAGAAAAACACGACGACACATAAGCAGTCCAGTAACGGTGCCTGACCGTCCAATCGACGTTTCCTTCTGTGACAACTGTAACGGGACACTGGGGTTATTCTGACCTGGAATCCCCCCACCCCCCCACCCCCCCCCCCCCCCCCCCCCCCCCCCCCCCCCACCCCCACCCCCTGGGGGATGCTCAAATAAGATGCCCCCATCACATGCGGTTTATCCACGCCAGATTGAGTGTTGCTTAATGCAGCAGTGATGTTGAGTAAACAAAGGCCGAAATCTTCTCACGGGAAACCGCACACATATTCTGAACGTTTCGGTGAATATGTGAAAATAAAAATGTATCTTTATAAACTAATTCCACACGGAAACTGTGTCTACAAATAGAATCTATTTGTTTAGGCTGGAATAGAATGCATATGTCCAGATTACGGTTGGGCCTGGTTGCATTACGCTGTGCCCTGCCAATGAATGGACTTGGCACCAATATGAGCGTTTTGAAAATTATTACGCTTATACAGTCTCAGTTTCTTCCCGTGATCCGGGGTAGAATAGGTCTTCAGCAACCCATGCTTGCCGTAAAAGGTGACTGCTTGTCCTAAGAGGCGACTAACGGGATCGGGTAGTCAGGCTCGCTGACTTGGTTGATGCGTGTCATTGTTTCCCAATTGTGCAGATCGATGCTCATGATGTCAATCACTGGATTGACACTCGATTGTTTCCAGACCGCCGTCATATAGCTGGAATATTGCTGAGAGCGGCGTTAAACAAAACAACAACAACGACAACAACAAAACAACTTAACAAATTCCTCAGTATCAATATAGAGGTTTCCGTGTACGAAGGCGTTTATCCAAAGCACCCGCTCCCCCATACCCCCCATTGGTTTTGTTATCTATACCTGACGCGGTAGAAATGAATGTTATATTAAGATCGATTATATCTAGAACTGCTATAGATAAACAGCCTATCTTTCGATTATTTGTTATCACAATACACCTTTTGCCTCATACTCCATCTTCATCTCGACATCGTCAGTGTCAGAACATATCTCAACCACCAGCATCTGACACCTTGACACACAAGTCAAAGTTAATCGCGTTCCTTCTAAGAGTGAGTGAGTGAGTGAGTATGGTTTTACGCCGCTTTTAGCAATATTCCAGCAATATCACGGCGGGGGACACCAGAAATGGGCTTCACACATTGTACCCATGTCGGGAATCGAACCCGGGTTTTCGGCGTGACGAGCGAACACTTTAACCACTAGGCTACACGACCGCCCTCCTGAGAGATTTTATGGAGTTTGAGATTCGCCAATTTATTGTTATAATAAATTCCACTTTATATCGTATATTGGCATTACATATGAACTATATAAATATGAAAGAATCGAGTGATCCATCCTTTAGTAGTATATATTTGGAAGTACACGTGGAAGTGTGGATCGAGGCCCATGTACACAAAGCAATTTTATCGCTAAGACCATCATGCTTACTCCAATAACAGACTTTCAATTAAGTGGCAGCACTGACATCATTTTATGCAAACGGGTCCGTTATTTTGGACTGATCATCTGTGTGTTAATGTAGCGGGTTGGTTACTGCCGCTGTCTGCAATAATTCATCCCCTGACGCCCGCTAAAAATGTCAAATAACGCACATTGGACAAAATAAAACAGTCCATATTTCATATTGCCTGCACGTTTCCGATGCGAGACTACAACACATACACGGAACTACAGCCGTACGTTGTGCTAGTACTCACCGCTGCTCGTCAATCCGGCTTCAAATCACGGATACCATCATTGCACCTGACACCCGAGCACCTGAGTGGATGTCACCCCTCCTAAATCTGTATAGTCAGTGTTAATGTTAAGGTAGCAACAGGTCCGACATCCACAAGCGTTGCGACTATTGTTGGCCTATATGTTAAAGTATGGGAGAAAGGGACAGATGAAATGGGACAGGGTTCAGGGCTAAAAGTGGTAAGACCCGAAACGCCCGTACCTTAAAAAGTAGTATTATTATAGTGATGTAGTATACGTAGTTTGTTTGTTTGTTTGTTTGTTGTTTAACGCCGCTCTAAGCAATATTCCAGCTGTATGACGACAGTCAGTAAAAAATCGAGTCTGGGCCAGACCGGATACGGTCCTATGGCAGCCATCCGACTTCATGTGATGGTATACATGTAATATTTGGTGTGTTTTTGTTGTATAACATTTTTCATTTTGTTTGTTGTTATTTAATGCCGCACTCAGCAATATTCCAGCTATATGACCGCGGTCTGTAAATAATCGAGTCTAGACAAGACAATCCAGTGATTGATATCATGAGCATCGATCAACGCAATTGGGATACGATGACATGCATCAACCAAGTCAGTGAGCCTGACCACCCGATCCCGTTAGTCGCCTCTTACGACAAGCATAGTCGCCTCTTATGGCAAGCATGGGTTGCTGAAGACTTATGTCTGGTACAGACTCTTTTATTTACAGACCGCCGTCATAAAACTGGAATATTGCTGAATGTGGTGTTAAACAACAAACAAGTCATGGACTTACAACTGTTCGGTTGTGGGACACTGCCCAGATAAGCACTGAGCCATAGAGCAACATGCTTCTGAATCTCAGTCTGAGACGTCAAGGTAAACTAAGGCCCTATACAGCATGTGTCGGTCAACCAATTGGTATGTGGTGTATGTACGCATTGTAAGTGCCCCTCAGTCAAGTTAAGCGTGAGCTACGACCCTCTATTCTGTGAAAAATGTTTCGTCAAGAAACGCCCCAAGGTTCGTTTGCAGCAGTTTAGGACCCCACATGTTTTCCTAATCCGGATTTGTCACCCGCCTGTAACGCTCAAACAACAACAGCGAATTATACAAGACAATCCACGGTTACACACGCACAGGTGCGAATCATTCAGGTATGTGAGGGTGGGGTTCAAAGTTCACTGGGTACAGTGGTTCTCGGTAGAAAACTGGATTGCAAAATCTGACGTCAGGTAAATAGCATTAACTGGAGCGGCCTGTGTGTACACGATTCTTGGGGGCTGATATTAAGTATCTCTCGCTCGCTCTCTCACTCTGTCTGATTCTGTATGCACACAGAACGCCAACACCCATGCGCTCGCGCGCGCGCACGCACGCACACACACACACACACACACATTGATCCACCAGTGCCACATGTACTACTTTCCTTAACTTTCGTCTGGAGATAAGAAAAAATAATTAAACGTTTATAAACGTTTCAGTGTGGTGTGGATCCGGTTCTTGGAAAGTCTGGTTGGGAGTGTTCACGCTGACCCCTTACATTCTACAGTATTGGTACAAGCGGCATCAACCCGTTGTTGGACGGTTGAATCTGTGAATCTGTTGTATTTTCTTATCATTAAACGCCGAAAAGATAAGAAACTTCGGAGAAAACAACATATATTGGTCACATCAATAACGACTTTCATATTTCTATTCCAAGACGCTATTAATTAAAATGATGGAGCTTGAATTCTTATAACTAAAATGCCAGACGATGGGATTGGCAAGCCGAAGACCCAGGGTGCATTGCATGTGACCAGTCCCACGATGGGGGTAATGTGTTTGCACTGAATATGACATATTTCCCCCCTTTTGCTCACCTCGGCCGGAATGTGAAGTATTCTCGCAATGGACTTGAAGGCAGAAATGGGATGAAAGAGAACATGAAAGCGTACGTAACGCCGCCACTTGTAATTGGTTAAAGTTGAACTTAGAAATGAGAAAACAATAAACTTGCATTAGTCAAATAAAAATGCATTGTCTGAATATCTAAGCCGTGCGCTATGCAAGAATGTCTCTTTATAATTCACAGAACAGTAGAATTCGTGAAGTTCTGGTATTTTTAAGAAATAGTAATGAGGTGGTGCGGCTATTTGCTTTGGAAAAAAGCCAGTGGTAATGAAATCAGCACGAACCCTGCTAAAAGACTTTAATAGAGATGACAACGTGATAAAGTACACATATTGAGTTACGTCAAAACGGCGCGATCATGACGCTGTTCAAACTACCTTCCCGTGATGCAACATTGTTCTTTCAGTCCGTCAATCATGATGGCGCATCCACATCAATAATATTGATCGGTGAAATATTTTTTACAATGCGTCTGATAAAACATATGGCGTTGGCTATCGTGAGAAGGAAAAACAGTCACGAATGTATCGCATTAATGGTGACACTTGCCCATTTCAAAGTTTATAACTCTAACTTGTTAAATGACATCAAACAAATAATGCTTTCTTTCAAGGTCCCCAGGCGTCACGGGTGGCGCAGGCGTCTAAGGCGCCGCAGAGTTGCGTCCCTTTGATACGCCAAAAATCAATGATTGTGGTTCGAATCCCAGTTCGCCCTGATTATGTTTCTGTTTGTCGGCACCATGCCCTGCTCGTGGGTTTCACCGAAGTGGTAAACGTCTGAGACCTGCATCACTTCGGGCTTTCCTCCCACATTAAGCTGTCACGCCGTGATACAACTAGAATAATGTTAAAAGCAGCGTTAAACACAACTCACTCACTAACTCAGCGTCCCCGTCGCATCCGAAGTCAGATTGATGGTATTCATAGCAACCGAAAACAGCCGTTGAGACATGCTACCATGTCCCCCGCCTCAGGATAAGCCAGGCATACATGCACCGCTGTGTCCCCTGCCACGGCAGCAACAAACTTGGACGAGGCGAGTGTTGGCGTCCTTGGAATTGTGTCTGTCTCTGGACATTGAAGTTTGACTGCAGTATGTTGCTCAATGTGATTGTTTGTTGTTTAACGCTGCACTCAGCAATATTCCAGCTATATGGCGGATGTCTGTAAATAATCGAGTCTGGACAAGACAATCCAGGGATTGATATCATGGGCATCGATCCACGCAATTGGAATAAGATGGCATGCATCAACCAAGTCAACAAGCCTGACCACCCGATCCCGTTAGTCGCCTCTTTCGACAAGCATAGTCACCTTTTACAACAAGAATGGGTTGATGAAGACAATTGTCGATATTGTAAAATAAAATGCGTTTAAGTCTCTTTTTGAAAAAAAAAACCCCGAGAACTCAGCAATTGTTAAAGTCAAGATGGCCTTGGGCTAGCATAAATCATGAATCATTTCATCAAATTATAACACCCGTATTGATAAATATTAAAATTATGGGATCGTATTTCCACCTGAGCAGATATAGGTCACAACCTAACCCAACAATAGGACATAATGAAGCCATTGCAGACCGTGGACGTTAAAGGGACGTTAAAGCGGTGATTACTGTTCGTGTTTATAGGTTATAGGTAGATAAGTAAACACCGAACATACTTCTTGACGGTTGTTTATTCTCCGACCTAATTGCACAAGAGATCATTCCGAGTGACCTTGCTCTTGACCTTCCAGAGTACTTAAAATTCCCGTGATCATTTGATATGGTAAGTGCGTGCCTTGATTTAATGTCCTTGCGGAAAGAAGGGTTATGTAACGTTATCGCTATAGGTAAACTTGGACAAGGGTCGTCGAGATCAGATCTAAGTGTTTGTCAGGTGTTGTCGATGTATAATGCAAAGAGGTGTATTTAGGGTCCACCATTGTAGTTTGAGTGTATACTGACTGCTGCACGGTGCAATAACAGAAAACAGTACCAAGATGAGATATCCAGTGTAATTGTAGATTCCATTATTTATACATGTATACGTGTGGATTTAAACGTTCACCCCAAAGGATCATCCCAAAGGGACACTTATGTCTGTAATACGATCTCTGGCACAATGCGCTATTGTAATATTTTATACATTGTGTTATGACAGCCGTGCGTATACATGTATGACTGAATATATTTGCGTATAAAGTGACAATAATGCCTATAACGAAGAATGAAGGAGTATTTCTTTCAACTATTTTAAATACGATTTCCGCTGCAACGTCAAATGTGCACTAAATTCTCAACAAGACGAATATTGTTTAACATAAATGTCAACGCAGTAATGTCCACATTTAAATAGAGACGCAATACTGTTGAACATCCATCTAGACTCACTTAAAGTCTTTTAAAAAAGTTATGTATGAGGTTAAGTATATTTAGTATAATTTATAGTCATCGAAATAAAGTTATGTGTAAGGTACAGTTTATTGGGCCAACGTACAGTCTTTGAAAAAAGACCAGACAATCCAGTGACTGACATCATGAGCATCGATCCACGCAATTGGGACACGATGACATGCATCAACCAAGTCAGCGAGTCTGACCACACCCTCCTGTTATGTTATAATGATTCTATGAAGAAGCCCTCGAATTACTTATTTGCAGAATGTAGGGGAGATGGATACAGGCTGACTTCTGGTCATCTTTCCGAGGCAAGGGCGATAACTTACTATTAGAATCCAGTTTCCATCCTTGCCGAACTAGGCCGCAACTATGCAGTTATATTTTGGCTGGATTAACGAGTCATTGCAGTCCAATCAAAATCGCGTAACGAACTATTCATCCGGTTCGTAAACAACATGGATTTCAAAGTACAGATTTCGGTCGATTGCAGGATTTGCAAAGCATGTGTACCGCTAACTCAGCGTCAACAGATATTTTCCAAATCTTTTCATGTTGTTAATCAATGTGCTCACGTGATTGATGCACTTCGCGAAGTAAGATCCCGTTTTATCACCATATAAATTTTGTGATTATCGATCCGATCGTCTTGACCGGGCGCCGCCATTTTGTTTGAAGCAAATTCAAGTGATATGAGAGGTGGAATCTGATTGGTCAATAGGAGGAATATAGAAGGGGCATAACTCATTAAAGCCACGGGTGGCACCACGGTCGAGTCCAGAAATTCCAGCCTAGTTGGGCAAGGGTGGAAATTGGACTTTTACAGTCAGTTAACTTCCTTGCCTGGAAACTGGATTTTTACAGTCAGTTAACGTCCTTGCCTGGAAACTGGACTTTTACAGTCAGTTAACTTCCTAGCCTGGAAACTGGATTTTTACAGTCGGTTAACTCCCTTGCCTGGAAACTGGACTTTTACAGTCAGTTAACTCCCTTGCCTGGAAACTGGACTTTTACAGTCAGTTAACTTCCTTGTCTTGAAACTGGACTTTTACAGTCAGTTAACTTCCTTGCCTGGAAACTGGACTTCTACAGTCAGTAAACTCCCTTGTCTTGAAACTGGACTTTTACAGTCAGTTAACTTCCTAGCCTGGAAACTGGATTTTTACAGTCAGTTAACTTCCTTGCCTGGAAACTGGACTTTTACAGTCAGTTAACTTCCTTGTCTTGAAACTGGACCTTTACAGTCAGTTAACTCCCTTGCCTAGGGAAGGTGCCTGCTGGCAGAAGTGAGTGAGAATGGACTTGAGTGAGATATGTAAAATCCGGTTAGTCGCGAAACTCTGCTTTAGGGACAATATTGTGTTGTAATGATTTGGTAATCTGGAACCCTGGTTAATCCGGACCAAATCGCTTGGAATTAGCGGTGTTTGATTGATAATGCAAGGACATGTCAACTTATTTCCAACAGCTGGAGGAAAACGTGTGGAAGTAGGTGTCGTATTGTCGTCAAGAGCAGATATATGGCTTTGAGTATCGATTTGTTGGTATTGGCGTTTGTGGTATCGGTTTACATCATAGTCCGTTGATTTGAGGTATCGATTTATTTCAGAGTACGTTGATTTGGGGTATCGATATTTTTCACAGTGATTTAGGGTCTTGATTTGTTTCACTGTTCAGTGATTTTAGGTATCGATTTGTTTCATAGCTCTATGAGTTAGGGTATCGATTTGTTTCAGAGTCCTGTGAGATGGGTCATGTTTGTATCACGATACACTTTATCAAATCATAACTTGACAAGCTGCCACCCCTTCCCTCAACCCCTACCGGGTCGTACAAGAGTGGGGATTCAGGGTGAGACTAGTTCTTGTAGCCTAGGGAGGCTGTCACCGATAATACTCTTACCATGTTACGTCACCCCAAGGCAAGCCAGGCCACAACCGGTGTCATACTGCTGAATGAGAGGCTGTGTATCGGGTGGCTGGCGTGAGAAGCGACTAAATGAGGCTTGTGGTCCTGGTGTCATGATACCCCCGGTCACACAATCGATTACGGTTAGTCTGGTCGGTGTCATATAGCTTGATCAAAATCTGACACAATCACTCCCCAATCCCCCATCCTCTACCCGCTCCTTCTTTTACCCGCCTTTTATCCCCACCCCACCCTCCCACACGCACACACACACACGCGCGCTCTCTCTCTCTCTCACACACACACACGCGCGCGCACACACACACACACACGCTCTCTCTCTCACACACACACACGCGCGCGCGCTCTCTCTCTCTCACACACACACACGCGCTCTCTCTCTCACACACATACGCGCACACACACATGCTCTCTCTCTCACACACACACACGCGCGCTCTCTCTCTCTCTCTCTCTCACACACACACACTCGCACGCACGCATACACACACACACACCTGCCATGTTCCTCGCTATCAGTATCAGGTCCATCAGCATCCCACCCCCAGCGTTCCCACAAAGGGGTACGGATGCTGAGGCGTAGGTGATATCGATGGTCATTGTCTCCCAGCGTCCTGCAAGTCACGTGGCCCCAACACCCCATCCTGCATGTGTTTGACGAGGGCTAATATAGTCAACTGACGCATATTTCAGTGTCATATTCCCTGTCTAGCAGGGCGGTCACCTGGAACGCCGTATGAATTCCTTTCAACGGTATTAATATTCATGATGCATACCCTTTACTGCAAAGAAACCAACAGCCTGTTTATGAATAGAGCATCATTTCGTACAAAAACGTTTGATTTAATATTGAACATGGCAATATTGAATAGTGAATTAATAGCCCCAATGGGCTAGCACCTGTGGACACCGTTGCGATATTTTTTTGAAGTAAGCTTTATGTTTGATAGACATTATTTTTCATTGACTATGTGCCTGAAAGGATTAATGGATTTGGAGACGACGTCCCCCTGTACAATGGGCCTGAAATGGGATACATATGTGTAACTTTATATTCATAACCTAGTCATGATTAATAATCTCTAGCCATTCACACACGTTGTATATCACACTGTCGCTGTGAATGTATATACTCAGTGATGTATCCAGTTACACGGACCCGTGTAGATCCGGGTTAGAATAGGACTTCAGCATCCCATGCTTGACTTAACAAGTGACTGTGCATGTCGTAAGAGACTCGCTGACTTGGCTCTATGGATGTCATCGTATCCCGATTGCGTAGATCGATGTTCATGATATCTATCACAGGATTGACTGGTCCAGACCCGATGATTTAAAGACCACCGTCATGTAGCTGGAAAAATGGTGAGTGCGGCGTTAAACAACAAACAAACAGTTGTATGGATGCCAAAAGAGCAGTAAGCACCTTTGCCCCAACCTCGTACCCAGTGTATTATATATCCATTCTATTGAATACCCTGGACCCATTCGTCACTGTAGCTTCGTTCCGCAAGGGACGTCGACATATCCATGTCTCTTATCGATAATTTAGCACAGATTTTCTTTCGCTCATGTGAGTAATTTGATTGGATGTCTATTTATAGCGTCGTGACATTCGAATCGGGCTGGGAGCACGGATGGCCCAGTCGTCTAAGGCGCCACAATTCGCTGTGCAGAGTTGCGTCATTTTGGTACACCAGAAACCTATGATTGTGGGTTCGAAACCCGGTTTGTCCCGATTATGTTTCTAGGTTTGTCAGCACCATACCCGTGCTCTTGGGTTTCACCAACGTGGTAAATGTCTAAGGTCTGCATCACTTCGGGATTTCCTCCCACATTTAGCTGACAAGCCGGGATATAACGGGAATACTGTTCAAAGCGGCGTTAAAACCGAATCACACACTCCCCGACAATAGCGGGTACTCTGTATGCCGACCCTATAAGTGAGTGAGTTGGTCGCTTTTAGTGCAATTCCGGACGCCGAAGCAACCGTGAAGGAACCTATGCTTGTCGTAAGAGGCGACTGATGGGATCGGGTGATCAGGCTAGCTGACTTTTTGATGCATGCCATCGTATCCCAGTTGCGTAGATCAATGATCATCATGTCATTCACTGGATTGTCTGGTCCAGATTATTTATAGACCGCCGTCATACTAGCAGTTGGAATATCACCGAGTGCGACATTAAACAACAAAAAGAACAAACACGCTGACGCCGTAATGTCATTCATAGTCTCGCCGTCGTCCCCTATTACGCGTATTATGTTGTTGTTTGTTTGTTGTTTTACGCCGCTTATTCCCTCGACTTGTATTTGGCTGCGGTCTGTAAATAATCGTGTCTCACAGACAGACAGACAGACAGACAGACTGACAATATGTTTATTATAGTCTCACCATATGTGCGAGACATAAAAGACAGTATTAAGAACTGGTTAAAATGTACATGTGACCCACCTTTGGATTTGTGATAGAATAGATAGATAGATAGATAGATAGATAGATAGATAGATAGATAGATAGATAGATAGATAGATAGATAGATAGATAGATAGATAGATAGATAGATAGATAGATAAAACGGTTCAGAACAAATAAATTGTCATTTTGTTATAACACTCAAAACCTATATGTCTGTATACGTATATGGTTTACTGTTTCTTGGCGAATTTGCATTCGATGTGAACCAGTTAGCATGCGTATTAAAAGAAATGCTTCACTATACAACAAAACATAATAGTTCGTAGCTATTGTTAATTCGTAGTTCGTAGTTATTGTTAATTCAATACAGTTTTTCTAAAATATTCGCGGAACACAAAGGACATCACAGATGATATTTCAGTTCCGTCCCACACGCGTGCAGAATGTTTTAACATCAGCTGAAGTAATGCACTGATTTCTTTGTTCGGCTAATATACCACAACTCTCTTTATACATGTCCCCATGACAGACGAAACTATTGCTCATTTCGAGTACCCCCTAATGAGACAACATACAGATGAAAGAGACCGACGCGAGCACCTGCGGCTGCGCGTTGCTGTTAAGCCACGCCCACCCCACGTTCCGGCGTGGTGCACGTTCCTAGTTACAGAATAGACATGGATTAATGGCATCGCTTCATGGAGCCTTGTTATAAGCGTCCTTTGTGGTTATAATTATGTGCGTGGCTTTGTTTGGATGTAATTAAGTTGTACCATCTGTCTCCGTGTCTGCTTAAAACGTTAAAGGAATGAGTTTACAAGTCGACAACTTGACATACTCTGTTTAACTTCAAAGAGGTTTGATCAATGTACCGTCTAGAATTTTGACATGAAAATATTAATATCTGCATCGTGGCTTGTTTGTGAAATTATTGTATTCTGTTTGTGACACATGTTTGAAGGCTAGTTCATTCGTTTTCTTCAATATATTAATTAAAATATTTATGTATCGTGTGATGACACACTCTATGTAATCGATCTTTTGCTCGAGTGAAGTAGCACTTTTTAGTCCAACTGCTTTCAGTCCACCTCAGTGACATGGTTTTCACGCTAAGACCATGCACATTATGCAAGAAAATACATAATAAACAAACGTGTGTCTTTTCTTGTCAAGTTACATGTATATCTCACCCCACTGCGACATTCGTGCGAACTTTATCAGGTCACCCCATGAGATAGATATGTCATTTTACAAGAAAAGACACCAGTCTATATCTTGTTTTGTTTAGACTACACGGAGTGATAAGCTTATTGCAAGCCTATTGAGATTGTCACGAGCCTATGTTAGAGTATAAAATTACCACGAACCTATGCTCATAATGAGATTACCACGCACGTTTGTTGGAGTATAATGCCTCCGTTCTACACTTGACGCTATTTATACTCAGAGATAATACCTGCGTTCTACACTTGGCGCTATTTATACTCTGAGATAATGCCTCCGTTCCACACGTGGCGCTGTGTGTACTCAGAGATGATGCCTCCGTTCTACATGTAGCGCTAATTACATATAGATAATGCCCCCGTTCTACACTTAGCGCAATTTATAGCCGGAGATAATGCCTCCGTTCCACGCGTGGCGCTAACGACACAGATATATTGCCTCCGTTCTACACGTTACGCTATTATAACAGAGATAAAGCCTCCGTTCTAAACGTGGCGCTATTTATACTCAGAGATAATGCCTCCCTGCTACTCGGCGCTAATGACACAGATATATTGTCTCCGTTCCATAAGTGGCGCTAATTACACAGAGATAATGCCTCGGTTCTATACGTGGAGCTATTTATACACTGAGATAATGCCTCCGTTCTACACGTGGCGCTATTTATACACAGGGACAACGCCTCCGTTCTACACGTGGCGCTAATGACAGAGAGATAATGCCTCCGATCTTTACGTAGCGCTAATGACAGAGATAATGTCTCCGTTGTACACGTGGCGCTAATGACAGAGAGATAATGCCTCCGTTGTACACGTGGCGCTAATGACACAGAGATAATGCCTCCGTTGTACACGTGGCTCTAATTACACAGAGATAATGCCTCCGTTGTACACGTGGCGCTAATTACACAGAGATAATGCCTCTGTTCTACACGTGGCGCTAATGACAGAGAGATAATGCCCCCGTTCTACACTTAGCGCAATTTATAGCCGGAGATAATGCCTCCGTTCCACGCGTGGCGCTAACGACACAGATATATTGCCTCCGTTCTACACGTTACGCTATTATAACAGAGATAAAGCCTCCGTTCTAAACGTGGCGCTATTTATACTCAGAGATAATGCCTCCTTTCGCCACTCGGCGCTAATGACACAGATATATTGTCTCCGTTCCATAAGTGGCGCTAATTACACAGAGATAATGCCTCGGTTCTATACGTGGAGCTATTTATACACTGAGATAATGCCTCCGTTCTACACGTGGCGCTATTTATACACAGGGACAACGCCTCCGTTCTACACGTGGCGCTAATGACAGAGAGATAATGCCTCCGATCTTTACGTAGCGCTAATGACAGAGATAATGTCTCCGTTGTACACGTGGCGCTAATGACAGAGAGATAATGCCTCCGTTGTACACGTGGCGCTAATGACACAGAGATAATGCCTCCGTTGTACACGTGGCGCTAATTACACAGAGATAATGCCTCCGTTGTACACGTGGCGCTAATTACACAGAGATAATGCCTCTGTTCTACACGTGGCGCTAATGACAGAGAGATAATGCCCCCGTTCTACACGTGGCGCTAATGACAGAGAGACAATGCCTCCGTTCTTCACGTAGCGCTAATGACAGAGATAGTGTCTCCGTTGTACACGTGGCGCTATTAATACACAGAGATAATGCCTCCGTTCTTCACGTGGCGCTAATTACACAGACAACGTCTCCGTTCTACACCTGACGCTAATTCAACGTCTTGATAGGGATATAACATAGGATTGAATGTTTGGGACATTGGCCCTGTAGATCATAAAGGTTTGGTGAGCAGACAGTTTAGTCCTGCGCCGTAATCGTAAAATATCTGCATTTAATTTAATCAAAACCAATCCAGGCTATAACATATATAAGTATCGATAGCTGTATTTCACATCAGCATAAAACAGTATTAGAGAGTAGTATATTTGGTAATAGATGATTGTATCGACTCTATGCTAGTCTAAATATAGTTAAACAAAGTGGTGTTTGAAAAACTAGAATTAGGCTAGCTGGGACTGCCCATCGACCCGAAACGCCATTGAAGAGGGGTTGGGGATCTCAAGCTCACACAATAGCAACCGTTGGGATATTTTACAAGATGTCTATATTAGAACCCCTTAAAAACTGCCGGGTAAAAGAAAGCATACGTCCATGTGCGATGGAGGCTAAAAACTGAAACAAACAAGAAAAGGTTATTTGATGGTGATGTGTTTGATACGGCCTCATTGCAGTTTGCAGTTTTAAACCTGATAACGTTTGTAATGTTTTGGTCAAATCCAATTTTCAAGTGTTTGCTTTCTTGCGTCCGGCAGTTTAGACGCCATGGCTTTGGGCACTCTTTTTACAAAACAAGACAAGGGATGGCCTTAAAAGTGGTCTAACGCCCATCTCGTATTCCAGCGTGACCTTGGTGTAAGACACATTGGCTTAATTTTGTACGATTTATTTGTTTGTACACATATTACCGTCATATGATAGCAAATCAATATCCATTTATATATACAGCTGACAGTCATATTTATGTACACAGGTAGAACTACAATATTCGTCATCTCAGCGTTTCCAATGATACTAAATTTCTACTAATCATGTATGGTCTCTTCCAATTCCACTGTTTTTCTTTTCAATTGTTTTATTTCTTATTGTCTTCAGGTGATGACTTTGATATCTATCACTAATAACGTCGAAAACAATTTTGACATGGCCGAGTGTCGTGAGCAGATCACAATTAAGGAGACACGAGTTGTCTACCCTTACCTGACACTGAACACTTCCCGCAACACACACACACAGGTATATTCCTTTTGTGACTGTCATGCTGAAAACGTAACTGTCTTACGTACATTAAGGCAACGTTGCGCAGACATTTGAGAATTGGGTAAAAAGAAAATAATGCGACGTGTGTGCGTATGTGTGCGTGTGTGCGCGCGTGTGTCCGAGCCGTCCTTGTTTTAGCCACTTAATGCCGACCGCCAGGCAGGGTAACAACAAGTACCATCTTTTAACGTCTTTTGATATAACGCGGCCAGGGATCGAACCCACGACCTTCCGCTTTGCAGAAGGAATCATTTCTTCAATGACTTACGTGACAATGCAGTGTTGACAGTAAGGGGTAGAAACACCTGACACACCCGGTACCTTGTCTTGTCATGTAGACCCGTGATGATTCGGGGTGGAATAGGTCTTTAGCAAACCATGCTTGCCGTAAAAGCGACTATGCTTGTAAGAGGCAACTAATGGGATAGGGAAGTCAGGCTCGCTGACTTGGTTGATGCATGTCATCGATCCCAATTTCGTGGATCGATACTTATAGCAATCACTGGATTGTCTGGTCAAGACTCGATTATTTACAGACCGCCGTCATATAGCTGGAATATTGCTGCGTGCGGCGTTAAACAACCAACCAACCAACCAACCAACCAACCAACCATGTCATGTAAGAATTATAAAAAGAATGTCCCCTACCGAACTGATTTTTGTGTGTGAAGTATCCCTAAACAAACTGAAAACAAACGTCCTTATTTTCAAAAAGAGGTAACACTTAATTAAGACAGTCATTGTGACCATGACAACAGGAAGATTAACCCCAAGGCAGAGACGGCCATTGTGTCCATGAGACTTGTAACCTGTAAACAAATATGAACAATGCTCGTGACACATGCTTGGTTGTTTAAGGCTGCGGCGAGCAACATTCCAGTGACCGCGACCTGTAAATAATCGAATCTGGACCAGACAAACCAGTGACTGATATTGTGAGTGAGTGTAAGAGCGTTTTCAACGCACACACGCGTCACAAATGTTGATCTAAGCTTTTGTCGTCTCCAGGTTGGATTATTGTAATTTACTCCTCTATGGCCTACCACAGAAGGATGTAGAAAAAAAACTACAGCGTGTTCAGAATACAGCTGCAAGAATTCTGACAAGAACACCTTAACGAGAAAACATCGCTCTAACACTGACTGAACTGCGCTGGATGTTAATCCAACAAAGAGTGCTATTTAACGACTTACTCTGGTTTACAAGGCAGGGCGTAGTTTGGCCCCCGCATACTTACAGGAACTGATAGTACCATACAAGCCTGCACAGTCTCCCCGATCAAAAGATCAGCAAATAATAGTGGTACCAAAGTCACCTACCAAAACATACAGCAATAGTTTATTTCAACATGCTGTCCCATTGATATGGATCAATTTGCCACAAGAAATCCGAAAAACCGAAAATCTGACAAACTTCAAAAAGACACTCAATACCTCTCTTCAAGAGAGCCTTTGACGAGATCAATAATGGTCTAAGCGCATTTGAGCAGTTGTTAATTGGAAAATGCGCTACATAAATTCTTTATTTTATTTAGGAGTGAGTGAGTATGGTTTTATGCCGCTTTTTGCAATATTCCAGCAATATCACGGCGGGAGACACCAAAAATGGGCTTCACACATTGTACCCATATCGGAAGTCGAACCCGGGTCTTCGGCGTGACGAGCGAACGCTTTAACCACTAGGCTACCCAACTGCCCCTACTTTATTTCGGTCATGGCGTGTGAACTTTATGTGTGAGGAAACCCATAATAAGACGTCATATTGACATAACTAAGTCTGGTAAAACCCGCAAACACGGGAAGGGGGCTGACAGATCTAGGATCACAATCAGGACGAAGCTGGTTTTCGAGCCTCTGAGTACCTCCTTCTGCATAGCGAAATGTGGCACCTTGGACCATTGTGCCCCTTCTTCGTGAAGGCAGCGGATTAAAAGTGACCCACGCCTGCCTAACGAGGAAAATATATCGGGCACTTCCTGTGGGTCCAAGATTCGCAGTCGGAAGTGTACATCGCAGATGTTACGAATGGCGTTCGAAGGTTTGTTAAAGTGGCTTGTTCTGAACACTTTACGCTAGGACCTGCAAAGACAAAGGTGAGATAAACTGAAATTCAACTTCTCCATTCGAGAAAAGGATTGGGTAGGCTGGAATTTGACAGGGATGACGACCTCATAACCTTAATATCGTCTCCAGTGTCGGGAAAGTTGATAATATGTTGAATGTTCTCGAAGGTGAGTATAGTTGGTATATTGCTTTAGGTTTTTGGAATGTATTGTGGCTCACCTTTCCCCAAAAATATGATTTGCGGTTGATTTTTCCTCAGAAAGAAAAACTTATCAAAATCAAACACTGCACCTCTCCTATTGGTATAGAAACTGTTCAAACAATTGGATAAGAAGCCATGGAGTAGTTCTTAAGTTATAGGTCGCTCAAATCTTGCAGTAGAAAAAATTCTAAGAACAATACATGTTGTTTTTTAAAGAAAATACACATATCAAAATTAAACTTTTCACTGCACCTCTGCTATTAGGATGGAAACTGTTCCCTATATTTGAAAAGAATCCATGAAGTAGTTTTCAAGTTATTGGTCACACTAGTGTTTATGTAAAAAAAATTATTCTGAGTTCACAACATGAAAAACATCTTATTTTTTCAGTGAGTGAGTGAGTGAGTGAGTGAGTATGGTTTTACGCCGCTTTTAGCAATATTCCAGCAATATCACGGCGGGGGACACCAGAAATGGGCTTCACACATTGTACCCATGTCGGGAATCGAACCCGGGTCTTCGGTGTGACGAGCGAACGCTTTAACCACTAGGCTACCCGACCGCCCCTATTTTTTAAATATTTTTTTTAAATTTTTATATTTTTTTTCAGAAAGAAGGAAGGACGTAGGGAATTCCTTGGTATAACTATATACCCGCCCCAGGGTATAACAATACCTAAACAAGACAGAACTGGACTGACCAGTCTATAACCAGGATGATAATCTCCTCAATGTTCTCCAGGTACCATGTCTCAGTGTGTCACTGACTGCTGATGAGATCCTACTTCTGTCACTCACTCACTCACTCACCTACCCATCCACTCACTCATCCATCCATCAACCAGTCCACACACTCATCAATCCACAGATCCACTCACGCATCAATCCACAAACCATGTCCACTCACTCATCAATCCACCCACCAGTCCACACACTCATCAATCCACAGATCCACTCACTCATCCATAAACCAACCAGTACACTCACTCATCAATCCGTCCACCAGTCCACACACTCATCCATCCACCCACCAATCCACACACTCATCCATCCACCTACCCATCCACTCACTCATCCATCCACCCACCAGTCCACACACTCATCAATCCACAGATCCACTCACGCATCCATCCACAAACCAGTCCACTCACTCATCAATCCACCCACCAGTCCATACACTCATCAATCCACAGATCCACTCACTCATCCATCCATCAACCAGTCCACACACTCAACCATCCACAGATCCACTCACTCATCCATCCACCCACCAGTCCACTCACTCATCAATCCACCCACCAGTCCACACACTCATCCATCCATCAACCGGTCGACACACTCATCCATCCACAGATCCACTCACTCATCAATCCAACCACCAGTCCACACATTCATCCATCCACAAACCAGTCCTCACTCATCAATCAACCCACCAGTCCACACACTAATCAATCCACAGATCTACTCACTCATCCATAAACCAACCAGTCCACACACTCATCCATCCACCCACCAGTCCACACACACTCATAAATCCACAGATCCACTCAGGCATCCATCCACAAACCAGTCCACTCACTCATCAATCCGTCCACCAGTCCACACACTCATCCATCCACCCACCAGTCCACACACTCATCCATCCACCCACCAATCCACCCACCAGTCCACACACTCATCAATCCACAGATCCACTCACGCATCCATCCACAAACCAGTCCACTCACTCATAAATCCGTTCACCAGTCCACTCACTCATCCATCCACCCACCAGTCCACACACTCATCAATCCACAGATCCACTCACGCATTCATCCACAAACCAGTCCACTCACTCATCAATCCACCCACCAGTCCACACACTCATCCATCCACCCACCTGTTCACACACTCATCAATCCACAGATCCACTCACTCATCAATCCAACCACCAGTCCACACACTCATCCATCCACAGATCCACTCACTCATCAATCCACCCACCAGTCCACACACTCATCCATCCACAGATCCACTCACTCATCAATCCACCCACCAGTCCACACACTCATCCATCCACAGATCCACTCACTCATCAATCCACCCACCAGTCCACTCACTCATCCATCCATCAACCAGTTCACACACTCATCAATCCACAGATCCACTCACGCATCCATCCACAAACCAGTCCACTCACTCATCAATCCACCCACCAGTCCATACACTCATCAATCCACAGATCCACTCACTCATCCATCCATTAACCAGTCCACACACTCATCCATCCACAGATCCACTCACTCATCAATCCACCCACCAGTCCACACACTCATCAATCCACAGATCCACTCACTCATCAATCCACCCACCAGTCCACTCACTCATCCATCCATCAACCAGTCCACACACTCATCAATCCACAGATCCACTCACGCACCCATCCACAAACCAGTCCACTCACTCATCAATCCACCCACCAGTCCATTTACTCATCAATCCACAGATCCACTCACTCATCCATCTATTAACCAGTCCACACACTCATCCATCAACCAACCAGTCCACACACTCATCAATCCAGAGATCCACTCACTCATCCATCAACCAACCAGTCCACTCACACACTCATCCATCCATTAACCAGTCCACACACTCATCCATCCATCAACCAGTCCACACACTCATCAATCCACAGATCCACTCACTCATCAATCCACCCACCAGTCCACTCACTCATCCATCCATCAACCAGTCCACACACTCATCAATCCACAGATCCACTCACGCATCCATCCACAAACCAGTCCACTCACTCATCAATCCACCCACCAGTCCATTTACTCATCAATCCACAGATCCACTCACTCATCCATCCATTAACCAGTCCACACACTCATCCATCCATCCACCAGTCCACGCACTCATCCATCCACAGATCCACTCACTCATCCATCAACCAACCAGTCCACACACTCATCAATCCAGAGATCCACTCACTCATCCATCAACCAACCAGTCCACTCACACACTCATCCATCCATTAACCAGTCCACACACTCATCCATCCATCAACCAGTCCACACACTCATCAATCCACAGATCCACTCACTCATCAATCCACCCACCAGTCCACTCACTCATCCATCCATCAACCAGTCCACACACTCATCAATCCACAGACCCACTCACGCATCCATCCACAAACCAGTCCACTCACTCATCAATCCACCCACCAGTCCATACACTCATCAATCCACAGATCCACTCACTCATCCATCCATTAACCAGTCCACACACTCATCCATCCACCCACCAGTCCACACACTCATCCATCCACAGATCCACTCACTCATCCATCAACCAACCAGTCCACACACTCATCAGTCCACAGATCCACTCACTCATCAATCCACCCACCAGTCCACACACTCATCAGTCCACAGATCCTCATTCATCAATCCAAACACCAGTCCACACACTCATCCATCCATCAACCAGTCGACACACTCATCAATCCACAGAACCACTCACTCATCAATCTACCCACCAGTCCACACACTCATCCATCCACAGATCCACTCACTCATCAATCCACCCACCAGTCGACACACTCATCCATCCACCCACCAGTTCACACACTCATCCATCCATAAACCAGTCGACACACTCATCAATCCACAGATCCACTCACTCATCAATCTACCCACCAGTCCACACACTCATCCATCCACAGATCCACTCACTCATCAATCCACCCACCAGTCCACACGCTCATCCATCCACCCACCAGTTCACACACTCATCCATCCATCAACCAGTCCACACACTCATCAATCCACAGATCCTCACTCATCCATCCAACCACCAGTCCACACACTCATCCATCCATCAACCAGTCCACACTCATCCATCCATCAACCAGTCCACACACTCATCAATACACAGATCCACTCACTCATCCATCCGTCCACCAGTCCACTCACTCATCCATCCAACCACCAGTCCACGCACTCATCCATCCATCAACCAGTCCACACACTCATCAATCCACAGATCCACTCACTCATCCATCCAACCACCAGTCCACACTCATCCATCCATCAACCAGTCGACACACTCATCAATCCACCCACCAGTCCACACACTCATCAATCCACAGATCCACTCACTCATCCATCCGTCCACCAGTCCACTCACTCATCCATCCAACCACCAGTCCACGCACTCATCCATCCATCAACCAGTCCACACACTCATCAATCCACAGATCCACTCACTCATCCATCCAACCACCAGTCCACTCACTCATCCATCCATCAACCAGTCCACACACTCATCAATCCACAGATCCACTCACGCATCCATCCACAAACCAGTCCACTCACTCATCAATCCACCCACCAGTCCATACACTCATCAATCCACAGATCCACTCACTCATCCATCCATTAACCAGTCCACACACTCATCCATCCACCCACCAGTCTACACACTCATCCATCCACAGATCCACTCACTCATCCATCAACCAACCAGTCCACACACTCATCAGTCCACAGATCCACTCACTCATCAATCCACCCACCAGTCCACACACTCATCAGTCCACAGATCCTCATTCATCAATCCAAACACCAGTCCACACACTCATCCATCCATCAACCAGTCGACACACTCATCAATCCACAGAACCACTCACTCATCAATCTACCCACCAGTCCACACACTCATCCATCCACAGATCCACTCACTCATCAATCCACCCACCAGTCCACACACTCATCCATCCACCCACCAGTTCACACACTCATCCATCCATAAACCAGTCGACACACTCATCAATCCACAGATCCACTCACTCATCAATCTACCCACCAGTCCACACACTCATCCATCCACAGATCCACTCACTCATCAATCCACCCACCAGTCCACACGCTCATCCATCCACCCACCAGTTCACACACTCATCCATCCATCAACCAGTCCACACACTCATCAATCCACAGATCCACTCACTCATCCATCCAACCACCAGTCCACACACTCATCCATCCATCAACCAGTCCACACTCATCCATCCATCAACCAGTCCACACACTCATCAATACACAGATCCACTCACTCATCCATCCGTCCACCAGTCCACTCACTCATCCATCCAACCACCAGTCCACGCACTCATCCATCCATCAACCAGTCCACACACTCATCAATCCACAGATCCACTCACTCATCCATCCAACCACCAGTCCACACTCATCCATCCATCAACCAGTCGACACACTCATCAATCCACCCACCAGTCCACACACTCATCAATCCACAGATCCACTCACTCATCCATCCGTCCACCAGTCCACTCACTCATCCATCCAACCACCAGTCCACGCACTCATCCATCCATCAACCAGTCCACACACTCATCAATCCACAGATCCACTCACTCATCCATCCAACCACCAGTCCACGCACTCATCCATCCACCCACCAGTCCACACACTCATCCATCCAACCACCAGTCCACGCACTCATCCATCCATCAACCAGTCCACACACTCATCAATCCACAGATCCACTCACTCTTCCATCAACCAACCAGTCCTCACACACTCATCCACCCACCAGTCCACTCACTCACTCATCCATCCACCAGTCCACTCACTCACTCTTCCATCCACCCACCAGTCCACTCACTCACTCATCCTGCCACATGCCAAGAAAGAAGTTCACCTCAGTTTACAGAATATAGTTTATTGTGGAAAAGCACATCAACAATGACCATTGTAAATAACACCAACACATGATGACCACACACAATCAGGTTCATGTTACACCTACATTGAAATGCTTCTCAAAAATGAAACAAATTGATTAAAATAGTCGTTTTTTAATTAACATGATGAATAAAATGTATGAGACACTGGCAGAAGATGTACAAGGCATGGCTAGATGAGGATCAACAGGCAGTGATCAATGTTATGGATATTCTCAAGACTAGATCATACTGCATTTAACACAATAAGAGCCCCAGTAGAGCAAAATAGCAATAACAAAAGTACCTACATTCAAAATATGTTTAACAACTACACAGGAGCTGCAGTGGTTTAATGTGCTGTGTTTGCTGAGTTACATCCCTTAGCTGTGCCAGGATCTGCTGATCATAGGCTCAAATCCCAAATTTTCCCTGAATATGGTCTCCTATCAGCACCCAGGCACAGTGGATTCGAACCCTCATTCGGCTTATCATTGCACAGGGTGGTGCAACCTTTACCACTGGGCTGCCTGTTCCACAACTAGGATCAGTGGGGCATTTATTAGGTCAAATACAGCATCTGAAGTTAGTGCCATATTTCTATTCAATGCATGTACATTTATATGTATTGTATACTTTTAACAAATAGTCAAACTTGATATCCCAATATTGGAAATTGGAAACTATTATTGCCAACTGTTGTGGCTTAATAGTGGTTTTGGGGGACATGCATCTGTAGAAATTAAGGCAAAGAAAGACACTGGTCTCCTTGCACAGCTCCAGTTGTTGAGTTAGTTCAGTACAAAAATATTGCATAGCAAATGTAAAGTGAGATTTCAAAATAAAGATCAGGCACATGTGCAAGTGTCGGAGGACGTCAGAGGACATCAGAGGACATGTTTACATGCAGGGAGGTCTGCTAGTCTGTGTATTTACATAAAAAAAAAGTATTTTTAAATATCTTGATAATTTAATTGAACTGTCCAATTGAAGAAGGAAGTGTGTCCCTGCGCAAAATATTGTGCCGGGAGCACTTAAAACTACATTACAAAATTCACACTTTATTGTTGGGGCATATATGGAATTGATAACAGAGGTGAAAAAAGAGGGTTCTTTATCATTTTATTATATCTTATAATTTCATAGGTTTTTTTTGTCAGTTGGTTATGTAAACTGAAAAATTAATCGTTCTGTTTGACACATCCTAGGATTCCCTCTACGACATACGTTATAATAAGTAAAAACTATGCAAATGTTGGCAAGAACAGGTTTAATTGTAGTACATATCCATTCCTCTTTTACTTTCCACAACAATTTCCAGAAGTTTTTCCTCCAATTCAGATTGTGTTGGCCTATCTTCCTAAAGGGAAGGGCATTAACTGACTGTAAAAGTCCAGTTTCCACCCTTGCCAAACTAAGCTAGAATTCCGGGGTTACATTTTGGCTGGACCAACAAGTTTATGCATAGTCTAATCAAAATCGCATAACGAACTAGACATCTAGTTCGTAAACATGGATTTCAATGTGCAGATTTCGGTTGACTGCAGGATTTGCAAAGCATGTGTACCGTCAACTGGGCATCAGTAGATATTTTGTAAATATTTTCATGTTTTAAATCAAGGTGCTGTTGATGCACTTCACAGGGTAAGGTCCATTTTATCACAATATAGATCTTGATTATCGATCAGATTGTCTTCACTTGGTGCCGCCATTTTGTTTGAAGCAAATGCAAGTGATATCAGATGTGGAATCTGATTGGTCAATAGGAGGGACATAGAAGGGACAAAACTCGTACTAGCCACTGGTGGCGGTACAATCGAGCCTGGAAATGTTACCCTAGTTTGGTAAGGGTGGAAACTGGACTGTTACAGTTAATGCCCTTGCCTCAGGAAGATGGTGTTCACTAATAGGAGGAGCCATCTCCATCATGCCGTGTTCTTATACAATATGGCAACATGCATCAATGTAATGTCAGATTATACTGGTTGTCCATTATTACATAAAAATACATATATAAAATATCTGATGTACTTCACAATTGAACATTTTTATCCAAAATCCACTGATTAAAAAGTACACTGTCCTAAACTGGAATACACTCTGAAACTGCAGTGGTAAAGTACTTGAAATGATCAAATCATGGTCATATCTGTGTTTTTCGTTTTCAGCAACCTGATTACTCCGCTTGCTACTGATTCTAGAAGTGATTTATTATCACACAAAGATACAAATAGTGACATTAAAAACAATGTCATAGTATTCTGGGATTCAACTAATAAATTCATACATCAATGCCTAAAAAATTCAATTCAAATTTTTAAAAAGAAGAAACTGTCATTTCTCTCGTCTCATATTTCATCACAACACACATGGTAAATCAATAATATATACAACTCAAAAGAAGTTAAGAACAGACGATTTTTTTATATGACTTATTAATCTGTCATTGTAAAAAGAGCACCCGAGGTTTTTCATATGACTATTGTTAATTTTAATCCGTCAAACAAAAGAATTGGTTGTTCTTGAACTCTTCTGAGTAGTACATTAGGAAAGAGCAATATAAACACAATGATATCCACAGTTTGCAAGGACTGAGAAAGAACAGCTACAACATAAGAGTATGGTCCAGCCACCTCTACCATGAGACTACACAAGGCTTGGTGCATGTGGACAGGTACGTGAGTTCAGGTGTGATATAATACTGTAGATATAACCTTTAGGCTTAAAAAAAAAAGAAAAGAATTGGTTCTCAGGCAATGACTTTTGAAATTTAGTACGGGCAGGCAGTGTTTTTGTTTTTCTGGCTTGTTAAAACTAGTATGTAACCAAATAAACAGTTGTGTACCATCAACCTGTGGAAGGACCTCCTACATAAACAGGCATACAAACTCCTATTGCCGCCATGACCATAACACGATGTTGAAGCAGTAAAGCAGTGTGCATGGGAAGGGAAGTAACTGTGTGCTATATTGGACTGCATTGTAGTACTGTACTGTATATGTCCGCAGATAAGCCGAATTTTGAGGACCAGAAAAAAGATTCTGTAGAAAGGGGTCGGCTTATCTGCGGGATACACTTTCATGATAGTATTTTTCAGATCGTGATCTGTCAGAAACATCGCCTGAATGACGGTCCGAAAGATAACAACTTCCCGAAAGTTTGGAAGTTGCCACGACTAGAGCCATTATTGTCATAAATTATCAATAAAGTTATTATCATATACCAATGTTGTCATTATTAAAAAAATTTAAGTATGTTACTACTTCCGATAAGTTTTCAATTGAATATTCAAAGTTTATCGTTCTTCATCAACTCCAAAATCTTGGGTATTAGGATTTCTAAATTTTTTTTCAAAAGAAAAAAGAAAAAGAAACGAGTGACAGACTTTATGATGATGCAGGAGGTGCCTGAGAACCAAGACTATTATTTTTTTAGCCCTACATAACAAGAAGGAGCTTTCCCTGATCCTTTATGAGAACCACAAGACTTTGAAGCTCACTTGAATTATGAAGAAATAATGGCGGCCAGTTTCAGGGGACATGTAAAATATGCAGTAACACAAGAAAATGAGGACTGTTGTCAAAGGTTGCTTGATAAAAAAATCAGAATAGGCCAAATATCTATGTTATTGTGCATGCTAGCAGCATAGCTAATTTCACAATCATACATGCAGATATGGCTGAGTAACAGTAATAGAAAAAATGAAATTTCAATATGGCTGTCATGTCATGTCGGATTGGAATTCTGGGAGCACATCTTAGTGACACCATAGGTGGGATCATTCATACAAAGTTTCAGTTCCACAGCTCCTTCAGAGGAGATGTCGAAATGTAAAAGCTAAGATAGAGGGACAACGCGGGACGATGTAACTTTACTTGACTTTCAGTAACCTGAGCAAAATACCTGAAGATGTTAAAATTACTGGTCAAAATCATTTCTGATGACCTGACCTGTATGGATACTTCTGTGCAAGGATTTCAAAGAAAGAGTTTTAAAGTCTATGTTAGACTTTTTAAAGTTGAACTTGAGGACAAACATACTTATAGTTGTATATGAGTATTGACCATTTTATCACAGAAGAAAATATGGTGATCAAGAAGTTCCAGCCAGAGGTTCAGATTGACAATACATTACCTGGAAAAAAGTCACTTTCCATTTCTGAGCAATACATGTTCCTTGGACATATATACCATTCAAGAGAAGAGAGGACTACCCAATTTGTTGATAGTACTAAAGTTAACCTGTCATGGTATGTTGGAAGTAGAACCCCTGTACACTAAGAACACTTTAACCACTAAGCTACCCCCAGCCCTCATGTATTATCTATATTATGAGAATCCTTATGAATATTACTGAAGAGCATTAAACTAATCAAAAACACTTCAGATCAACCTAAAGTTTATTATGAACACTTAGTTACAGAATGACGAAATACTGGTGGTGCTTAACATAAAATGAAAATTTACTGCTTGTAAAAATGTTGAAGAAACTTCAAGGTACAGACAGTAGACTCGTTCTTGGTCTAGCTTGGAATTATTATAAAAAACTTTGTGATGATGGCGGTTGCAACCTGTTAAACAAATAATGACTGACTCCCTACTTACCAAAAACCATCTCTATCAGGAGGCTCCCATATCTGAGCATGTTTTGTTTAATTCTGCTCTTAAGCTAACACAAAGCCTTTACTTATGAGTGTGAGTGTGAGTGAGTTGGGTTTAACGCCTCTTTTAACAGTGTTATATCGTGGCGTGTCAGCTTAATGTGGGAGGAAAGCCCGAAGTGATGCAAGTCTCAGACGTTTACCACTTCGGTGAAACCCACGAGCATGGGTATGGTGCTGACAAACCTAGAAATATAATTGGGGTGGACCGGGATTCGAACCCACAATCATAGGTTTCTGGCGTGCCCAAGGGACGCAACTCTGCACAGCGAATCACGGAGCGTTTACTTATGAACCAGAGTGACGTTGTACAAAACTACAAAACAACCTTAGCACTATGACTGTCGTAAGTCTGTGTTAAGGTATGGGAGTTACGATCACCTTAGTGCCAATATCGCTTTGTACAACAATGCCCAAGGAGCCCTCAAACCCATATACAGTCCAGTGTCCACTGAGGGATATAGTGCTTGTATATATCCAACGTGCTTGTATATATCCCCAGGTACAGCTTTCACTGCACCAACAGCTATAACAGTAAATCCACATATATATATCAGAAAATACATATATACCAGGGTTTTATATGACGCAGAAAAGTGCGTCCAGTACTCACAAATGTAGAGAAAGGATGCAGAAATACAATATACTGCATCCCAAGGGACGCACAATAATGTTCATTGTACGTACAGCGCATCAAGAGCAGTTATGGATGTCTGCCACTTCATCCATCAGTCATGACCACTGACCACATCATCACTGATTCATCCCAGGCTCTAAAGTAATTATCTGAACAAGTACACTACACCATGTCATAACTTTACAGGACCTCATACTGCCAGCAAGGACCGTTAACATTAATTATTGAGGGTCCCTGAACCCCCAGTTTTGTAAGTCAAGGTAGAACCCTGTGTATCGTCATCAGTTCCCTCCTGTAACAATGACCGGTATCAATAATCCCACTCAGACCCAAGGTCCGCCATGCACATTCCTAATATCTGTTAATGCTTTGAGGGGCGTCACTAACACATATAAGAAATGTTTGCTTTAAAAAATCTTAATTAAGTCAGACCAATTTAAAAAATATATATGAAAGTTGTTCTTCTACAATTTTTGTACGCCAACATGTTAAAATTTCATTAGAAATAATAACGTCATGAATGACAATAGTTGAATGAGGCCTTAAATGTCGACATTACAAGGGGTATTCATATTTTATAAACACCTGCTTATTATAATGGCACTTGTTTTGTTCTCTCCAAAAATGGTTCTGAATGTGAAAAAGCAACAAATAAGTTGGGTTTTAAAATAAAAAGAATGTTTGTTTTATTTTGGGAAGATTAGAATAGCCTCGTCCACAACACAGGGAAACAGATGGTTCTTGCCTTGCTTTGAATAATTCATTAACATGAACAGAACAGAATACTATCATATATCTCGGATACAAACAGCTTTAAACATTCCATCCAAATTGTTACCATGGTAACCATGAAGTGCAACATCAGCTACAAAAATTACACATGGCCTCCTCATCATATTGCACATGATCAATTTAGTATTAGTCTGTAGTCGATTAAGATACTCTTTCATAGTGATGTTACCACTACTAGTCATATGGTTGGAAAAGGTTGATTCAAATGATAACAATGTCATAAAAATTTATGAACTGAATTGAATTATGTTAGTAATAGCATAATCAGCATATATGTGTAAAAGATTTGAAAAGTTGAAAATATGAATTGAAAAAATACCTCAAATTATAGTGGTGTAACGTGACAGTATTGTGTCCCAATACGAGACAATATACATCGATTTACAACCCCTATACCTACTTCACATACGATACATTACATTACAAGTTATACTGGTGTAAAAACATAATGATAAAGACTTGAAATGCTAAATGAAACTGTTCAACAACCAGCTTCTGGAGATTCTCTGGTATTTCCCAGGTGGCTATAAATAGCATGACATTCACAGCGCCCTCTACCAATATTTTTCTGCCCTACAATATCCCATCTTTCATCTCTGAAATTAAACAAATGATTCAGGGTTGTGATTCACATGCAAAAAGAAAGAGTGAGTATGGTTTAACGCCGCTTTTAGCAATATTCCAGCAATATCACGGCGGGGGACACCAGAAATTGGCTTCACACATTGTACCCATGTCGGGAATCTTTGGCGTGACGAGCGAACGCTTTAACCACTAGGCTACCCGACCGCCCCGCAAAAAGAAAGAATATCAACGTATGAAATAATAGCACTAGTAAAATCCTAGATATTTTTTATATTTGTATACTTATCCTGCATTACTCCTTAATGCATCTATTGCTTGTTTTTGATAGAAAGAAGAGCTGTGTGAGTAATGCAGGAGTTAAAAAATCTGTATCAGGATACTATACGTATCACACCCATAGTATTGGGATACAAATCGTATCGCACCCATAGTATGATATTGCGACACCACCATATGGTTACACCTCTACTAAACTATACTATCCATTATGCATATAAAAACTAACATCCATCAACTAAAACTATAAACTATTTGCCCACATAATCTACAACTAATTCAGACCCTCAATAACAATAACTCCCTCAAAAAGCTTCTGTTTTTTATACATGTAGGTTATAAAGAATGATATTTTTCTAAGTTGGTATACAAAATGTTTGGCATAAAATTCCGTGTAGGTGTTAAAAAAATATATAAAAAAATGTTCAACTTCCAGATTAGTATAGCTACTTATGAATGAAAAACAAACTCATAGGTCCAACAATCACAGAAGTACATGTATGAATGTGAAACAATTCTGAAAGTTACTTGATCATTTTTCTTGTTAGAATAAATATTTTCATATTTATTATTCACCATTTCTTAATGAGTAATAAATTCTCGATTTGTTTTTCATTGCTTCTTGTAAAACACAGTTGGCCAAAACATTTGTTTGTCAAAAATAATTTTATTATATTATTTTAAGTTTTTTGTCGTTGGACTGTCTTGTAAACCTACTAACACACAATGTAGGCCTAATCTACATCATATAGTTCTACAGTTCATTATTTCCACTTGCTAAAAATAAATATGCATATCATATTTCAGCATAGCTTTGAAAGGCACCTGTAGTTGCATACATGTTAACCATCATAAATTCATGTTCAACAATCACATTCAGAGAGAAATCATCAGAAAATATTCTCTGACAAGCACTGACATATCTCAAAGTGAATATTTCTATCTACAAGGAAACAAACGTTTGACACTGCATGGTTTTGTGAACAAATACATGTGTGTACAACAAAGAAAAAATGAAAAAAGAAGTATACGACTTACAGACCACATGGTGAAGTGACAAGAAACTGTGGTCAAAGGGAGATAACTCTTGATAGCACCATCTCAGGAATAATCAGAAAAACAAACTAACTTGTGGCAACTTCACTGATGGTGTTTTGACCAAACAAATATTTTCAACTAGTGGCATTGAAGAAACCAGATCTTTCACCTCAAAAATCCATTTTAGAGGAGAACTATTTACAACAAAGGTACTTTCAACTTTGTGTGTTCACACTGAATACATGACTGAAGCTATCTAATGTATAATGTTCACAAACTTAATTTTTAATAAAGGTGTACAGTGAACAGTTTCTAAAGAAGGTACCATCCATTCTTAGGTAAAAAAAATGTTTCCCATCTTTGAGCTGGTGCAGGGACTGCTTTTTTCACCATTCCGAATTCAGTGACTGAGTGAGTATGGTTTTACTCCACTTTTAGCAATATTCCAGCAATGTCATGGCAGGGGACACCAGAAATGGCCTTCACACATTGTTGGTAATCGAACCCGGGTCTTCGGCGTGACGAGCAAACGCTTTAACCACTAGGCTACCCGGACCCAACTCCGGAATTCAGCTGAATTTTCAGAGTTTAGATTTTAGTCTTCAGTTAGAGTTATCTTTCCTTTAAAAGTGACCCAATGTTGTGACCAAATAGCCTTTAATACATTGAAAACAAGTGGCCATATTCATGAAAGACTTGGCTGTCTTCTTTCATTTGCTGTTTGAAAAAAAGACCATGTACACAAAAATGTGGTTCAAATAGCAGAACAAAGCCTGGTCACTTTGCCATTTTGAAAATCTTGAATTGATATTCTTTTTTGGCCTTACATTCATTCACCTTCAGACATCAGAAAAATGTTACATATTATGGTAAAAGTCCAAGGCAATCTAAACTATTCTATCTAAACTTCACACAAAATTAAATTGAACAATTTCACATGTATAATACATTTTCGTTGTTTGATCAAGGTCTCTTTGACTAGAGAGTACATTGGCACCTCTTCCTAGCATGTGTTCTTTATAACGTATGGAGCTTAAATATATCTTTTATTACTTGGTTTTTGCAAATCTACAATCCCAAAGAGTCACAAATATAAATCTTTGAGTTTTAAAGAAAGTCTTTCTTTCTTCCTGCCAAATATTAACACATTTCAGTGATTTAAAAATTCATATCAGGGTAAAAAACAAAATACTAACATTGTAAGGGAGGTAACTCTTTGTCACGGCATTCAAAGGGACCTTTGAAGCAGCTAGTATAGTTTATTTTCCCTTTTTTATTTAAACTCTATCAACCATATAAAAATATGAATGTGCCAAAATATAATTAATTAATGTCTACTCCTGACTGTGGTTTGTTTCAGAAGAAAATAATGAAACCAAGTAATGAAAGGAGGCCGAACCACATATACTGGTAAAAAAGTAAAGGACCATCCAGTTCTTTCATATTATGGCATGACATATGAACTACAATCAAGTCTCGTTAATCCAACACTCGTCAATCCCACCATCAGCTTTATTCGACACAAATGATGGGAACTCAGTGCTATTTAGACCCGTTAATCCGACAGTCTCGCACTCCGACTCTGACACAACTAATTTGCAACAAATTGCTGAAATCACTCATTAATCAGTCTCATTAATCTGACACAGTGATCAGCGTACTCCGTGGTCATCTGCCCGCGAGTACACAGCCCCATGTTTTGATGCGAGACGAGTCTGCGAGTAGCTGCATATTTCAATGGCTGCAGAGATAAACTGGCTTAACAACAATCTGACATCTTCGTTAATCCGACATACTGGTGATCATATACAACCAACAATGTTGGATTAACGGGACTTGACTGTTTAGTCAAAAGAAAGAATTGGGTGGTCCTTCACTTTTTTTGAGTAGTATATGAGCACAGCCATGATAGTCCAAGGTGCTTGTACATAGCATTGAATAAATAATGATATGTCTCTTAATGGAAATGTGGTTCAAGCATACATTTTATCTGACTTAAAAAGGTCATGGTACCCTTACACATGTTACCATAATCATGTAATTTGCACTTCAATTACAAACACCATATCAACCATCAAAATGACGAAAGTCCACACCACTTAAAATAACATGCATCATAAGTAAATACCTGGTATATGTCAAAGGTGGTATGGATATAAAGGCATATATTAAATTTCAAGAAACAATTAACAAAATAATCTTGAATCCCCAAACCTAAGGAAATTGTAGTTTGAGACATTGTCCAACAATTTTTGAAATGTTTGTAGCCAGGATGGCGAATGACAGCTTGACCTTTAGGTAGCACAAGTCCTGACAAAACTCACAAAAACATCCACTTGTGGCTGGGAATTCATGTCTCAATTAGGGCTACATCATTGTGCAGAGTTGCATCCCTTTGCAGTCCCAGTATCCACTGATTGTGGGATCAAGTTCAAGATTTAGCCTGATATTGTTGCTTAATCTGTTAGCATCATGCTGTGCTCATGGGTTTCACCAAAGTGGTGAAAAACTGTGTCAATTTGGACTGTCCTGTAACTAAAATACCGTTACATACGCAGCATTCCACATGTCAAACCCAACTCACTCCCGGGATGTCCATCTGTCATCCAAGTTACACAACTTACACAGTGCCAAGGACCTCCCATTTAACGTTCTCTGAATTGGGAGGCAAACAATTCTATTTTGACTTCGCAACAAATTTTCTTTTAAAACATACAGCATCTCCAATAAATAATTCTGTTTTAAAACCTGAGGACTTTTTCAGGAACAAGATTAAAAAAACATTCTTTAACATCCAAGCCATGCACCCCTCCCATCAACATCAATCCCAATAGAATTTAATGGAAGGCCCTTCAGTCGTCTTGTTAATACACGAAAGTGTTCTAGTGAGTTGGTTTTGACACCGATCTAAACTTGGTTTATGTATACACCGACTCTAAAAAATTTATATAATTTTTTTAATGTATAAACAGTAGGCTTTTTATTCTGCCGATCAGAAACAAAGGATCGTAATAAGGGTGAATATGAGATGTAAGCTCACAATCATAGGATCCTTGCATGCCCAAGGGACGCAACTCTACATAGCAAATATCTGTGCCTTAAACCACTGGGGAATGTTTGCCTCCTTGAAGTGAGACATCATTAATTGTAAATTCATCCTCATCACAATACCCTGTGATCAAACCAATAAAAACATTAAATCTTATTTTTCCTTCACTACACAAACTGAAAATTGTAATGGCTAGCATTTTGTCACAATACACACTAAAATGCCATTCACACCATTTTGAAAATGATTGAAATTGTTTTATGTGTTTAGCACCTGCAGTTTTACTGAACTGTCTGCACTCAGCTTCAAAATGAAGAAAAACAATGGAAAGATAGGAAGTGGCTTCTGAGATGTGTTGAGTGCAGGTGTGAATGTATGCTGAGTGCAGGTATGAATGTATGCTGAGTGCAGGTGTGAATGTATGCTGAGTGCAGGTGTGAATGTATGCTGAGTGCAGGTGTGAATATATGCTGAGTGCAGGTGTGAATGTATGCTGAGTGCAGGTGTGAATGTATGCTGAGTGCAGGTGTGAATGTGTAGTCAGAGTGACCTCAGATCAACTGATGACCTCCACAAACGCTGCAGGAAACATCCCTGACCTCCCATCAAGGTCCCCATACCGCCAGTCCGGCGACCCCGCCACGTCGCCGCCAAGGAGAATCACATCACCAACCTAGGAACAAGAAACACAGTATAATTTCTTTCTTCCCCCAACTTACTGGACTCAAAATAATTTTCTACTTGCTTGTTGATGAATTCTTACCTATGATTATTTCATAACTGGAAGTGCTATCTACGAGCACTCTGAATTTGTTGAATATCATGTCGAAGAAGCAGTCAGTTCAATAATATGAGAAATATATTTGATGTTGTTAAGTGTGAATACAAAACAGGGTTGTGAAACATCAGTCCAAACCAATCTGGCCGGAACTCTCCCTTCCCTCTCATCTGTTTCATGTCATGCTTATCTGTATTCTCGGTAATTATTTTTCCTCAAAATGTTTCTACTAGGGCTGGGACAAGTTCAAGTTTATTACTTGGGTACCCACCTCCCTATTACCTGACCCTTCCCGGGTACTCCCTTTGGGGGTCATACATACACTGAAGTTGAATCTTCATGAAAACATATAAAGTCAGAAAGAAATGTTAACTATTCTACATGATTGGAAAATACTCCATTCTGATTTGATAACATGTTTCAAATCACAATAACAACCTCTCACTGAAACAGCCAAATTGATGGCCACATCATCATTGAAGTCAATGTTGGAGATGGATTCTCAATCATGGTCAGTAGTCTAGTATATCATCAAATGGAGGTACTGAAAACTGCAGTTTCAAAATATCTTCTACCCAAACCATGTAGGTGTGACTTCTTCCTGGGACCTACCTTGAAGGACAGTTCCTGATCTGATTCCCCCTGGAAGTCATACAATGCTCGGGCCTGGATCAGGGGCTTTGACTCTGCTGGTATATGACTGGTTGGTTCACCATGTGGCACAGCTGTGAAGATATACAGCAATATAATAAATTATATACCGCATTTGATGTAATAAGCGCCTGGGTTGGTTGGTTGGTTTGTTGTTAACGCCGCACTCAGCAATATTCCAGCTATATGACGGTCTGTAAATAATCGAGTCTGGACCAGACAATCTAGTGATTGATATCATGTATAATTGTATCAACCTAGTCAGCGAGCCTGACCTCCCAATCCCATTATCCGCCTTTTACGACAAGCACAGTCGCCTTTTACGGCAAGCATGGGTTGCTGAAGACCTATTCTACCCCGGCATCTTCACGGGTCAATAAGCGCCTGGGGCGCTTTCAAAATTGGAATTAGGGGCTCTTATTACAATATAAGAGTTGAAAGATTGTAAATTTCGTAGTTTAAGCTGACGGCCTGAAATGAAACAAAAGAATAGTATGTGCGTATCATACATCGAGAG
This sequence comes from Haliotis cracherodii, assembly GCF_022045235.1. Classification (NCBI taxonomy): domain Eukaryota; kingdom Metazoa; phylum Mollusca; class Gastropoda; order Lepetellida; family Haliotidae; genus Haliotis; species Haliotis cracherodii. The sequence continues at coordinate 35,564,946 of NW_027266341.1, forward strand.
ATTTGTTCTCCAGAATTTAACTGCCCATAATTAAGGGTTCATAAAACATATGAATGCGTATTACACAAATCAATAAGTCTTGTGTACATTGATCAATCGGATGGGGTGCTAATTGGGATTGTTCACTAGCAAATATATTTCCAAATATCGCCATCGGCGCAAATTAGAGTGGGGCGCTTATTACGTCGAATACGGTAAAAGCGTGAAGGTCATCATCATCATCATCATACAATTTGATTGCTGTGATTAGGACTGATTTGAAAGGCATGACACATAATTTGAGAGAGAGAAATATTGTCAAAGTTGGGTATGACAGATGGAGTTGGTGCATCACTTTCTAAATGAAGCTATGGTGGCGAATGTTCCAGAAAATGGTGTTCATAATAACAGAACAGAGATATAAGACACTGAATAATCAAGAAAGGATACCTTCCGCCTCAGGCAGGTCCTTCTCTATGGTGACAAAGCTTGCTGGAAACATGCCCTCCTTGCCGTGACATCGCCCCCTCAACCAGTCACTTCCGATCTTCTCCAGCAGCTGAATTGTCTCCCCTGTCTTGAAACTCAGGTCCGTATCTTGTTCACCTTCATAATCAAAGCTTGCCACGCAGTAGGGCTGTGATTGGTCAGTAACTGCTGAACCTGGTTCTGTGATTGGCTGAATCAAAAGGATTGACCTTTCTGTATCACGCATAACAAACACAACTTATACCACTTGGGTGAGTTACGTACATTGTTATTCTTTGAAATGACCCTCTATGTTCAACGTGCCGAGGTTGGACAATTAAATTCAGACGAGTTTGGAGCAAGCCATGGCTCACAGCTCAAATTGTCGTGTAAAGTGCAACACGTTCTTGGCCCACCTGTGGTGATATGGCCGACGCCTCAAGTGTTGAAAGTTAGAGGTGCAACAATACACTGGGGTTGCGATACAATACATATCCCGATACTATGAGTGTGATACGATTCGTATCCTGATACAGTATTTGATAAGTTGATATTCTTTCTTTTTCTTGGTGAATTTCAACCCGGCTGGCTGTAAATAGCACACCATTCACAGTACCCTCTAACCTATATTTTTCTGCACTACTATATCACATCTTCGATCTCTGAAATTTAAAAACAAATGATTCAGGGTTGTGATTTTACCAACAAAAAGAAAGAATATCAACTTTTTAAATAAAGTACTCCATTGGGAAACAAATTATATTGCATCCATAGTATCGGGATACGCATCACATCGTGACCCTACTATATCTTTACACCCCTAGTCTTCATGTTCTTCCAACTACTAATCGCCTATCAAAGACTTCATATATTTTGCACAGGAATTCAAATTCAAAGAATTGGCTAAGCTGCAGCTGAGTCTTGCCTGTGAACATTGCGTATCGTGTTGTCAGGAAAGACCTACCTTGTTATGACTGTCATCATTTGAATCATCTGTCATTTGATTGGCTGACCAAGGATCATGTGACTGCGCCTCGATCTCATTGGCTGCTTGATACTGGGGCAGGTCTGAAGGGATATAGTCGATGAAGGCCGAGGGAAACTTCCCTGTCCGTCCATCCATCTGTCCGAACAGCCACTCCGTGTTGACCTGGCTGACCACCTGGAGCCTCTGTCCAGCCTACACAAACAAGAGTGAGTGAGTGAGTGAGTGAGTGAGTGAGTGAGTGAGTGAGTGAGTGTATACAAGTGTTGGCAAAAGCAGTTGCTGCATGAGAAATTGTTGAAAATGTAAAAACCACATACCAAAATCAAGAAGGAGTGTTTTATCCAACTTATGAATTGTCAAAGTGCAAGAAATACCAGAATGAAGAAGAAAACATCTGGATACCTTTTAGTGAAACAAATAAGTGTGTCGCAGTATAAAGGGAATTCGATCAAAGCGTGTGAGAGACAGACATTGTGAAGCATGCAGCACAAACTGAAGTTATGACAAGTAAAATTGAACAACTTTTCATCACCTGCCCCGGTGGATAAGTGGGAAAACAGTGGGTTACAAAACTAAACATGCTATGTGAGGTTGCAGGTTTGATTCCAGCCTTCTGTTATGAAAACTTTCATTTCTTGTCTTCAATTTAAGAACATTAGACGTTTGAAACACCAAGAACAAATTTCATCTACTATTCAACTCATCAGGTCTTACTTGGAAAAAGTAAAACCTCATACCTGGGATGAGGTTTAAAAGTAAAACCTCACAAGAGGTTATTACAAGATAGGAAGCTACCTACAATACAATAGGCAAAACTGGCAGTAGGTTTATAATAAACGACCTTATCAAGTAGGTTTCGTAGTAGTCTCATTGTTTAAGCCAAACATGATTTTGACATGAGGCAGACAGGGTTTGAACCTCTTACATTCTGCTCTCCAGGCAGACACTTTATCCATAAGACAAATAAAAAAGTAATCAAAATAGTTATGTTCAACTGCTAGTGTTTACAACAGTGAACAGCCCCATGACCAAATGACTGAAAATGCACTTGATTACCTGGAAGCTCAGTTCATCGCCTTGTCCATCAAAGTCAAACATAGCCGTCACATGACCGTCTTGTGACTTGCTGACTGTGTCCTCCGCTGGGAGGTCCTCAACAATCTCGACGAAGGAAATGGGGAATATTCCGACCCTGTCCCTGAGTTCCCCCTTCAGCCACTCACTCCCCACCCTCCCCACCAAGCGGATGACGTCACCCTCCTCAAATACCAGGTCATCCTTCCCTTCTCCGTCAAAGTCGAACCGGGCCACACACCGAGGGCCTGACGTCACGCTGGGAGTCGACTTCTTCACGGGCAGGGGACTGTCCCACAATGGCAAGTCTGGCTTTATAGCGAAGTCAGAGATCTGGAAATAATCAGAAGCTTGAAAACATCTGACATAACAATTCATCATCTAAAATGGCTTTCACATCACTTGGCTGAGATCAAGGCAAGGTGAGGTGAAATGGAGTTTAACGTTGCGTGCAATGTTATTGGACTTATATAGCGACATGCATGCACGTGTGTGTGTGTCTGCTTGTACTAGTCTGGACTGATGCAGATTTCATAGTGCTAGCCCACGGAGATATCATGCTTCAGTTTAACATGAATACCCCACTCAGACACAGTATACTGACTCCGAGCTGACCAGTCCTTGTTTTAGCCCCTTAATGCCGAGCGCCAGACAGGGTAACAACAAGTACCATCTCTTAATGTCTTTTGGTATGATGCGGCCGGGGATCAAACCCTGGACTTTCTGCCCTCCAGACAGACACTCTACCACTAGATCACGGAAGCAGTCTACACTGTATGTAGATATTCCCAAAAGGTACATGGAATATATGAAAATATAGTAGGAAGGACATTTAGCCTTATTCATGGTGTGTATAGATAACATTGGCATCACGGTGGGTGGTGTGCATCCATGAATCAGCTTGGGTGTGTTTACAGTTGAAATAAACTTAAATATTTAAAAGCAATGAGCTAGGACTATAAAATCTGGACAAGTACAAGCAGCCACACACACAAATGTAATAATCTTGGATGTGATGTTAAACCCCATTTAACCTCACCCCATACATTGTATGATATTGATCTCATTGCATGTTTATGATGTAAAGAGATGGGTTCTTGTAACGACAAAAAATGAATCTATTTTTAGCTGATGGCCATGTTGGGATGTTCCTTTTATTTGGAAAACAGTGAAAATAGAAGTTAAAAAACAAAACATGGATCGCTACTCTTGCATTTTGTCTTTCTGTCACCATTTCACACAAGTGAAGACAGCTGTACAGCGGAAGCCTCACCTCATCATGTAGGGGATGGACGATGTCCACAAAGCCTGCTGGGAACATCCCTTCCTTGGCCCCGACTCTTCCCACCAGCCAGTCGGCATCAACACGCCGCACCAACATCACCACATCCTCAGTCTGCAACACCAGCATACAATGTGTCTTCCATATTCCCTTATTTAGTTTGTGTTTGTGTTGTTTAACACCCCACTCAAAATATTCCAGCTATATGACAGCGACTTGTAAATAATTTAGTCCGGGCCAAACCATCTTCCCGAGGCAAGTGAGTTAACTGACTATAAAAGTCCAGTTTCCACCCTTGTCGAACTAGGCTGGTATTATGGAGTTACATTTTGGCTGGACTAACGAGTCTATGCATCGTCCAATCAAATTCGCGCATCGAAATCGAAATCCGGTTCGTAAAGTGTCATGCAGATTTCAGTCGACTGCAGGATTTGCAAAGCATGTGCACCGCTAACTCGTTGTCAACAGATATTTTCTAAATCTTTTCATGTTTTTAATCAAGGTACTCAAGGTATTTGATGCACTTCACGATGTAAGATTCGTTTGATCACAATATAGAACTTGATTATCGATCAGATCGTCTTGACTGGGCGCCACTGTTTTGTTTGAAGCAAATGCAAGTGATACGAGAGGTTGAATCTGATTGGTCAATAGGAGAGGCATAGAAAGGACATTACTCGTAATAGCCACTGGTGGCGCTACGATCGAGCCCAGGAATTCCAGCCTAGATCGGCAAGGGTGGAAACTGGACTTTTAAAGTCAGTTAACTCTCTTGCCTCGGGAAGATGGGGCCAAACAATCTAGAGATTGATATTGTGTTCAATGACCAGAGTACAATGACACACAATCAACCAAGTCCCCCAGTATGATGCTGGGATCTATTCTAACATAGAATTCCGAAGGGGGCATACCGTAAATCGTGAAATTAATGCATCTCCAAAAGAATGTGACCGCTAGTCCCTAACCAAAAATGTGACACCCCTTCCTCTCAAGCATCAGTGGATTTATATTAAGAAAACGTCCTCTGTCAGGAGAATCCTCACTTTAATCCAACCTTACATTAATCCAATCACACGCCAAATAGCACCACTTATTAGTGCTGAGTACTTCCGCTAAAACAATACATGCACGCTGGCTTGTGTCGGCCTTTAACGCAGTCGCAAAAAATAAAGACACCATGCTGTGTGGGTGGCGTCTGTCTGGACTTGCAGGTGTGATCAGTGATGACATACTTGTAAGTGAGTAGAACTCTTGTCTTGACCTAAGCAGTATATGTTCCAATACGTACATCACCAGGCTTCATCAGTCTACCATCATTATAACGTGTAAGTCAATTATCCATAGGTATATATCCTTCCTATTTCACATATCTGAACATCACTTGTACATGACGGTGTTAGTATCTACACCGAAACTCAGAGCTCCAGATAAGCTTTTGGTGTTGTGGGTATTTTACCCATGCATTTTAAAATCATTGGGTATCAGTAATTCTATCTGGGTATTCAAATTTCTGTTACCCACTAGATTTTACACATGTGGGTATTTAAGTTAAATATTTAAAAACTATTCATCTAGTCCCTGCAAACTGGGGTCTTGTGGGTTTGAGAGCTTTATAGGACTCAAAAATACCACGATACCTCCACAAGAAAGTGTGATGGCAAATGATCATGATGTAACTGTCATCGTGGAGTTTAGCAAGGTTGACGAAATGCCCGTTTATAATTTCAAAATAAGTTGCTCATTTGCTAATCAAATAAGCAGGGTTACTTCACAATATTTAATGATACGCACAAGTTTCATTTTTGTAGCGTATCTGTAATGTTCGTTGCGTATTTGATACGCTTGGATTTTATTTTACTGCATATTTCTGCATTTCTGATGTGTATTTTACGCAGATACGCAGCTTATCTGGAGCTCTGAAAGTTGTATATCCATAGAACTCTCTCCCTTGTTCAACAAACATGCTGTCATACACAGATGGTGCAGACCTTGGTGAGAAGCATGGTCTCACTCTCGGGCACTACATTGTTTACTGTGAGCTTCGCTGTACATAAGTCATACTGTCGTCTTCCCGAGGCAAGGCAGTTAACTGACTGTAAAAGTCGTTTCCACCCTTGACGAACTAGGGTAGGAGTTCTGGTCTCGATCATAGCGCTACCATAGGCTATTTCGTGTTATGTTTCACCACTTATATCACTTGCATTTGCTTCAAACAAAATGGTGGTACCCTGTCAAGATGATCTGATAGATGATCAAGATTTATATTGTAATATAACTGATCTTTCCACGAAGTGCATCAAATAATGTGAGAACCTTGATTTAAAACATGAAAAGATTTTCGAAAATATCTGTCGATGCCCAGTTGGCGGTACACATCCTTTGCAAATCCTGCAGTCGACCAAAATCTGCATGCTGAAACCCATGTTGTTTGTGAAGCGCATGCGGATTTCACTACATGATTTTGATTGGAGTATGCATAGACCTGTTAGTCCAGCCAAAATATAACTCCAGAATTACAGCCTATTAGGCAAGGGTGGAAACGGGACTTTTCCAGTCAGTTAATTCCCTTGCCTCGGGAAGATGTCCAATAATATGCCATTGTTTACAGCCTTGTGCATTGAACCCTACATGACAATATACTCCAATATAGCCAGATAAAAAAGTGTCACTTTATTAGTGCTAACAAGGGACACTCACATTTAATGCATTCATTTCACGACTCCCAAGTACCTACCTTAAACGAGATTTCATCAACTTGTGATGCTTCATAGTCGAACGTGGCAATGGCGTGTGGCACAGACAGTGTGTAGTGATACAAGACGTGATCAGGTCCGGGACGAGGAGGGAGGTCTGATCAAAAGAAACATATGTCATCAGGGACATCTTGTCAAACAATGGCAGAATGTTTCAGCTGTGAATGTCTTTCATATCAGTCAGTATTTTACCTAAGAAAACATACAACTTTATGGATAAGAACTTCTGGTCCAAAGCATTTAGCAACGTTTCATGTGTACATAAGATGTATAGATCATATATATCATGTACATTAGATGTATATATCACGTATATATCATGTACATAAGATGCATACATCATAAATATCATGTACATAAGATGTATATATCATGTACATAAGATGTATATATCATATATATATTATGTATATATTTACTTAGCAGGCTTTGTTCTCTATATTGGAGGAATCGCAGAGGACCAGAGACAACATGCACTGATCAATATTATTCAAAAAGTTACAAGTTACTAGTGAACACTAAAGTCTATTTTCCTTAATGATCCTGGCTTTTGGTTCAGGTCCGTCAAATCTCTACATGGAAAATAAGACAGGCATGGCCTGAGTGTGTACTTGCTGAGACGTAGCTCCCAGAACCACACCCACCTGGTGTCCGGGCACCTGCCTTGGGGGGCGACGGCTTCACTGGCAGCTTTTTACTCCGTGGTGACCCACTAGGAAATAAAACATTCAACTCTCCAGTTTCAAAATATATATGCTCAACAGAGCAGTTCCACAAAAACAATAACTGCTATAATAATGTCTACTGTTTAAGAACTACTTAAAGGTCAATATCATCATGTCACATCACTTGAAGGTGATTTAGAGGCTTCAGCATCTGCAGTTGGTGACTTGACCAAATGACTTAACTAAACCGATTGATTGTTTATTCAGACTTGGCTAATATTGCACCAGACATTCCTCTCTGGAAACAGGAAGATTCTGTGTTATGAATCTACACTGACACAGCATGTCACTATAAGTGAGTGAGTGAGTATGGTTTTACGCCACTTTTAGCAATATTCCAGCAATATCACGGCGGGGGACACCAGAAATGGGCTTCACATATTGTATCCATGTCGGGAATCCAACCCGGGTCTTCGGCGTAACGAGCGAACGCTTTAACCGCTAGGCTACCCGACCACCCCTGTCACTATGAGAGACTGTTCCAGGTGAACTGATACAGACATACATCCTACCCTGTGGGGGGTGGGGGTTTGGCTGGCATGGACATCGGTCGCGGTGGACCTCCCTGGGGGCGTGACGGACTCATCTCGACCTTCTCACCTGAAGCAACATGTCAGTTAAATAAAAAATATATTCATAAGACCATATAATAAGAAATAATCCAAAAAATACAACAATTGAGACAGTTGAGACAATAAGACAATAAATAAATAAGACAATAAATAGGTAAATAAATAAGACAATAAATAAGACAATAAATAAGACAATAAATAAATAAATAAATAAATAAATAAATAAATATACAAATTGAGTAATAAACAAAACCTTTCATTGAACATTCTGTGATAATTTGATACTTTATTACTATCCATACTAAACAATGAACTGAGGGGTTACACAATTATTACTGATACAATACTTCAGTCTAAACGCATAACATAAACTATATTTATGAAAATCAAAACACATGCAATTCCGACATGTTGACTAAGATAGCCTCCTCACCCTTTTCTTCAGCAAGTTGTCTCCCTTGAGGAGGTCCTGAAGGTCGGAGAGGTTTGGCCTTGGGTGAGTCCTCATCCTCTTCTTTAGATGTCTCGTCTGATGTGCTCTTCTTCCCCTTCATCGACATTGGCCTACCAGCAGGTCGAGGCGGTTTGTCCTTAGGAGACTCCTCCTCAACGTCTGCAGAAACTTCTTCCGTCTTCTTTGGTGTCATCATCGACATTGGTCTTCCTGCAGGTCTTGGAGGACGAACCTTGGGAGACACATCCTCATCCTCAGCTGCTTCTGGCTTTGATGTTGTCATGGAGATGGGTCTGCCTGATGGACGAGGTGGGGGAGGTCGGGAGACACCTTCATCATAGTTATCGGATTGTCTCCTGGGAGGGGGAGGTCTTGAAACAGCAGGTGTACCTTCAGGGCTTGCTGCAGGTCTAACTGAAGGAGGATCTCTGGGAGACTTATCATCAGGGGAGGAACTGTCACCAGGTACTGATCTCCGCTTGGCTCTTGGCTTCAGAGGAACATGTTTGGGAGATGCTTCCTCTTCTGTGCCACTTCTACCAGACTCAGAATCTTCCCTTGGTGATCCAGATGAAGACTTTCTTGGAAGTGGAGGTCTCTTTACTGGAACAGGTTGTTTTTCATTATCTACCTGCTGTTCAAATCTTGCAGCAATGGACACAGGTCGCTTAGCAGGAACTGGTCTTGGTGATGTTGATCCATCCTGTTTTGGATCTTTGCGAGAAACTTCACTTGACAACCCTACAACTGAGCTTGGCCTTTTGGCTGGAACAGGGGGCATGTTTCCCATCATCACATCTGCATCTTTATCTTTACTGTCCTCATCTGTAGTCCCCTCTGATTCATGCAGACGCTTGGGTTTGGGTGGTGGTCGGATTATTGTAGGTCTCTTAGCAGCTGGTTGTGGTGGAGGTGCCTGCATCTTGTCATCTCTACAATCATCACCGACTATCTTCTTTTCTTCGATGTCAGGTGAAGGTTTAGGTCTGGGCAGGACTGTTGGTCTGGGTTTTGTTGGAGATGGTTGACCACCTTCCACATAGAGTTTGGGTGGCACAGGTGGACATGCTTCACGGTGTTCCTCGGAGAGATTTTCATTAGAAGTTTGCACGGTTGATCGTAATTTAACCTTAAATGGTAACCCTTGACCGGCATCACTTTCATTTAGATCAGGATCCCTTTTGGGTCGTCCAATAATATTTGGTCTTGGTTTCGGTTTATCAATTCTTGCATACTGAGGTTCTGGTTCATTAGCTAAACTATTACTACTGTCTGACTTTTGTATCACAGATTGTTCAACTCCACTCTTACTCTCTTGAGCAGCATTTTTACTCGGTACAACTGGCCTTGATGAAATACTTTTGTTTTCTTCTCGAGGACTAGGCAGTGGTTTTGTCGGTCTAATGATGGTTGGTTTAGAGGGCTTGGGAGGCTGGGATCTACTGATATCCTCATCACCACCGTCAGACCCATGGATTGGTGGAACTCCCCGAGGAACTACATCAGTGGGTGACAGATCCATGGGGGCGCCACGGGCTGGAATGGGTGGCTTGTCATCATGTCTGACAAATCCAGGCCTTGTGGGAGGAGGAGGTCTGGAGGAAGGCACAGGGTGAGATGAAGGCAGAGATGTGTCTCCCAGGAGATCCGTCCTGGGTGGAGGGGCTGGCGGATGCTCCCCCTCCAGGTTTACAAGACTCCCTGGGGATGGGTTGAATAACGCCATTGGGGGAGGCAGGCCAGACTGCTCAGTGTCATCGTCCAGAAGATTTTGTTGATGACAGGGCTGACTCGACGTGCTGGACTTCTTCGGAGGGGGTGGTCGAATCTGATTTGTTGGAGGTCGAGGTCGCATTGGAGCATTGTTGCCCTGCTCAGCAGCATGAGATGAAGAAACTGAAAAATAATAGTAACGTAAAATTAATCGACATTATCAATGCAGTGACAACTCATTTAATTGAGTACACTGTTCCAGACAATGTAACCTGATGGTCACAGAATCCCTACAGGTGCTTTGGTATAAAATCAGCACTCAGCAGTTTCTGTTTATAATGATAAAATAATCCTCACATTACCTTTCACAAGTGAACACTGTAACATATGCAACAAATACAACCAACTGAAACACTGTTCCCCCAAAGTCATATACCTTTTTCAAGAGGTTTTTATCCAATATGAACGCTGCAGAGATGGGGACAAAATGTATATCAGACTTTGTACCTTATATTTGTAATTAATAGTGAAAACAGGGACTACTCCCTGCCAAGTCTCAAACTACTAATAACTCAGTGTACTGTTGAGCGACTGATGTAAGGGAGAAAACTCTAATGATTGGCTTTTCAGGATGTGATGGTCACCAAAACTGGATGTTTGGAATCGTTGGAATGAGTGAGTGAGTGAGAATGGTTTTAAACCACTTTTAGCAATTTTCCAGCAATATCATGCTGGGGCACACTTGAAAATGGACTTCACACATTGTACCCATGTGGGGAATCAATCCTTGGGCTTCGGGGTGACGAGCCGATTCTTTAACCACCAGGCTACCCTGCAGCCCCGAATCGTTGGGATGACATTTGGTAAGTTTGGAATGTTATTAATAAAAGCGTGTGTGTATGGGTTGCCATGGTTAGCAAAGTTAGTTGCTGGGATGATTGACTTGTCTGTATCGATAATATGTTAGAGTTCAAGCTATACACAATACTGAACTACAGTCGGCCTTCTCATCTCTTTCCATATGTTTGATGGTCTGCAGGATTTCAAAATGACAAACCTTAACTGTCTTCCCAAAGCAATTGAATAAACAAAAACAAAAAAGAAACGAGTTGATATTCCAGTGCATTATTCTGAATCCTATTAGTCCGATCAAGAATCGAGATATATCTCACTCAGGCTACTCACCTGGTCGAGGTGGAGGTCTGGATACAGAATTGTCTGCAGGTTTCACTTCTGGCTTGGGACTCTCCTTTTCATCGCGGAATCCAACTTGGCTCATCGGCTTTGCACTTACAATTGTTATTTCTGGACGTCTTAAAACAAACAAGGATACTAATAATTATTTCAACTAACTGACAAATATTTTTTGTTTCTCTTTATGTAAACAAAATAAACATGAAGTAATAGGTGGAGAGGTGAAAGGGGTTTATAGTTGCGGTCAAGATTATTGTGCATATATGGCAATGTTTATCTGTGCATGCTCGTGTGTGTGTGTGTGTGTGTGTGTGTGTGCGTGCGTGCATGTGTGTATCTGCTTGAGATTCAAGGACAGAGCAGGTCACTTGTATCACGTGCTTGTCTCCCCTTGGATGACAAGGACAGAAAGGTCGCCAGTGACCCACAAATGTCTCCCCTTGAGATCCCAGGGAAGGATAATTCGCTGGTATCACATGTTTGTCTCCCCTTGGATGACAAGGACAGAATAGGTCGCTAGTGTCCCACAAATGTCTCCCCTTGAGATCCCAGGGTAGGATTGGTCGCTGGTATAACATGTTTGTATCCAATGTAAGCCTGAAGCAGACAACCTAGGGGCTGATCATAGATAAATGCCACTGTTAATGGCAGCACACTTATCAGCCTGGAGCCAAAAACTGAGTGACTGCCTTAAGTGGAGTGGAGTGGAGTGGAGTGGAGTGGAGTGGAGTGGAGTGGAGTGGAGTGGAGTGGAGTGGAGTGAGAGCACAGAGTACCTGGGATACGCATCCAACGCAACTGAGACCAACAAGTGATCACCAAACCATAACTAACTCTGCCAGGAACAAATAATTTTAATTAATGTTCTTGTATGACAAATAAATAAAAAGAGGGTAGTGTGTTGTAGAAAAGTTTACAGTTATTCTGCCTACTTTTTAACAGATCCCCTTGAGATATTGGGCTTCTCTGCTGATGGTCGTGGAGGGATTTTGGAGGCACTTGCTGGAGGCACTGCAGGTCTTCGGGATTCACCTGGACAAGGAAGACACAGGTAACCTCTAAACACCAAGGTTTTAATAATGTATGAAGTCAACACATCCAGGACAGATCAATTTTTTAAAAGGCTTTAGCTTACTATTTTTATGGCACACATTGTAGTACAATTATTGACAAATCAGACTTACCACTTCCATCACTGGGCTTTGGAGGAGGTCTGCTTGGTACTAGGGGTGATGGTCTCGCTCCATCCCCGCCCCCTTTGGGGGAGGGTGGTGGCCTGGCAGGCGCAGGGCGAGATGGGACTGGTCTTTTTGGCTCATTTCCATTTGTACCTGTATCAGTGTGTATATGCATGGTTTCTGTATTAATTAAATATTGATTATGTACATTGAAGAAAATGAATTTATCTCAATTTTCCATAAAACATATCAAAGTAAGATATTTTACATAAACTATCAGCTGATCAGCAAGACATAAACTATAAGTGTAAATTTAATCACTAATCATAAAATATAATAAAAAATAACACAAAAAAAGTTATTTTATTTGACCGATTACTCCATCTTTGACAGGTTAAAAATAAGCACCTACAAAAATCATGTAAAATATAAGGAACAATTCAGTTTTCAAGCAATAATTAATGAAATACAGTATATTGCCACTTATAACATGTATAAAGGGTACAAAGCCCTCACAGAAGTAAAAATATACACATATTTTACTCTAATTATACTAAACGCACTTTAAATGGAATGAGCATTTACATTTCTCCACTATACTGACTGACCCAAACAATTATAATACAAAAGAGGGAATAACATTAATGTATTTATATTTATATTTTGATTGACTGAAGTTGATAGGTTAGCTAAAATCTGTTAAAATAATAGAAATGTGGCCTTAAGAGTCTCATATACATTATGATCATGGTAATAATGTTTCATCATATTTTCCTGTATTCTTGGACAGTATCTTAAAATATACTATCATGTATCATTCTATCCACAGGTGGCCCAGTCGTCTAAGGCGCCGTGATTCGCTGCGCCAGAAACCTATGATTGTAGGTTCGAATCCCGATTCGCCCCAATTATGTTTCTAGGTTTGTCAGCACCATACCCATGCTCGCGTGGTAAATGTCCGAGACCTGCATCACATTGGGCTTTCCCCCCACATTTAGCTGACATGCCGCGATATAACGGGAATACTGTTAAAAGCGCCATTAAACCCAACTCACTCACTCACTCACCACTGAAAAATCTGCGAATGTATGCATTCATTTACACAGATAATGACTTGGGTAAATGAAATAAATTAATAAAAATACCTTGGTACATTTGGTCCTCATCATTTTTGCAGTGATGGATTTTGCCTACCACTATAAATAGCAGAGATACAATGCCTCAGGGGTTACTATGACTACCTGTCTACTGACTGCAATGTCTGATGATAATTTAAGCACTAGGTTACATACAGCTGTGATGCCCTGTGGTGGAAATATCCTCACATAATTCATGATCATTGCTTAACATATTGATAAGTCTACATTAGATTTACAAACAAAGTTAGTCCGCCTTCACAAGATGACAGACAGTATGCAGTCTGTGTGGGAAGGAAGTTGTAACAAAATAGTTCCTCATAAATGGGACAATGTTGTTTGAGATTTCACTGTATAAACAATCAACGAGGACTTTGTCAGAACAAAGTTAAACACATACAAGATAAACAAAGTTGGTATGATACCGAAACATGCGTTGGAGTTTATACAATACGTAAAAAACATTAAATGCGTAACGGGAAATAGAGGGGACTTACACGCTGCTGTTGATGGCCTGATAATCGTTGGTCTCTTTGGGGGAAGTGGAGCCCCTCCTCCTGCGACAGTTTCTGCCATGGTGAGCGTAATGATTAACAAATGATACAAATTTTGTCCCGGATGGACTCCTAATGTCCAATGGTGTTTTGCACTTGCGTTGACGTCGACATCTCAATGAACGTTGGTCATCTATTCATGCAACTATTGAAGACATGCAATGCAACAGTTAGCTTCCTACTTCACAGGCACTTGTCAAAGTCTGCATTTAGAGTGGCCTCCCTTGGCGGAAGTACCGGAAGTAGCACTAAGCGATATTCCAATCAACAAAAATATGACAAGTATCGAAAGGTTAGCACTTATTTTAGACGGTTTTATGTTATACATTTCTCGTTCTTGCGAGACACTTGTAATGGGCTTTTGCAGGAGGTGGTGTTTTGTGTCTCTGTTCTAGAAATAGGTTGGAAATATGGGCCGACGTGTATAATTTATTATGTTAATCTTTTTCTTAAATTTTGAAAATATCAAGGTCTATTATCGGATAGATTCTCAATGCGATATAGTCACCAAATAAGAAAGTATCCGACTCATGCGCTTATAACTTCCCTGACGTCGGAAAAGTGGGTTGGAACCAATTCCCCCACGTTTACCAAGACTGACACCAGCACACTAGTCTTTTGGAAGTTTGTGCCAAGCCGGTCATTGTTGTCAGTTAAGATTTTTTATTGCCCTTATTGCATGTACTGGGGACAGTGGGTCATCTTTGAAAAACTGTATTGACATGTCATAAAAAACATTCCAGAATATTGTAGATCATGTAGTTGTTCACGAATATTGTAGATATTGTTGATGTTGTAGGCACAGTGCTCTTTCAGATGCACGATTTTGGAATCATGACAGTTGCTACTGCATGCAAGCCAAAATTAAGATATTAAAGTTGTCAGTTATCTGTACCCGGGGAAACCATATTTTCATATGATAGATTGCTCTTTCTCAACCTAGAAATTCTTTCACAATGTCAATCACTTTATTGTCTGGTCCAGGCTGCATTATTTGCAGGGGGCACTGGACAATCCATACCCATGGAGACCAGTACCCAGACATTTTTGATGGACTCGTACCCAAATGTTGGATAACCGGTACCCAATCGTACCTAATCAGTTGGGTGACCCGTGCCCCAAAACCTGAAGCCATACTCAATAAAAATTTATATGTTTTAAAAGTTTTAATCGTTTGTATTCACAGACATTGATTGAGATAAGCACATAAGGCCACAAGGAATGAAGGTTTGAAATGTATAGTGAATGAAGGTTGGAAATATATAGGCTACAGCATGATTGAATGTTTAAAATGTATGATTAATGAATATTCAAAAAGTATAATAAATGAAGGTTGGAAATGTGCTATGAAGTGAAGGTCAGAATATATGAGAATTTAGTGCTGAATAAATGATTAGAAAGCAGTATGTTTTCCCCTTCCTTTTACAATCTATCCCTGTGAAGGTACTCCAGTTTTGAACATCTTGCTTTTAAAAATAAATGGGTTTGGGTCATCCAAATTTGGGTACGGATCATCCAAATAAAGTATGAATGCTTCAAAGCATTTTAGGTACGGGTTATCCATTTTGATTGGGTTTGAATCTCTGTGGGTACTGATCGTCTAGTATCCTTTACAGGCTGCCATCATTTAGCTAGAATAATGCTGAGTGAGGGTGTCTGAGGGCAAAATATGGATATAGCTTTCAGTTCATCTCTTTAATATCGTTTCCGTTGTTTTTCAGAATTTCTCCCTGTGTTTCTCCCACTTTGTGTTTTAATTGTGCTGATTGGTATTTTGATATGGCCAATTGTTAAATGAAAGGTACTGGGTATTCTCGTCATTCCACAAAACTATAATGGATAATGGTTTATCAAACGGAAATGGACATTTTGTTATTATAACCGCTCAAATTCACTATGGGATAATGATTTTGGTACTGAAATAGACAGTGGATTCTTGGCATGTTAAAATCTTTTAAACGGAAGAACCTCTTATGAAGATACTTAAGATTATGAATGATACAACAGTATTGATTTGGAGAATCAGATTATTGTTTGTGGGGCTCCTGATGACTGGCCCTTTTCTAAACTAGCTGGCCTACAACTAAATGGTGGAGGTCGTCAAGTGGTCGAACCTGAGGTCACATGTCCACCTACTGGGGCTCTGAAACCCCTCACCCCTAAAATGTTGAGATTAAATCTTGGCTTCCATTTGCCTCATTTCATGGCGATTTACTGTGCAAATATAGAAGTTGTTGTACACAACATTACAAAATGGTGGCGGGTTGTTATTCTACTGAGATGATCCTGTTAACAAAATTAAGAATACAGAGGTGAAATTTTGACTAGCCAGACAGGCCAATTACATGTACTTTACGTTTCAGCAAACCCTTTGTAATTTTACCTGGCCACAGGCCAATGGGCCAGCTGTTAAATCGACCCCTGATAATAGTATGTCATGTGATATTGGACTTATATGTAATCCTTGCCTGTGAAGATCTGGGTTAGAAATGATCTTTAGCGCCCCATACTTGTCATAACAGGCGAGGGGCGGTCGGGTAGCCTAGTGGTTAAAGCGTTCGCACGTCACACCGAAGACCCGGGTTCGATTCCCGACATGGGTACAATGTGTGAAGCTCATTTCTGGTGTCCCCCGCCGTGATATTGCTGGAATATTGCTTAATGTGGCGTAAAACCATACTCACTCACTCACTCATAACAGGCGATTTACGGGATCAGGTGGTCAGACTCACTGACTTGGTTGATGCATGTCATCATGCATGCATGCTCATGATGTCAATCAACAATGTATTGTCTGGTCAAGATTCGATCATTTACAGACCGCCGTCATATAGTTTGAATGTTGCTGAGTGTTAAATGACATGCAAACTTTATTATTTGTTAATAAAAGTAAAATATGCCAGGAATTTTCTGACATGATATATTTTTCATTCCTGCAGTGGTGGCAAGTTTCTATGACTAACATGCAAAATGAGTGGTAGCTGGATAGCAGAGGCAAGACTCTGGCCACAGGTTCGGCTGGATGCCAAGTGGATTAAAACAGACATACAGGTAGGCTTACAATCATGGCGGTAAACATGGTATAGTCTTAGTGTTATATCGCACACAGCTTGCAGTTGCCTGTGGACATGATTGGCGATGTAAGACACGTATTGGACCCTGAGGAGATATTAGGACAGAATTGGCCCCAAGGGTGTTGAAGAAACATAGAACAAGAATACTGTACTCCTGTCTGTCACATACCATCAGTGTTCCCGCTGGCTTTTGAACCTGTCACTTCTGGTGGACTGGCAACTCTAAAAATTACCAGTTCCCCCCTTATTTTTGTCTGTCCCAACTTTTAACAAATAATAAAACGTATGAAAAGTACTTGGTTTTAATTGTTTCAACATCATGTTTGATTGCAATGAAGTCATCTCTGAAGTAACTTAGTTAGATCTACGTGTCATTCACACAGAGTTCAGTCACAATTTTCTCTTTTTTAAATTATTTTTGAGATGAAGTTGCTTCAAATATATATTTTACCTAAAAGCATCTTGCTTTAAAAATAGACAATGGGAAACCCTGATGGTAACAGACAAGCTGACTTCGTTCGAACAGTATTCCTTTATGAATGTCGCGATGTTTTCTTCAACAACAAAGATATATAAGGTAATATTTTTCACAGGGACTGGCAATCACTTGAATTACTGGTGTGCCGGTAAAAACTGTTAATTACCGGTAAACAGGAACACTGACCATTATCTTACAACTCATTGTTTCAGAACATATGTAACTCAGTATTGTTTGAATTGTTTTGATACATGGTACCCGATGGACTCCCGTGTCGTGATCTCAATATAATTATGGATGAAGGGACTAATATCTAGTAGAATTACTCAGAGGCTTGGTTAATTGCAGTCACTGTTCCTTACATGACGTTGCTCATTATATCAACCACTAGTTTGTCTGACCCAGTTCTCAAATGGTGGATTGGCCAACATAGTCTCCCTTTAGCCGATAACTCAAATGGTGGATTGGCCAACATACTCTCCCTTTAGCCGGTAACTCAAATGGTGGATTGGCCAACATGGTCTCCCTTTAGCCGGTAACTCAAATGGTGGATTGGCCAACATAGTCTCCCTTTAGCCGGTGACTAAAATGGTGGATTGGCCAACATGGTCTCCCTTTAGCCATACACACAAATGGTGGATTGGCCAACATAGTCTCCCTTTAGCCGGTAACTCAAATGGTGGATTGGCCAACATGGTCTCCCTTTAGCCGGTAACTCAAATGGTGGATTGGCCAACATGGTCTCCCTTTAGCTGGTAACTCAAATGGTGGATTGGCCAACATAGTCTCCCTTTAGCCGGTGACTAAAATGGTGGATTGGCCAACATGGTCTCCCTTTAGCCATACACTCAAATGGTGGATTGGCCAACATAGTCTCCCTTTAGCCGGTAACTCAAATGATGGATTGGCCAACATGGTCTCCCTTTAGCCGGTAACTCAAATGGTGGATTGGTCAACATAGTCTCCCTTTAGCCGGTAACTCAAATGGTGGATTGGCCAACATGGTCTCCCTTTAGCTGGTAACTCAAATGCTGGATTGGCCAACATGGTCTCACTTTAAACATGTTAAACAATAAATCAAAGCCTGGATTGGCCAACATGGTCTCACTTAAAACATGTTCAACAATAAATCAAAGGCTGGATTGGCCAACATGGTCTCACTTTAAACATGTTAAACAATAAATCAAAGGCTGGATTGGCCAACATGGTCTCACTTTAAACATGTTAAACAATAAATCAAAGGCTGGATTGGCCAACATGGTCTCACTTTAAACATGTTAAACAATAAATCAAAGGCTGGATTGGCCAACATGGTCTCACTTTAAACATGTTAAACAATAAATCAAAAGCTGGATTGGCCAACATGGTCTCACTTTAAACATGTTAAACAATAAATCAAAGGCTGGATTGGCCAACATGGTCTCACTTTAAACATGTTAAACAATAAATCAAAGGCTGGATTGGCCAACATGGTCTCACTTTAAACATGTTAAACAATAAATCAAAGGCTGGATTGGCCAACATGGTCTCACTTTAAACATATTAAACAATAAATCAAAGTAACTTCTTTCAGTGGCATTTAGAAGTTGGTGTGATGAAGTAAGACGAGTTGTAATAAAGAAGTTGTTCATCCATAGAACTTGTCTTACTTTAATAAATCAAAGGCTGGATTGGCCAACATGGTCTCACTTTAAACATGTTAAACAATAAATCAAATGCTAGATTGGCCAAACATTGTCCGGGAAGCCACTTGTATGAGAAAGTGTGGGTGTCTCACTCAAGTTCCACCATCTCCTGGTGATATTGCTGGAAAATTGCTTAATACAGCGTGAATCTTGAACCTCTCAAGTGTGAAACAGCCAGCAGGAATGGGCTGTGGTTAACATGGTTAAGGGGAGAGAACTGTGTATACCTTATCTGCATGGATCTTTCAGCACTGTTTATTCAGCACATGCTGCTAACAAACATGAAATGGCTCCTGTAGCTTACAGAAAAACCAATGTTAAATAGAGTGATAAATGTACACAGCCACCTGTGGGATCGTATTATCACATTTGATAAGTCTTGATGCGTGGTAGAAGACACTCAAGGCACTTCGCTATGTTCACATGAGTGCATGAGTTGGTTGTATGATCATGACTAATGATTGGCTCATCCTAACTGATTGATCATTGAAATTAATCAGCATCATTTTGCTGTTTTGTAAATGTTAACTTCAATAAACAAGATCACACCAAACAACACATTATGAAAAACAAAAAAATCAACGCTTTATTTTTTTATAAAAACACTGGCCGGATTTTCCTGCCTCTCCAGGTATGAAGTAATAACTAGTGAATAAGGAAACAAGGTTTTAAAATAACAATGTCGAGTCTACTCAATTAGAAATTAAGACAGTTGAGAACTTGAGAACTCGATTATGTTAAATTTGGTTCAGTTACATGGTCGTTTGGACCCCATAATTTATTTGTGCTACATGTACTTTGCTTGCTTGGGGTCATAAAAGATTTCAAAGAGATTTCAAAGGTATGCATATTTTTTTCACTATATTTGCACATGTAGTCTGACTGTGAATCTTAGTGTGTGTTCTATACTGCACAGTAGCTATTATCAGCTTCAAGCAGTACCAGACTGCCTCCATAGTCTAGTGGTAGAGCACCTGCCCCGGAGAGTGGAAGCTTCGATCCCTGGGTTCGATTCCGGGCCACATCATACCAAAATATGTTTTAAAATGGTACTTGTTGTTACCCTGCCTGGGACTCATTAAGGGGCTAAAACAAGGACTGGTTGTCTCGAAGTCAGTATACCCTGTCTGAATGGGGTATTCATGTTAAACTGAGGCATGGTATCTCAGTGGGCTTGCACTATTAAATCAGCATTAGTGCAGACCAGTGCAAGCAGACACACACACTCACATCAATATACTGTAGATACATACATAAGATATATAAGTGCAATAAACGTTAAACACCTTTTTAATCCTGTTGGAGAAAAATGTTATCATCTAAATTTGGACATCACACTCTTCTAAAACGTGTCTAAGTACGCTTGGGCTCTCTCAGTTGTGGAATGGAAACAAACACTTTTACAGTTAAGATGATGAATGTCTATCGCTGTCTATGTATCAGTACTATCACTGCCCCTGTGAGCATTCTGGGTAAGTATTGATCTGCAGTAAGCTAGGCTGGTCATTAGAGGCGATCTAATGGATCCGTGGTCAGACACGCTGACTTGGTGTGTCCTTGTACCCCGATGGTGTGGATTGTTCAGAGCTCCAGATAAGCTTTTGGTGTTGTGGGTATTTTGCCCATGCATTTTAAAATCATTGGGTATCATTAATTCTATCTGGGTATTCAAATTTCTGTTATCCACAAGTTTTTACACATGTGGGTATTTAAGTTAAATATTTATAAACACTATTCATCAAGTCCCTGCAAACTGGTGTCGTATGGGTTCGAGAGCTTTATAGGACTCAAAAATACCACGATACTTCCACAAGAAAGTGTGATGGCAAATGATCATGATGTAACTGTCATCGTGGAATTAAGCAAGGTTGACGGAATGCTCGTTTATAATTTCAAAATAAGTTGCTCATTTGCTTATCGAATACGCAGGGTTACTTCACAATATTTTGATGACACGCACAAGTTTTATTTTCATAGCATATCTGTAATGTTCGTTGTGTATTTGATAGGCTTGGATTTTATTTTACTGCATATTTCTGCATTTCTGATGAGTATTTTACACAGATACGCAGCTTATCTGGAGCTCTGATTGTTGCTCTCAAAATCAGTCACTGGATTGTCTGATCCAGGCTGGATTATTTACAGACCACCATCATATGGCTGGAATATTGCTGAGTGCGGCAGTAAACAACAAACATGCATAAAGCCAGTAATGCCAAAATACAAAGTGTGTCTGACAAACAACTATTAAGAACGATGTATATGTGGTAGCCAGAAAACATTTGGCCCCGCTATACCACTGTGTACATCGCTGCTACCATTGTTGTCTGTGATGCTTGTTTGGGAGGCTTTACACTTGTACAATGTGATGGAACAAATATTATTTTTTTGTTCCCAAGTACCTACAGATGCTGAAAATTGCTATGTGTATCCCTTGTATCTTTGCTTGGTTAATAACGCCATGTGCATCACTCAGTCCTTCCTTGCATGAAGCTTCATGAGACTCCCACCCATCGACAGTTTATGTACACAGTTGCCTCAAACAGTTTAGGGAATGAACAGCAATTTACCTCAGATTACAAACAAGGTGATCCTGGCAAATTAGAAAATATGATTGTTATTTTGTAAGAATTGGGATCTATTTTTCAAGTTCTTATTTTGTGAAATTACTATTTTACCATTGCATCTAATGCAACAATGCAAGCATTAAGCTCGCACCCTGTATTCATACTATCAGTCTTGTTATCAGTTGAATACAAGTCACCTCTACAAAGTCACAAACATTCGTTATGTTCACTTAAATTGGGAAATGTCATGTCTTATTTGATAATGGTTGCTGACATGTGAAGACTGGGCGAGATATCGGCCTCTGACTGGGTTTAATACATGAAGCATGTCAAGCATACCAAGCATGTAAGGCATGTCAAGCATATCAAGCACACGAAGCATATCAAGCATGTAAGGCAGGTCAAGCATATCAAGCACTTGAAGCATATCAAGCCCATGAAGCATGTAAAGCATATCAAGCATATCAAGCATGTAAGGCATGTCAAGCATATCAAGCACACAAAGCATACCATCACATCAAGCACGC
The DNA here is from genome assembly GCF_022045235.1 of Haliotis cracherodii. NCBI lineage: Eukaryota > Metazoa > Mollusca > Gastropoda > Lepetellida > Haliotidae > Haliotis > Haliotis cracherodii. The sequence continues at coordinate 35,587,347 of NW_027266341.1, forward strand.
AAAGCATATCAAGCACATGAAGCATGTCAAGCACACAAAGTATATCAAGCATGTAAGGCATGTCAAGCATGTCACATGTGTCAAGCAAATGAAGCAAGTCAAGCATATCAAGCATGTCAAGCACATCATCAAGATATCAAGCATAACATTTGACAACTTTATCAAATGTTTATCATATTTATTTGGCTTCAGCAAGTATTTGACAAATTGCATGGACAGCACAATAAGACAGTTAACCCACTAATTCTACCATGAAAACTGCACTATCAGATAAAGAGGTCAATTCTTTTCCTTCCATACACAATATGTTCTAAGTTCAGTGTGCATGCAGCAGACCTCTAGACTGGAACTGTTCAAGGCGCTGCCATTATGCATTATCTTGGCGTTACCCCCTAAAGATAACATCCAAGACAACAACCTTTTCTTATTTCAGAAGCAAAAATAGAATGCATGTGCAGATGTTTGAAAGAGTAAAATGAAGGTGTGCCTGAATTCTCTGACAGTGACTCATGTCAGGTTGAAAAACTAGGCATCCTCGTCATGTGCATTTTGCAGGCTTCTGGAAAACTTGATCCTTACTCTGCACTGTGGATATTCTAATGAGTGTTTGATGTGTATCATGTTTAAGGCTTTAAATACTTTCTGAAATTGATACATACTTGAATTAATGCTTTCAAGTGTTTGCATCTGGACAAGTCTTTGGTGAGTTGTGAACTGAATGTCTGAAGGTGGAAGTCAGGAGACAGACATATATTTAATCTGCTACTTTTGCAACTCTGAAGCCTGAGTCGAGTAATATTGCTTTTCATCCAGCAAGATCGGTGTATACTCGTTCATATAGTTTGTTATACCTGTGAAGATCCAGGGTAGAATAGGTCTTCAGCAACCCATGCTTGCCATAAAAGGCGACTATGGTTGGCGTAAGAGGCGACGAACAGGATTGGGTGGTCGGGCTCGCTTACTCATGATGTCAAATCACTGGATTGTCTGGTCCAGACTTGATTATTTACAGACTGCCGTCATATTGCTGAGTGCGGCGTTAAACAACAAACAAACCAACATTGCCCTCAAAAATAGTTTGTTTGACCAGTACCGAGGGTAATTGCAAAATACAAGTTGGAGGGGCCTGTTGAGTGTGATGAAGGTGTTTCAAGTCAGTAATCAGGGAAATTTGGGGCCTTTAGCATGTAATGTAGTCATTGTTTGGGTTAGTCAATGGAACACACAGGCAAATAGCTGACAAGCTGTCAAGTTGAATCTAAAATGTGAAATCATCCCTATGTGGATGTGGATCGGAGGTCTGTCTGTAGAGAAACATGGGACAGCTGGTTCTGCTCTCATTTCATTACTGCAGTTCGTGTTTTGCAAAAACCAAACACTGACTGATTTTGTGGTGTCATTAGATCCAGTTAAATATGACTTTTACCAAATTTTAGAACGATTATGATAAACAGTTTAGTTTTAATTTAAGTTAAGTTTTATGGACATTTATGTTTATGTAAATCTTTTTTGTGGAAAATTGACATTTTACATGTTTTTCAATGTTTTTTTGTTTAGTTGCTTTATGCTAAACAGTGTACTCCATGAGGACCCTGGGCTAGTTGGGGCGAGTAGACTGATAATGTTTTGTCACGGGCTGCATATGTGCAGGTGACAGGGCGGTAGTGCGATGTGAGTTCCAGGACTCACTGTTGTAGCTCCTACACTAAAACATGTTGTTTTTTTACTGGAGCTGAGCTAAAGCCACACTGTAAATTGTGGTTTATTTTCTTTTATATAGCTTGAGTAGGTCAAAATGGAAATATAAATAACTTTGTCACCTGTTTGTGTAACTCAATATTTTGTTTTTTATTTGGCATACGCTTGTTTGGGTTGATAGGTTTAAGCGCAGTTTCTATTTGAAGGATGTGCCGGATGTTGATGTAAAATGTATATGTATTTACTTCTGTCAGAGACCCGTGAAGATCCGAGATAGAATAGGTCTTCAGCAACCCATGCTTGATATAAAAGGCAACTATGCTTGCCGTAAGGGGTGACTAACGGGATCGGGTAGTCAGACTCGCTGACTTGGTTGATGCATGTCATCGCATCCCAATTGCGTGGATTGATGCTCATGACGTCAATCACTGGATCGTCTGGTCCAGACTTGATTATTTACAGACCACTGTCATATAGCTGGAATAATGCAGAGTGTGGCATTTAAAAACAAACAAACAAAACTTCTGTCAGAGAAGGGTTTTACTGTTATAAAGTGCTTACAGTGGCTAAACATGCTAAAGACAACATGCATTGAAAGCAATTAGCAATTAGCAATTTAAACTTTAACAGATATTTAATGCTTTCTTTGTCATGTTTGTTATGTCTTATTTTTTTCCATTTCATCATTAGGCGAACATAACTATATCAACTATTGTCATCTGATTTTAGTGTAAATTGAAAAATTAAAAGTTTTTTGTATGGTGTTGGCCCACAGGGGAGGTAACTCATCATGGCTATGTGTACTTGGGATAGAATTTGCTAAATGTATCAAGATCTCTAATGCCAGCTGACCTTTATATTAGATCACTGAATGAAATAATCATCTGCCTTCTGTTTGGCTGAAATATTGATTAAAACTGCATAAAACCCTACTCAACCTGTCACCTGTCCTTCTACCCTGACCCGCAGTTAGTCACATGATATATTGTTTAATGCCAAAAGTTCACTATAATTCCGTGGTAACACTACAAGTCACTCATGTTCACATTCCTTCTGATTTGTATATTTTTGAATAAAGAAAAAGCTTCAGTCAACTTTTGTGTATGCATGACCAGATCATTTTCTATGTGTATCTGAATACTTTTTGCCAGGGCTCCAGTAAAACAATTCCCAAGTGGACATTTTGTAGCCAACTCTTGAGACTTACAGCGGGTACCAGGGTAGGGTCAACTAATAGGGGGTTGGGTACCCGGGTTGGGTCAACTAATAGGGGGTCGGGTACCCGGGTTGGGTCAACTAATAGGGGGTCGGGTACCCGGGTAGCGTCAACTAATAGGGGGTTGAGGTCCCTAGGTAGGGTCAAATAATGGGGGGTCGGGTACCAGGGTAGGGTCAAGTAATGGGGGGTCGGGTACCAGGATAGGGTCAAGTAATGGGGGTCTGGTAACAGGGTAGGGTCAAGTAATGGGGGGTCTGGTACCAGGGTAGGGTCAAGTAATGGGGGGTCGGGTACCCGGGTAGGGTCAAGTAATGGGGGGTCGGGTACCCGGGTTGGGTCAACTAATGGGGGGTCGGGTACCCGGGTTGGGTCAACTAATAGGGGGTCGGGTACTCAGGTAGGGTCAACTAATAGGGTGTTGGGTACCCGGGTAGGTCGAGCAATAGGGGGTCGAGTACCTGGGTAGGGGCAAGTAATAGGGGGTTGAGGTCCCTGGGTAGGGTCGAGTAATAGGGGGTCTGGTACCCGGGTAGAGTCAAGTAATAGGGGGTTGAGGTCCCCGGGTAGTAACTTTGCACTCGTCCCAGCCATTCCTGGAGATATAGAGAATAGAATGAGAATGTGTAATCGGCTGATCATTACAAGAAGCACCCATAAAATGCTCAAACTACCCTGATGCAAATGAACTCAAATTTTCATCAGAGCAGGTTCCAATTTGAGTAAAACTGAGGTAAGCATTATCATGATCATATTGTCTTTATTTAAGATCTATGACAGATAGCAGATCTAACTGCAATTCTTGTTTTAACTGAGCTTGGGCTGGGGCATGGTCTTAACATTCCAATAACACGTGAGCAATGGATTCAAGTTGATTCAACTTTCCTTTCATTTGAGTATGAGTATGGTTTTTGGTTGATCTTGGGCTTGCCATCTTTGGGCTATGGAGGCTTTGATTTTGCTTTTTATCACTAGTTTACTGAAGGAAAATAGGCAGTATGTCCGCTTTGTTTAGAACTAGCTTCACCAGTGTGTCTGCTTTTTCATTTCCATGAATGAATTATTTGGCTCACAGGAACTAAAGTTTATATGAAAAAAACCCATAGAACACAATATCTACCTGGACCATCACCTGTCTGTGTTGTCAGTGTCACAAAGACTGCAAGGTGGCTGCAAAATCTACCTGGACCATCACCTGTCTGTGTTGTCAGTGTCACAAAGACTGCAAGGTGGCTGCAAAATCTACCTGGACCATCACCTGTCTGTTGTCACAGTATCTACCTGGACCACCACCTGTCTGTGTTGTCACAGTATCTACCTGGACCACCACCTGTCTTGTGTTGTCACAGTATCTACCTTGACTATCACCTGTCTGTGTTGTCACAGTATCTACCTGGACCATCACCTGTCTGTGTTGTCACAGTATCTACCTGGACCATCACCTGTGTTGTCACAGTATCTACCTGGAACATCACCTGTCTGTGTTGTCACAGTGTCTACCTGGAACATCACCTGTCTGTGTTGTCACAGTATCTACCTTGACTATCACCTGTCTGTGTTGTCACAGTATCTACCTTGACTATCACCTGTCTGTGTTGTCACAGTATCTACCTGGACCATCACCTGTCTGTGTTGTCACAGTATCTACCTGGACCATCACCTGTCTGTGTTGTCACAGTATCTACCTGGACCATCACCTGTCTGTGTTGTCACAGTATCTACCTGGACCACCACCTGTCTGTGTTGTCACAGTATCTACCTGGAACATCACCTGTCTGTGTTGTCACAGTAGCTACCTGGACCACCACATGTCTGTGTTGTCACAGTATCTACCTTGACTATCACCTGTCTGTGTTGTCACAGTATCTACCTTCACTATCACCTGTCTGTGTTGTCACAGTATCTACCTGGACCATCACCTGTCTGTGTTGTCACAGTATCTACCTGGACCACCACCTGTCTGTGTTGTCACAGTATCTACCTGGACCATCACCTGTCAGTGTTGTCACAGTATCTACCTGGAACATCACCTGTCTGTGTTGTCACAGTATCTACCTGGACCACCACCTATCTGTGTTGTCACAGTATCTACCTTCACTATCACCTGTCTGTGTTGTCACATTATCTACCTTGACTATCACCTGTCTGTGTTGTCACAGTATCTACATGGACCATCACCTGTCAGTGTTGTCACAGTATCTACCTGGACCATCACCTGTCTGTGTTGTCACAGTATCTACCTGGACCACCACATGTCTGTGTTGTCACAGTATCTACCTTCACTATCACCTGTCTGTGTTGTCACAGTATCTACCTGGAACATCACCTGTCTGTGTTGTCACAGTATCTACCTGGACCACCACCTGTCTGTGTTGTCACTGTCACACCTGTCTGTGTTGTCACAGTATCTACCTGGAACACCACCTGTCTGTGTTGTCAGTGTCATACCTGTCTGTGTTGTCAGTGTCACACCTGTCTGTGTTGTCAGTGTCACACCTGTCTGTGTTGTCAGTGTCACACCTGTCTGTGTTGTCAGTGTCACACCTGTCTGTGTTGTCAGTGTCACACCTGTCTGTGTTGTCAGTGTCACACCTGTCTGGGTGCCGGGCCAACACAAACACTGCAAGGTGGCCACAGTTTGCCACTATCGGAACCCAGTGTTCCCCACAAGGATGTAGATGATGCGGCCTACCTATGCAAGTGCCAGGTATTAACATCACGGCCCAGCATCCCATTGTACCGGGGCACCTGCAGATTAAGGTTGCTGGAGACGTCAGTCGGTGTACGAGGAGGGACCAGGTTTCAAAGGAGACCTGCTTCTCATGAAGAATCTAAGACTTTCAAATCTTGTCTGTTTGTTCAGGATAGTCAGGGGAAACATTAAAAAATGAGACCGTTACCCTATCTTCTTGACCTTTATGTAGTCTCGGACATGAAAATAGCTTGGGAATTGTATTCCGGCTACTATTTTCTGTCTGGCGTGGTATTTTAGTCGTATCTGGGGGTATCCTATGATGTACTCACGAAGGGGCCCTTGGCTCTATGAATTGCTGCATGGCTGACTTTATCTCACTGCATTCTGGCAGATATGTTTGACTTGGGAAACCCAATAAGCTGCAATGTGATTATGGAGGGTACAGCCAACCCATATTGTTTAATATGTGGTGATTGTTTACCAACACATGCCCTTGTGGTAGGCAGGAGAGAGGTTCCACTCTTGATGTTGCTACACACAATATCGGGTTAGTCTCTACCAATTATGAGATGTGTTTGGCTATGTGAGTGAAAACATCTCTAGCTCCTCTTAAAATAACCCGTAGCATCTCCCGCAAGGCTGATGGACTTGTGAGGAAAGGTCCTGCTGCTATAGTACTGGTACGGGGTTTATGGGGATGCTGTAAGTTTGTGAGCTGTGTCTGGAGTCGTTGCTGTGAGTCGTTGAGAGGAGTGGTTGAGATGAGGAAGTAGACAGCACGGCCTGCTGGGTAGGATCGCTGTGGTTACGGAAGTGGGAGAGGGGCCTGTCAGTGACGGGAGGAGAACCAGGTAAGTCACATGTCAGCTCTACACAATCTATGCAAATTTACAGCTGCGTCAGGCGGAGGGTTAAAATTTGATCCATTTTTCACTTTGGATGTACATCCTGGATGTTACTTTCTGTGGATTTGTTTGGTGATTCTAAGGAATATGATTCATAATTAGTTTTCTGGCAGCAGGATTTGTAGATATGTCCATGATTTGGGGTAAGATTTCTATTTATAAATATGTTGAAGCTATGATTTACTAATGGATGTTTTAAGTCTTCATTCATGCAACTGGCAGGCAGTTTCTAATTGCCATTTGAAGATCAAAGCAATTATTGTCATCATGGTTATGGTTGAGCATGTTAAACATGTTAAAAGATGAATGATCTGTTCTTGATTTGGAGAATTATTGATACTTTTTAATGAGTGTTATTGCCCGCTTTATACACAAATGACTTTGCAAAAAAAATGTTTATATTTTTTCTTACGAATATGAGGAACATTCTGTGAGATGAACATTTCAGCAGGATTTCATACCAGGGATTAAGAATGGTTCAGGGGCTGGTCAGGTAGCCTAGTGGTTAAAGTGTTCGCTCGTCACGCCGAAGACCCGGGTTCGATTCCCGACATGGGTACAATACGTGAAGCCCATTTCTGGTGTCCCCCGCCATGATATTACTGGAATATTGCTAAAAGCGGCGTAAAGCCATACTTAGTCAGTCAGTCAGTCAGTCAGAATGGTTCATTCTTGGACATTGACTGATTGTCATTCAAAATGTCCAAAAGATATTTTCAATTTAATTGTATGGAAGAATGTCTTCAAAACTTTGCTAACATCTCAAATATGTCCAAATGACATTTGTCTCTTGCAAAATCGCTGCATACCTGAATTATTTGCAACTGGCTAAATGTAGGATGTGTATGGCATATGTTTTTCGTTGAGCGCCATGTAATCATTAAGTGACTCTAGTGACTGAAGTAGCTGTATGTACAATAGCAGGCAGGGGTTGGCATCTTTAGGAATTACTCGCTGTCCAAAATGCATCACTCATGACTCGTAAATCAGCTATATAGGCTCTTAAATGTCTGAGGGTTGTAATAAATATTGAAGAAATGGCTGTGGATGTCATGTCATGCACAACAACAATAGTCCGCTTCATGTGCAGAGGGATGTAGTGATAAGATCGGCTCCTTCAGATAACATGGGGCACCTGGGATTAGTGTATCAAGGGATGGAGGAGGATGAAGCGTGGGATAATTCCGCAGACATCCTCATAAAGCAGCATTTGTTTGATTACACATAATCATAAATAAGTGAAAAATCCATAAATAAATAAAATTAAATAAAATTAAAATAAGTCTGTGTGAACTTTTGGGAATTTTTTTATTACTTTGAATATTCAACTTAATCATGTTATTAATGGGAGCACTTAAATTATTATCAGTTGTATGACGTATACTTTCTCTTCACGATTAAATCATAAGCCCAGCTGAAGAGGTTACAGGCCATCTTCCTGTCGAGGAAGGGTTGTACAGATATGATGTTCAGCTGGTAGGCAAGCTGATACAGTTAATGCTTCAACAGGTGCTATATCAGGTGTATTTTGACCTCAGACACAATTTCCAAACATTTTGGTCAGTATTAATTGATAGTATTTCATCTGACTAACCAGATAGATTAAAAAGATGACTCAAATTAGTTTTGATCAATCTCCACAGCATTTGTTAGTCATATTAGTGAATACACAAACAATATTGAGTGATCAATATGTGTCAGTTTGTGTGATGTGTGAGTATTATGATACTTAACAACTTATATTTATCCTTTCTTATATTTCTGACCCAGGGAGTAAAATCTTTTAAAGAGTGGGATGGTATCTGCTTTACAATACATCTTAAAATTTTCTTTAAGTGTTTGGTAAAAGAGTTAAATGAAAACGGAAAGTACCCTCAAGTTGACGAGGGTAAATAGCCCGGACAACAACATTCAAAACTTTATTGAAAGTTCTTTATCCATTACCATGGTTACATATGATCAGTGTAATTACCAGTTTCTGTCAGCAGGTAGTCTGTCTCACAGTTCCTGAACCATTATATTTTCACTTCTGCCAAGCCCTTGCTGTAATTCTAGAGTTCTATATGAAGCAAGTCTAGATTTTCAACAGGTTCACTGGGACTCCTTTTCAATTTATATTTAGTTCATTGTTACTGTCAACATTATATATTTTCAGAGGATAAGCGTTAGTCTGGTCAGCAAGTTGCTATATATACATGCATATGTTCATGCCGTAATAGCTTGGCATGGAATATGTTTTGTGTCTGATGCAAAGAGTATTGAGTTTAAGTGCAAGCCTTGTAGCCCTCCATCAAACAGACACAACTAGGGCTGTGGGGAGGGAACTGAGAACAAAGCCTGATTAAAATAGATCATCAGACCTGGGGGGTACACAGTGATGAGGAGATATTGGGGGCCGTCCCACCCTGTGTTGGAGATTGTTAATCAGTGGGAGGCAGTGGAATGTAACACCACTCTGCAACTAGTGTAGCTTGGATCATGCAAGCATTTGATGACAACTGTTTTTTATTGTTAGTTAATAGTTTTCACTTTTGTTTTTGAGAAAATATTCATTTTGATGATGATGATGATGATGATGATGACTGATTTCGTGATGATGATGATGACTGATTTCGTAATGATGATGATGATGATGACTGATTTTTTAATGATGATGATGATGACTGATTTCGTAATGATGATGATGACTGATTTCGTAATGATGATGATGATGATGATGATGATGATGATGATTGATTTCGTAAAGATGATGATGATGATGACTGATTTTGTAATGATGATAATGATGACTGATTTCGTAATGATGATGATGACTGATTTCGTAATGATGATGATGATGATGATGATGGAGCAATATTAATGATAGTGTGGATGAATTTTGATAATATACATGACATGTACTTCAGAGTCTTATCTGATGGAAATTTATATGACATATGGAGAATAGTCGTTATTTTCCAGTAGCCACTAGGTGAAAGTTTACCCAGTACAACACCATCTGAAGAACACCATCAACTATGCAGACAATGCCTACACTGGTCTGTACTATCACTGCAGGAGACAGGAGAAATCCGCCTCAAAGAGAGGGGGCCAGTAGACATGGTAGGGGGATGCTGCTCAATCATGGGCTTATCGAGGTGGTATGCTGATGTTGGTTTGGTTAGGGGATAAATAAGCTAATGAGATGAAATGAACACCAAAGAACCAGCCAACACAATTAGGATAATGATAAACCAACTGTGTTTTCAATTTAGAGGTTTCAAATTCTGATTTGATACCTGTAAATTTCATTTGAATGATTGTATGAGTACACATTTGAGAAAGAATTGCGTTCAAATGAATATTTTCTTTTGCGGTAAAGATAGATGGTAGATGCATGTCATCGTATCCCAATTGCGTGGATTGATGCTCATGAAGTCAATCACTAGATTGTCTGGTCCAGACTCGATTATTTACTGACCGTCATAGTATAATTGGAATATTGCTGAGTGAGACGTTTAAAGCTCTGCACGCTAACGTCGAACCCATTCGACAGAGGTGTCCATCCCCGTGCATCTGATGTCGAACCCATTCGACAGGCGAATAGCATAACAACACCCCAAAATAAAACTCGCCATATCTATTTACCAAGAAGGCTTTGCGTAACATTTAAATTACGTATGACATGCAAAAATGCTCAGCTTGCTCAACATCAAAACGTTCAGTCATTTATTTACCTCAAAAAGAAAATATCGCGAGTTAAAAAAGTTTCGGCCAAACTTCTCGGCACACATCTACCAGGAACGGCCATTGTTGACTTTTGGCACTTCACGTTGAGCGGCATGCAGTCCGATATTTTCTTTATAATTTCATCATTTTTCCTATTCGATCATAATTTTGTGTTTGCTGACGAAAGGAAAACACTCATGTTCCTTTATTTCTAAAAATTAGCAACTTTCGGTGTAATTAATTGTAAACAAAAACAATCCGAATCGTAACATCATCGATTGGATGGAACTTGTACGATCATGGCAACGGCGGTAAACAAACAACTCCACATGCATAGTTATCCCGTTAGACTATTACAATCATTTTGTTACATCTAACTTAATTTTCTAGAATTATTGACACGCATGTATAAATCTTTGTAAAAAGAATTTCATTTTTAAAGAGTTTGCAAATGATTTCGTTTGATAAACTTTCCGACACATTGCCAAGCCGACAAACGTCAGTGATACGTTTGGGCGTGGCCTAACTCGCGATTTGTTGAGTCGAACAAAGTCAACAAACACTGCGAAAAACGACAAATATTGGATGATATGCAAAATCTGAACTGATATACATTCTAGGTAAACCATTCAATAGCAACATAATGCATTTTACGAGAAATAATCAAAGTACTCGCAATTTTAGCTATCATTTCTGAAACCGGAAGCACGTACAGCATGTGACACATGGAAGCAAAATATGCAAAAGTTGGTAAGCTATCATAAAGAAATTCCGAAATAGATTCAAATTCAAAAGAAAATACATAATTTACTATTTTTCGTCAACTATTTACTATTTATTGATCTGGAGAGCAGTCTTCACTCTTATTTGTTTCATATTTCTTCGTGATTGTCGCCATAAAATGTGTAAGTCTAAATCCGAAACCGTAATGGATTTCACGCTCGATGATTTTAATTTTAAAATATTTTCTATAAACGAGCGCAACGGAGAGCGATCCAACGTATTGGTATGCCATAATAATAACATAATATTGTTATTGGTCTAACATTACAAAAAGAACAATTTAAATATTAAAGATGTTGTTGAAAATTTTGAGAACCTCCCGTCCTCTGAACCGATAACATTTTGGTACACAACGAGGTAGTGTAAATATATATAGATTCTAGGCTCCTATTTATATATATGAGTGATTTTGTACCCAAAACAAATTAAATTGTACCCAAAATACTTTGTGAATTTGTACCTAAGAAAATAAGACAATAGATCTATAATTATATTTATGTTTTAATGTAGATGAACAGAACACATAATAAAATATTTCATCAAGTTCCAAATATGATTATGACTGTGATCCTTGAAATTGATTGTTTAGTTTTGAGAGAAAATTGACGTCTTGTCACTGAAGGAGAGGCCAGTTAAGTTGGTTAAACCTAAGTTAGAATGAATTGTTTTGATAGGAAAGTGATATTATGTTAAGTTTAAGACACCAAATCAATGTATATCTTTGAAATAATTCTAGGTAGATCTACAAAATCACATACCCATTTGGGTAACAAATTACTAGAAATTTTGGGTGCCAAAGTCACCACTGTACATTTCAACTGATTTTCGTGAATCAATGGGATAAAAAAAATTCGTCTGAATGATTCCTTTTCTCATTTTTTAAGACAAGAATTTGTTTTACATAACAAAACAGGCAGATCTACACGGATCACGTTTAGTCCTAAAAATGTGAAAAATATGGACACCTCAGAAATGAGGGCTTATAAGGTTATAATTCTACCTAACTAGTCACATGGTTTGACTTAGATCTAGGTCTATCTAAGAAAAGTCCTTATGAAAATCTTTTTTTAATTTTTTTATGACACTTACATTTCTGGCACTTAGACAAAGAGTATTCAAGGAAAGACAGATATGTTTTTGAATGAAAATATGACTTTCCTTTATAATTCTTTTTTCATGATGACAGGGGAACTTTTATACACACCAGCTGAGGAAGTTGTGATACTGTGATTGCATACAAAGAAAAAACAGTTTGGAAGCAGTACCTGTATGTATAAAATAGACCACATAAGGTGAACAAAAGTAATGGATTGGCTGACTGGAAAAAATACATTTGGCAAGGGTAAACATGTACACAGGCATGTTTCTTTTCATTCCAACCAGAAGACTGAGATAGCATTTTCTAAGAAACCTATGGCAAACTAACCAGCTTATGTGCCACCATGGTTCTTGTGATTAAACAAACACAAATGTCATGTACTGTTACAAGTACTGTTACTGTAATTAAATTAAATTAATTCCTATTAAATTATATTTCAGAATTGTTTTATTTGGAAACAAACCACATAATGCGCAAAATTAATGTCCATATGAGTTTATTATGTATATGTTAAGGATCTGATTTAATCATTATTCATGGAATACTAAAATTAAAATGATGACATCAGAGAGTTACTTATTCACATAGTTGATTTTCAGAGTGCAAGATAATAATTGTTGAATAAATATGTTTAAACTAAAGATAATAATTGAAGTTTGATCAGTTACACTGTGCTGATGCAAAGACTAATATTTACTGTCCCACACACCATCATTGTGGGAAAAATAACTATTAAATATAACTTAAAATTTTAAAACCTGTAAAAAGCTGTAAATAATTAAACAATTACAAATCTATCATCAATGCGCAATCATGGTGGTCTTCATATTTTTGGAATAAATTTAGAAATCCTTCGTGAAACTGTTCTAAAATCATGCTAGAATCTATGAATGTATTCCCGAAAGGAAAACTATCCTAAATGTAATGTGGAACTAACACCGAAAATATGTACGTAGAATTTTATTGCTTATATATACCCTATCATTTTCAGCAACGCGGGGATGTTATTTTGAAACACGTTTTGTCAAGCCCATTTTCGCGCACCTGTTGTTGAGGGTGATCTTGCTGATCGACGATATCCATAGACGTATTACGTGGGATACACTTGTTGTAGTGAAACTTATCAGCATGTACATCGCAGAAATATGAATCATGTCCCATTTATATTCACAACATTGAATGGTGATTCTTAAATATCAACAGAAGTTCAAATAAAAGATACCGAGAAACTTGCATGTGGCATGTTGATTTATCGTCTACCGTTTCCGGGTCACGGGAGCATGCAAGGTCAAACGGATTAACTAATACGCGAATTATATCGTCAAAGTCACATTTTTATTTCATGTTATTGGTGATTACTGATACTGTGTATCGACTTATATTTTTGCTCTATGTGATAGGCGAACTATTTCAAATTTTACTGTAATTGTTTTGTTTCGAAAGCTTATCAGCAGACTACCCCTGTCTGTGACATCACATCCGGTGACCTTTGCACTAATTGAAATAGTGCTGTCAGAATTCACAATCTTTATTTTCATTTCTCTCTCGTCATATTTATTGGAATATGACGAATAAAACATTCTTCGATTGAGAAGATCGTCAACTTTCGCCAAGTTATATTTATAAAGGCAATGTAAACTTTGTTGATATTAAAATAGCAATAAGTTATGCGGAGGTCGGGCGAAGCGCGCCATGTTTGATTTTAGGACGTCTGCTAGCATCATGACACGGGTTGTTTATTTTTGTATATCGTAAATATTCAACCAAAACGCTTGAAATTAGGATTAGTGAATATTTATAAGTCATTAATTGTTTCCTGCAAATTTTATAACATGACACGTCAGATTAACCCGAATATTCGTATTTCTGCAACCGACATGATGACCTCGAAAATTAAGTTATTTTTCTGTTTAACGTTTAGATAATAAATTCACTGAAATGGTTCATAATTTACCATCGCGCTGATATATGCCGATTATAAATCCCGAATTTTTACTCAATTGAAATTATGATATCGGAGATATGATTATTGAAATCAATTTGCAAAAATGTTACGATATTAGAGGGTTTCTAGCATGAAATGCAAACCACCTTCAATAACGCAATTCAGGTAAGTTCAAGAAAATTAACAAATTTTGTGTTCGCTTTGGTCTTAACCTTGGTATGATTGAAAACACCAGGATATTTTTATATAGAATTGTGTAGTTTTCTATCAGGAATAAATGTGCAAAATATTTCTTCAATTGGCCCTTGTTTAATGAGGCACCGACTGTTTGAAATCACCCACCCTCTTTAGAGCGCCTTATGCTAAAATTAATCCAGCAGGCAGGGGTAAGAAGTGTGAAAATAATTCAGCAGGCTAAAGGTTAACAACAAAAAACTACTACTACTACTACTACTACTACTTTAGCTGGAATATTGCTGAGTTCGGCTGAACAACAAACAAACAAACTACAACTACTACTACCATTGCACAAGGTTAGCCATTACACTTATCTCGGTAAATTGTTCCTGCAGCTACATCAACTACTACAACCGCATGGTTGTCGCTCCCTGATGAAATACACCGACAACAGGTACTTCTGTTGCCTTAGTGGTGTACTTACTCTGTAGAAACATGCAGTTATCGGGACAGGAGTTTCTGATAAACATTGTGTAATAACAAACCTCCAGCCCAATGTTTATCTGTGTGTTCTACTACTGAGGCTGACTGATCCAGCAATTCTGAAAATGTACGTATCATCAGCAGGGTTGTAAACCATTTCCCAAGCTGATGTATACTGGGCTCAATTTAGCAATCTCATTAAAATCAGATCTTAGTTCTTGCTATCACTAAACAAAGATCTGAGGACATCCCATTACGGGTAGTGTCAGAAAGACCTCTCATCCGACCAATCAAAGGGTCGCTTACCAGATCATGAAAGTGACAGTCGGAATATGTTTCCTAATCATGCAAACTCGAAAACGTTAACATGGTGTATTCCGAAAGACAGTTACGGCCCGTATGACTGATTCCGTAAAAATTATCGTCTATCTCTCGCTTCCGTGAGATAAACATTTGAACGGAGGAGCTGTTGCACAGTACGTGGGAAGCACTGCCATACAATCTCAACCATATATTAGACATTCTTGAATGTTTGTTTGTTCAGTTTTCAACATTTTATTTGAGCATGTTGAGAACTTTGTCAACATTTTTTTCAAGCGTAGTCTGAAATGGAAGTCGCCAGGTTGAAACAAGTGCCATAAAGCTCGAGAAAGCTGCTCTCTAATTGGTTCTTGTTAGTTGTTTCAGTGGTTGGTCAAAGTTCGCGAAAGGTCGATTTGACGTGACCCGTAATGGGATGTCTTAAGATCTTTGTTTAGCGGCAGCGAGAACTTGAGAATCTGATTTTAATGAGATTGCTCAATTTTGTGAGTGTAAAACAAATACAGTAAACTATGGTTATAACAAACTCAAAGGAACCACAAATTTTAGTTCGTAATAACCGTAGTATTTTATAAGCATATATACAGTATATATACAGCAAATGGCCGGGACCAAAAAACAAGTTCATTATATCCGTCAGTTTGTTATAAACGTGTTCGTTATTAACGTAGTTTACTTTTTTCAAAATTGTGTCTGTCTGGCGCTTACCTTTTCACACAACAACACTCTTTGAACACACTTCTTACCTTAGCCTAACTCCAAGGCTGTACTGAAAGAAAAGTCCATGGATGTGTAGTAATTCTATCCTCCTAATAGACAAGTCTAGATCTAAGGACTTATAAGTCTCTTATAGGGACAACTTGTCCTTTTTATTTACTTAATCTAGAAATTATGATTTAATCTAATAATGATCGCCTTAGAGACTTGTGCAAGTCTATCCATACCTTTGAGGCTCATTTACCAACTGCATCATTAATCTTGGTGTGTGTCATTTGTGTAATTTACATTTTACAGCAATATGTCATTAATTAATCGGCATTAGCCCGGACTAGTACAAGCAGACTCACACACACACGTGCATGCACGTCACTATTTAAGTGCAATAATCATGGACGAGACGTTAAACACCTCACCTCACCATTAATTAAGGTGACACAGGCAGCAGACCAGCCTAAGTTTCAACTTTGATAAATTTATGGGAGCAACCTGTTTTTGTCTGGTGCAACTGGATTTTCATGTACACATGCACCTAGAGCAAGTTAATATCAAGTTCCTCAAATCAAGCCCTGTGTAATCCCAGTGGCTATTGGAATGGTTGGTGTTTGTACAGAGGTATTTTTCCTGATGCCGTGTTTAAAATTTAAAGGGTCCTTGGGTCCTTGAGATTGCCTGCTATGATATTTGAATCAAGGGACCCCCTATTTTTTTTTTCTTTTAGCTTTCAGGCTATGACAAGGACCCCTTGACCATGTTGACTTTCAAGCTTAATTTCGAACATGGGGCTGTGTTTGATTTTCAAAGGTGGGATCTGCCACGGTAATCAGTCTGGTAATATAGCACTCACTAGCCTTGCTCCAAGTCTTTACTGAATGATAGGTCCATGGATGTATAGTTATTCTATCTGCATAATAAGCAAGTCTAGTTAATAAACAGTAGGTGTGTTTTATAGCTACCACTTGTTATTATTATCTATATAATCTAGGAATTATGATTTAAGCTAATAATCATTTCCTTAGAGACTTTGCAAGTCTACGCACTCACTCACTCTCTGCTGTGTTTGTTACTATTGAAACATTATTGCTGGAGGGCCACTGCCTGGGTGAGACCTACCACCTGTACACAAAGGTGGTACATCTCGTCCCCCAGCATGTGAAGGTGAACGTGTTGATACCAAGACGTGGGTGATATCAAGAATCAGTGGCCCTGTGTACAGATGGAGGATCGGCCAGTGTTTATTTGGGCTGGCTACAAGCATAGGTCATTACATGCATGCCCTCATACCAGGCGTATAGCAGGGTACAGCCAGCATCACCAGCATCACCAGCATCACACACAGTATCCAGCACAGTTGTTAGGAAAAGAGTGTAGAGGAAGAGTCAATGCCCCAAGTCCCTGGCAAAAGGCCTGCTTCCCCAAGGATATGTGACTGGGATTTTATCGAAAAACATTATTTGTCCCAAAATATTTTGATAATTTAATTATTCATCAGATAATTTTATTTTTTTTCCCAAAATAAGGGGGAAAAAAGAAGAAATTGTATGACTTAAAAGTGACATTGTTGCAATGTGTAATATAAAAAAGTTTTGATAAAAAAAATGTAGCTGTAGCTGAAAAAAATATCTAATCTCAATACAAAATCCATGGCTCCCCTCCCTGAATAGACCCGTGAAGGTTCCGGGGTAGAATAGGTCTTCAGCAACCCATGCTTGCCGTAAAAGGTGACTTTGCTTGTCGTAAAAGGCGACTAACGGGATCAGGTGGTCAGGCTCACTGACTTGGTTGATGCATGTCATTGATCCCAATTGTGCAGATTGATGCTCATAATATTAATCACTGGATTGTCTGGTCCAAACTCGATTATTTACAGACCGCCGTCATATAGCTGGAATATTGCTGAGTTAAACAACAAACAAACAAACAAAAAACTCCCCAAATATCAAATGGTCGGTCTCTTAGGTATTATATAGCTGAATATTAATCAGTGTTAAACCAACCCACCATGATCTATGTTCCATCTAAAAGGTGACAATCTGTTAAATAACAAAATATTGACCTCTGTTAAACCAATCCCCGATGACTATGGTCTTTCTTCAGTCAATAAGCTGACATGGTGTGATATGACTGATAATTAAACAGTGTTAAACCCACAGTATGTCTGAGTCTGGGGAGTGGCATGTAGTGGACTGTCTGCTGGGGGAGGGAGGCAAGTCCTGGGGTAGTGGCAGATATGCCATTCATGTGCAACCTTGCTGTGCTGGGAAGCAGGGGGAACATTAGAGGGGCTAAAAACGGGTTTGACGCATGTCTAGTGTGCAGGGGTTCCTCACAAACAGAGGAGAGGTCCTTCCCTAAATGTTAGATGGTGTGAACTATAGTGTTGGCAAATAGCAAGGCTGTTTCTACCACTGGTGCTTGTGTTGGATTCTGGTTGATCAAGCTGAAGCAGAATCAAGGAGTTCTTGTGAGCATTAGTTTGATGGCAGTGAGATATTGGTGGTTTGGATATTGCTTTAAGTTTCAAAGTGTAATCATTGTATTATTATTTTGGTGATTATCATGATGATAATGATAGTGATGATGACGATGACTACAGTGAATAGTGATGATGATGATGATGATGATGATGATGACTACAGTGATGATTACAGTGATGATGATGACTCTACAGTGGTGATGATGATGATGACTCTACAGTGATGATGATGATGATGATGATGATGATGATGATGATGATTGGATGATAATGATTATGATGATGGGTTGTAGTGGAGGTCCAGCGGTGTAAGGTACTGTAATTCACTGTGCGAAGTTGCTTCCTTTTGATGCTCCAGGATCTGCTGTCTACAACCTTCATTACTTTTTAACTAACACCTCATTGTTCACTTACTGTAATGATATAAAATGCCAAATCAACAATAGTTGAAAGTGTCAACTATAGTGTAGATGTCTTTATGAAGGTAATGATACCCTGACACACACCTAGAGTAAATGTATGAAATATGATCAAACATGCTTGGTCCATTTTTTAGCAACAGGAGTCCCTGGTCCCATATTTCATGTTTTGTTGCCAGGATGACACTAGCCTTGCTCCAAGGCTATACTGAAAGATAAGTCCATGGATGTGTAATAATTCTATCCTCATAGTAGGCAAGTCTAGATAAGCGGACAGAACTTATAGGGATTACTTTTTCTTATTTATACCATGTAGAAATTATGATTTAAATGAATAATTATTGCTTTAGAGACTTGTGCAAGTCTAGGACGGCACGTACCAGGTTAGGAACCCAAGATGTTATTCCATTGTTCAAATCAGCGCCATCAGTTGCTATGGTAACATTTCTTCTTACCAAAGACAGAGATTTTATTCTTGTTGTTGTGAAACTGGAGATTTTTGTGGCATGTCTGAAGTTATCGCCAGTTGATAAGACTTGCAGAGTGTTATTGTGGGACTTGTGTCTTGTGGACAGGAGCACGGAGGCCAAGTGACTTCTTGAAAAAGCTGGTTTTTTTAGTTTTAGTATTGTTCTACATTATAAATGATAAAGGAATTGTAATAGTTTTGTCCATTGCGTGACATGTTCAAGTAGTTTCCAGTTATCATGGTTTTCATGGCCTTTTATCATCAGCAGGTTATTAAACATGCTTGGAATACTGATAGGTTAACATGTTTCTGCATGTGTATAGACGAGACCACTCAGATCCAATGTTTAATTGTTGAAAATCGTTAATCCGTGTCTCAAGGTTAAATTGACTATTTCAACGCTTAAACATCGGATCTGAACATGCTGAGTGGTGTAACCCATTGAGATCATGTCTAACCTTCATTCAAAGAACCCTCACACCTTAAGTGTTTCATAACCGTATATAAAAACATATTCCAGAACTCTATCATGTCTATGCTAACTGTGAGAACACGGTGTGAGTTGCGTGAGGTGCATGTGGAATATGTTGTCTGTGCTTCTGGCACGTGCATCTCGCTGTTTGGCGACTCGGGTTATGAAATACACATCCGAGGCAAATATACAGATCACATTGGATAAGTTGGAGCACACTTATAAATCACATAAATGTTATTTGCCCATAGTGATGAACAATCATAGCTCTTATCGCTTATCGAGAAAAGAATATTTCTAACGAAAAAGCAACAAAATCACACATACGTTTATCATGTTTATCGGTTTAAATCCCGCTGGCAACACACATTTTGGGTGAAATTGTTCATTCATCAAGGTGAAGTAAAGATGGAAACAGAATTCCATCAATACCAAGTGGTGTTTAACTAATGATTCAGTTAGTTAATGTACGGTCAAAGACAAAGGAGCCATAGTTAAAGACAATTAGTGATGGTATCCGACTCAGTGAAGACGTCTGGATTAACAAATTTGGGTGGGTGGTCGGAGTTGGTGACATGGTTGATTGAGTGTCGTATTACTCCAACACTGGGACATTGCTCATAATGTCGACCACTGTTTTTGTGTGGCCCTCCTAGATTTACATCTGCAATATTGCTGACCATGCTGACTGCAATGTAAAAAACAACAACAAACAATTTTCAAAATGTTCAATAATCGATGATGGTTTGAACTTTCAACATTAGATTTTGCTGCAGGTGAATATTCATCTTGTCAAACAAACCTAATATGTATACAATATAAAATACAGTGTCTTTGGATTGAAAGTAATGCAGTTGGAGTACATTGAGCTTGGTCCTCCACCCAGCCAGGTCTCCTGCAGGCAGGCAGCCACTAATGCGATTGGCATCTGTCGACATGTGTTTGGGTGACTTTTAGCCTCTGGTTAAATCAGCCTAGTAGTCTCCAGCTGTTCTAGGCAGGGGAGAGTTACTGTGTAGTGTACATCTCACATCTGTAGTGAGTAAGGACGGAGGTGCTCCACTCTACTTTGAAGTGGGGGATGTGCTGGAGACTGATGCTGAGCTGTTTGTAGAAACAGCAGTAGATAATGATAGTGTTTTCACAGGATTTCATTAAGCAATTCTTCTTTAGGCTTTAACTGTGCAGGTGTCATTGTTAGACATGGTTTCTGTAGTGTATCTGCTCTTGGTGAGCATTGGGAACTTTTGCACTAGTCTGCCTCCGTCGCCTAGTGGAAACAGCGTTTTTCTAAAGAACGAACGGTCTGAGGTTTGATCCCGGACGTGTCATACCAAAAGATGTTAAAATATGGTACTTGTTGTTTCCCTGCCTGGTGCTCTGCATTAAGGGGATAAGACAAGGACTTGTCGAGTGTGTCTTTGTACTTTGTCGGAGTCGGGTATCATTTTTTTGCTGCGTCTTTGTATCTGAGTGGGCTATCACTATTAAACAGGGCATTAGTCTGGACTGGTACAAGCAGCCACACGCACACGCACACGCACATGCGCACGCGCACACGCACACGCACACACACACACATGCAGATTGCTATATAAGTGCAATAGTCTTGAATGTGATGTTGAGCCACATTTCACCTCACCTCACCACACCACCTCTTCTAGACTGCTTACAATGTCAATCACTGGATTGTCTGGTTCAGATTATTTACAGCTGCAATATTGCCGAGTGTGACATGAAATGACAAATAACTCTATTGAAATCAAATGCACTGTACACATTTTGATCATGACAATGACTACGTGTACATCTCTTCTCTGAGACTGAAGCCCATTTAGTCTACTGGTCCAGAGAGCCCTGCTTTTAATAAAGAATTAAACGAGGAGGGAGAATCAATCTAATGATAAACAACAACCACAAGTCATATATATTTCATATATCATATATCAACATTATTTACAGCCTCATTAAGGATTTACAAACTTTAATACTGTATTTAAATAATGATGACTCCCTGAATGCACTCCTATCTCGGCAATGTCGAGAAGACCATGAATATTTTCACAAACATCAAAGTTGTGACATGTATAAGAACTGGGTACTAATGTACTGAGTGGAACAGCTCATTACCAACTCAACAATAGCATCATCCAATTTACGATGTCATCAAATTGCAAGCGTATGTTCGAATCTTCAGAAATGTCGTCATGAAAGAACAATGTTTTATCGTGAAATAAACTTGTTCTTCGTTGTTCTTTGCAATTTATCATGTAACCATCTTATGACAGTCAACATAATGTAGTCAGTCGACACAGCTGAGAGATGTAACCACTGACATAACATTAATGTCTGCCAATGCCATTGCCATCGATGCCTTCATATGTATGGAGAACATGTGTCTGTCATGTGATGCCAAGAACAGGCTGGTTGTTGACAGCATAGCCAATCGCTGACGACAAGGGACATCGGTATGCAGTGTTGCATGGCAGTATTTGGCATGGAGGCGCCAATCACTGTACGCAGTGGGGACATCAGCCAGCAAGGGTACATGTGCAAACATGACGAATTGACAACATGTGTCTTGTATATCGTTGGTGCTGTTATGTTAATTGATTGGTTAGTTATAAATAGTTTCCCTTCTTCTTGTTGTGAAGAATGGGTATTAATCAGACTGTAAGCAGTAGGGCCTCTTATAGCAATGGAGGCACTAACAAGTGGTTTATGGTGCTGCAAGTTCCTGTTTAGAGTTATGCACCTTTCTGGTTCCAGGATCTGCTGATTGTGGACTAGAATCCGAGATTAGAATCCTTGCTCTACCTGGACAATATACATGTGTTTTCCAAAAGTTGTAAATGTCTGTGACTTGTGAAATAACTGAAATAATGTTCAGTATGTTCAAAATTGACTGACGACAAAATCAAAATCGCCTATGGACATTGACCTTGATGATTGATCAGTTAACCATACAGTTTCAGTGATGAGAAAAGTGTTTTTTGTTCAGCAATTTACCTGTCATGGTGGCATCTTGAAAATGAAGAATTTTAATTCCAACTATAGAATATGGCACCCTTGAAAATCCGGGTTAGAATAGGTCTTCAGCAACACATGCTTGTTTTAAGAGGTCCCCGGGATCGCATGGTCAGGCTTGATGACTTGGTTGATGCATGTCTTCGTATCCCAATTGCATGGCTCGATGCTCATGATATCAATCACTGGATTGTCTGGTCCAGACTCGATTATTTACAGACCTCCGTCATATAGCTGAGTGCAGCGTTAAACAACAAACTAAAAGACAATCAAACAAAACTGAACATGTTTTTTCACATACTTGGCCACTGAAATGCATTATAAATGCTTCTGCATGCCTTCTGTACTGGTGTCGTCCGTATGCGCTTTAATGATTCACGGCTACTGTTGTCTTTTCGTCAAAAAGAAAGTTTCCATGTATATTCAGATTTATTTATGACTTTCTTTAGGTGAGTTTGCATAAAATGGGCTTAAGTGAGAACAGGTCTCAATTGCTCTAATTGAATTCTAATACAAAGTAATGGAAACTGCCCCCTCAAAAAAAACCACACAAATTCACCATCAACATGAAACCAATCATGTGTAGTGTTCATGGAATAATATTCTTACAATTTAAATTCATTGTAAAAACACGTTCTTTGACATGCAGTACTAATAATTACTGATCGTGTTGTTTGGTAGTAATAAACCCACTGTGACCAACGATCAATAAAAGACTTTTTCTTGTTCAATAGCCTAGTGGTTTAAGCTTTCGCTCGTCAAGCCGAAGACCCGGGTTCGATTCCCGACATGTGTGAAGCCAATTTGTGGTGTCCACCGCCGTGATATTGCTGGAATATTGGTAAAAGCGGCGTAAAACCATACTCACTCCACTGCCGGTGAACTACAGAGCATCATGACTCTACTTTTACCATGTTTCCCTGGAGAATGTAGCAAAATTCACAGAACCTATTCCGTGTTCAGGTTACGAACATAGACCTCACATCATCATCGCTTAATGACTTCATGTTTTTCTGTTCATCCATCATCAATGCCATAGATAGAAACTGAAGTCCATTTCAGCACAACATTCATCGTGGCTGTAGAGACTCTCCGCTAGTTCTCGACATGCCAGCCATTCTGATCACTCCACAACCCATTTTCTGCTAATTGCTGGATATAAACAAATGGAGGGGAAGTTTGAAACGCCTGCTGTATATTTAGACTGTTAAATGCATAGGGGGTGCAGTAGGAATTGTTGTGTGTGTTCATGAGAAAGGCGGCAGTTATTTGAGTAAACGATCTTCCTGCAATGTTTGGGCTACATAAACACTGTAGTGAGAGCTGGCAGTTGGACTGATAGTGATAGCAGGGACATTCAACTGACTGTTCTCCACTTCATCTTGATACAGAAAAATGAAAGCAATCAAATTAGGTTTATGTGAAAGTATATTTTCTGATTCAAGGATAATGGTATGAAGAGGTTTATCAAGAAGTGTATCTAGGCATTGGGCTTAATGCTTTGAGGTAACATTATTAATATTGCCATTCATTGCCAATTTTTTTTTATCTTCTTGCTTCAACTTGGCATCGTTTTTAGTAGATATTGATGTCGGCATATGGGGATTCCAGATCATAAAAGACCCTTCAGTACCTCATGCTTGTCAGAGTCAACTAAGATTGGGTTAAGTATGTTTGGCCCAAAAAATAAAGTAGGCTTATTATATTTCTGGCCTTTTAGTGAAAAATTACATGATGACCCTCCTTTTTCTTTTGGGACAATTCCACCAACACTGACCTGAACGGTACAATCTCTGTATTGTGAGGAAAGACCTAGTCGCCTCGGGTATTAAAATGATGTTTTCTCATTGGTTCATAAAAGCCTAAAGTGCACATGACAAACACAAGAGGTGTTATAATCTTTACCCCAGTTTTGGAAACAACTGTTGACATGCAAGTCTATAATAGTGGGCAATCTAGATTACTGCAGTATGAAGATAGTCTCTGGGCTCCTTTTTATTATATTTCATAACTATAATAAAACGACTGTTTTTATCTGTAAAAAATGTTCAGAGACTAGAGACGACCCCACCCATGCCTCTAACACAACATGTGAGGCGGGCTCAGAGAAGCCACATATGCACTATTATCCTTGCCTTGCTCAGTAAGTCTGTGAACCATGCAGTGATAATCCCGATGTATTACTGGGGAATGGTATTGGCAATCCCCTGATTGCCACAATTATGTATGGTACATGGAGTATCAGGAATCACTGAGCTTATAACCTGACTGGGTTCTGTCTATTAGTGACAGTTGTTCCCCTTGTCTCTCTGAGTGACTGCAGCGTGTGGTGGAAGCAGTATTCTTGCCACAGATAACCACAGGAATGCCGGTTTTATTTCTGGGAATACATACAAAAAGATACAGTTTTGGAAACAACTGTTGCAGATGTAATAAAGATAAGATAAGATAGACTTCATTATCTTGAGAGAATTGTTTCTTTGAACATCTCAGCAACAAAATACACAAAAACATGATTAATATAAAACATAATAGATATATCTCACATTGTATTTGCTAACATTTTGTACAATACAGTCAAGTCTCATTGGCTTTATCCAACACTAATGTTGGGAACCGATTAAATCAGTGCTATTTAGACCCATTAATCCGACGGTCTCGCACTCCGATTCCGACACACCTAATTTGCAACGAATTACCGAAATCACTCATTAATCAATCTCATTAATCCGACACAGTGATCAGCGAAGTCCTTGGTCATCTGCTCGCGAGTACACAGCCGTGTTTTGATGCCAGACAAATTGGCTGGTAGCTGCATATTACAACGGCTGCAGAGATAAACTTGCTTAACAATAAACAATTAATGCTTTGAATAAAGAAAACAGCCTGTTTGTTGATGTTTGAGTTTGAACCTGTGTATTCATGTTTGAGTTTGTATGAATGTGTTATGTTTAGACATTTTGAGATAAAGCTACATTGTTCAGTGTTTTGTTTGTTTGTTGTTTAACGCCACACTCAGCAATATTCCAGCTATATGACAGTGGTCTGGACCAGACAAGCCAGTGATTGATATAATGAGCATCTATCCATACCAAGACATGCATCAACCTAGTCAGCGAGCCTGACCACCTGATCCCATTAGTCACCTCTACGACAAGCATGGGTTGCTGAAGACCTATTCTATCCCAGGTCTTCACGGGTAGAAATTGTTCCTGATCTCAGCGTTATGGGCACTAGTCCTATCGTCTGTTGCCAAACTGCCCAATCTTGTGGAGTAGTAGAAATTTACCATTTGAATGGTTTTGCTATATGTTATCATTTTAAGGACTAGTGGACTAAAAATGTTAGTTTCTACCACTAGATCTCTTTGATGAAGACTTATGACATATTTCTGTCCAGACTGTCATCAGTCATGTCATGTTTCCTGTGTGTGTTTTCAGAGTGCCTTCAGTCGTGAAGGTCTAAGTCGCCTGTGGAACGAGCTGGTCAAAGATGGAGAAGTGTCAGTGCGTGGCAGCGACAGCCTCTACAACAGTACAGGGGCCATAGCCAAGAAAGGTAGGACATCGAAGACTCAGCTGATGCGTTTCGAGTTTTTATTTTGTTTGTTTGTTGTTTAATGATGCACTCATCAATGTTTAAGCTATATGATGGCAGTCTCTAAATAATCGAGTCCTGACCAGACAATCCAGTGATTGACATCATGAGCATAGATCTTATGATGGCAGTCTCTAAATAATCGAGTCCTGACCAGACAATCCAGTGATTGACATCATGAGCATAGATCTACGCAATTGGGATACAATGACGTGCATCAACCAAGTCAGCGAGCCTGACCACCTGATCCCGTTAGTCGCCTCTTACAGCAAGCATGGGGTGCTGAAGACCTATCCTCTATCCGGATCTTCATGTTTGGTGCCATGTCCTCTATTGTTACTGAAACAGATACAATTAACAAATTGGCACCCAAGTGAGGGAGCCCCAATCTAGTAGAATTCTGGTCAGTCCAGTAAGATCAGCTCCATATGATCACAGTAAAATGTACTGAAACTGACGCTCGGAGTCAAGTTTGGGCTAGTGGACTCAACATGCTCAAAAGTCTTTGGCACAGACTGTTCCTGTTTTCTTTACTTATGTTCTTAGATTTCTAACCCTGCCAACAAATATCTTCTAATAACAACTTGTCAAAAGATCGGAATCAGTCCAATTTCTTGCCAAACTACAATAGTTGATTTAAGTTTGGAAGCAATTCCACATCAGTGCTGACATCCTTTGATTGAAGTGTATGAGGAAGTTGTGGAATTGTCCAGGTATTTGTGGAAGTCATTGGAAATGTACACATGGTGGAAGTTTCCTAACATCCAGGGTAACCTTTGTTGGTTATAAAAAGTTCAGATGTCACTGTTTATTTTCATGGGGAAGACGTTAGCTATTGAGAGAGAACACTGCAGCTGGTGATGATGGTAGGATGGTAGGATGGTAGGATGATCTTGTGTGGGAAGCTGAAATAACGGGGGCCTTATAGGTTAATCTGTCATACAGACCCTGAAACAAATGTATACAATACAGACCATGCAAGTCTATAATCATGATAATAGTGGGCAAGTCTAGATTACTGCAGTATGAAGAGAGTCTCTGGGCTTTTTATCTGTAAAAAATGTTCATTTCAGAAACTAGATGGAAGTCTAAGGTTATGAATGACCAGAAGATGGCCTCTTTGACATTAGGTCTTGTCTATGGCAAGAAAGGAGTAAATATGTGTATTTTGTTGATTGCATTGGAAACAATGGAAAACATCAGAATCTGTAGTCTTGTTTGAGGGGTCAAGTGTGAATCAAATATGGTGTGAGTATTATTTGAATAATTATAAAGTTAATCTCGGAAAAAATATAAGGGGACAAATAACATAAGATATTATAAGGAAATTAAGCAATATATATCATAAAATATTCCAATGTAGTGCTTTCTTCTAGTACCTGGGGAACAAGGGCAGGCTTGGGCATCATGATTCACTGTGCAGAGTTGCATCCCTTGGGCACATCAGGAACCTATCATTTTTGTTTCACAAAGTAGTAAATGTCTGAGACCTGCATCATTTCAGGCTTTCTTCATTGCAATGTTCATGGTGTAAGAAATTAGAAAAATGTTTTCCTTTACATGTATGTATAATGTGCAGAAAGAATATGTTATTACTCGCCCATGAAGAGATCACTCGTTTAATGAACATACAGCTGTATTACACATTGTGTAATACCAAAATGTGTGCTTATGTACTCTCCGAACACGTTTCACGAACAAATATTGAAAGCTCTCAACATCCCTTGGCTTATTCACCGACATTGCGTGTGGAGATGATAGATCACTGAGAGGAGCTTATGCACACTTGATGACCCCAGCAACCTTGTTGCTAGGCTGATGTCCCATGGAATTGTTTCGCCGATGGATCTTGCAACAAAATGCTACAAATTATGTCAGTGGGTACTGTGACGTGATTGTAAACTTTGAGGTGCAAGGCCCCGTTCCACAAAGCGATCGTATTGTAGCACAACGACTGTAAGTCGTTAGTCTAAGTATGTGAGTTTACACTTTTGACGTGTTTGAAGTATTATTCTGTTAAAGTCAATTGGATTATGCCGTGGATCGTATAGGTGTCAGCCTATTCACACTCAACATGCTCAACAGTATAATTCTAAAAATGTTATAAATGGCAAGTAATAAATAATATACTAAACTCGCTCCCGTGTAAAACCAATTTTATGAAACTCGTGAATAGTTGTGGTATCTGACTCTCTTTCGCTCGTCAGATACCATAAAATTGGTATCACAGGGGAGCCCGTTTAGTATTCTATATGTCTGTGTACATTTGACTCATATTTTACTTGGAGGTGTTTGAAAGATGTTGGAAGGCTAAAGGTGACAGATTGAAGAGCACAGCACAGTGTTAGAGTTGGTTGTTTATGTCTTGTTCTGTGAGGGTGTAAGTGATCTGGATACATTGAAAGACGTGTTATGTTTATCATTGCACAGAATGCCGAGGTTGTGTCTTGTTCTGTTACTTTGATCATCACACAGAATGCCAAGGTTGTGTCTTGTTCCGTGTTACTTTGATCATTGCACAGAATGCCGAGGTTGTGTCTTGTTCTGTTACTTTGATCATCACACAGATGGCCAAGGTTGTTTCTTGTTCTGTTACTTTGATCATCACACAGAATGCCAAGGTTGTGTCTTGTTCTGTTACTTTGATCATCACACAGAATGCCAAGGTTGTGTCTTGTTCTGTTACTTTGATCATCACACAGAATGCCAAGGTTGTGTCTTGTTCCGTGTTACTTTGATCATCACACAGAATGCCGAGGTTGTGTCTTGTTCTGTTACTTTGATCATCACACAGAATGCCAAGGTTGTGTCTTGTTCTGTTACTTTGATCATCACACAGAATGCCAAGGTTGTTTCTTGTTCTGTTACTTTGATCATCACACAGAATGCTGAGGTTGTGTCTTGTTCTGTTACTTTGATCATCACACAGAATGCCAAGGTTGTTTCTTGTTCTGTTACTTTGATCATCACACAGAATGCCGAGGTTGTGTCTTGTTCCTTGTTACTTTAATCATTGCACAGAATGCTGAGGTTGTGTCTTGTTCTGTTACTTTGATCATCACACAGAATGCCAAGGTTGTTTCTTGTTCTGTTACTTTGATCATCACACAGAATGCTGAGGTTGTGTCTTGTTCTGTTACTTTGATCATCACACAGAATGCCAAGGTTGTTTCTTGTTCTGTTACTTTGATCATCACACAGAATGCCGAGGTTGTGTCTTGTTCCTTGTTACTTTAATCATTGCACAGAATGCTGAGGTTGTGTCTTGTTCTGTTACTTTGATCATCTCACACATGGCCAAGGTTGTGTCTTCTTCTGTTATTTTGATCATCACACAGAATGCCGAGGTTGTGTCTTGTTCTGTTATTGTGATCATCACACAGACGGAGGAAGTTGTGTCTTGCTCTGTGACGGTTTAAACTATATATGTCACTGCAATTATGTTTTGTTCCGTGATGAGTTACGCTTTCTGAATGCAATGTAACATATACTCATACACAGGCTGTAAAGATGGGTGCCAAATAACTTCAGATAGGGAGATAGTTTTGTTATTGTTGCTATGCGAGTTTCCACAGTGCAGTGCCATTGGCTGTTCATGATCTCGAAGTGTGTCCTTTGGAGAATGGCAGCCACTGACTGAAATTGCATGTCCAAACTGGGTTCAAACATAATTTCCACCCATAATGCATTTGGGGCTGATCATGTGACCCCTTTTTGAAACCATACCATGTGTGATAGCCATATATATAAGCTCTTGGAAATGTGCATTCAACAGTATCATTAACTGATTAACATAAATTTAAAATTACCAAAAATGATGACTTTATCATGTTTATAGCCATTTGAACTGTGATTTTGAACTGTCTATGAGTAACTCCTTATACTCTAAGACCAGTGTTGAAAACCCCTTACAATTTGGTATCTGCGGAAAAAGTAGACCCTGGGCAGGAGCTCAATACAGACAAACAAATGCCAGGGTGAAAAAAATAGTACAAAGAGTGAAAAATTAAAAATTAAAAAAGACAAAATTAAGAAATTAAACAAAGGAATTCCATCCATCCATCCTACCGAGGACATTTTTGTGTGCGATCTATGACTTGAAAACTACTTTTGATAGATTCATATCAAACTTGGTGAACACTTTCTATACCAATAGCAGGCTTTGCAATAGAAGTTTGTTTTCAATATTTGGAATTTCAGAGAAAAATACAGCTTTTTTTTCTTGGAATTGTTTTACTTCAACATCTTTGTGACCTAAAACAGTTTCCATACTGATAGAACAGGTGCAGAAGAGGTTTGGTTTCTGAAAAAAATAAGATTCTTTTCATGTTTTGAATTTTGATTTTTTTACCTCAACATTTCTGCGACCTATAAATTGAAAACTACTTCATGGATTCTTGTCAAATTTAGCAAAGAGTTTCCATACTAATAGAAGAGGCTCATGTAAAGTTTGATTTTGACATGTATATTTTTTTAAATATATGTTTTTACTAATGTTTTGAACTTAGAAATATGTTGGAGTCGAGGTCGAGGTATTAGGGAGCCCTGCTCACTTTTTGCCTTGTTTTTATTATTATGCCCACAATAAATATATTTATTTTTTTGGGAAAATGTCAAACAGCTCCCCCCGAGACTGTTCCTGGGAAGATTCTCTCTTCTGATTAGTTTTTCTGAAACATACAAAAGTTAGATGTCTACATGAAACGTTATCAAGTCAGGATTGTGTTTGATGTCAACTTGTACAAGCAATCTCTCTGACAAATGTCTGAATTTACCATGTCTGACCTG
The DNA here is from genome assembly GCF_022045235.1 of Haliotis cracherodii. Lineage (NCBI taxonomy): Eukaryota > Metazoa > Mollusca > Gastropoda > Lepetellida > Haliotidae > Haliotis > Haliotis cracherodii. The sequence goes on from NW_027266341.1 coordinate 35,618,342, forward strand.
ATTCCATCAATGACTGGAACAGTTATCAGCCAAAGCCTCTGTTGGGTTGTCAACGTATCTGTGTTGACTGACTTTAAGGCAACTTTAAACTTGTTTACAGAAACGTCTGACACCTCTTTCAACTCTTGTTTTATTATTATTTTTGTGGTCGTTTTTTAAGACCTACAGACTTCCAAATTACTCAGATTACCCAAATTACCCATGCTCATAAACACACCCACATGCCTAATAAAGCATGCACACACACACTCTTTTTCCCCTCACCTCAAATAAAAAAATTCAGTGATACATGTTTGCAGCCTAACGAAACTAACATGGTAGAAAAACATCACAATATCATCAAATACAAATGTAGGAAGATAGGTCTATTTCAGTCAAGGATATGTTTCTCCTGATAACACTGAAGCACCTTTGGCAACGAAGCCCACAATCGCATGTTGAACATATTACATGATATGTTTGTCCCTCCCCCTTGTCAATGCTGCATGCTCCTCAGCCAGGGAGATTGTGTGTATGTGTACCTCTAGTTCATTATCTGGGTCCTGGGGCCACAAGGATGGGAACAATTCCTATCGGGTGTTGGATGTGTTTATCATCGGGATGATTGAAATATCCATTGGGGTGTATTTGACTTTCTACAAGATGTTTCTCTGATTAACTGGGAAATGACTGAAGGGTGGTATGCACATTCCTTAATCATGTCTATTGTTTATTGTTTAATGTTTATTAAATCTGTGAAGATCTGAGGTAGAATAGGTCTTCAGCAATGCAAGCTTGCCGTAAAAGGTGATTATGGTTGTCGTAAAAGGCAACTATGCTTGTCATAAGAGGCGACTAACGGGATCAGGTGGTCAGGCTTGGTGACTAGGTTGATACATGTTTTCGTATTGTGTGGATCGATGCTAATGATATCAATCACTGGATTGTCTGGTCCAGACTCGATTAATCACAGACCGCAGTGCGGCGTTAAACAACAAACAAACAAACAAAATTATTATTTGTTCCAACTGGACATTGACAATTCATGTGCTGACACAAGATCTTTTGATGATAAGTAGGAAATGCTTCAATATACTTTTTGGTAAGCGTTATGATATGTACTAGTCATGGGTACCTCTGTCATCATGAGGTGAGGTTGGACTTCAAGGACTGGTTCTAGTTGTAACACTGGCATCATGAACATCATGCATGAAATGGTAAGGTTACTAAGTATTAGTGCATCATGTATCGTGGAGCATTGGCACTTTCTTCAAATAGAGTCTTTGAGATGCCATTGGTGTTCTTCAAATAGTGGGGCGGTCGGGTAGCCTAGTGGTTAAAGCGTTCGCTCGTCACGCCCAAGACCCGGGTTCGATTCCCGACATGGTTACAATGTGTGAAGCCCATTTCTGGTGTCCCCCGCTGTGAGATGGCTGGAATATTGCGAAAAGCGGCGTAAAACCAAACTCCAGTCAAAGTTTACAGCAAACAGTTCAGTCCTACATTAGAGTCTGAGCCAAGTTATATACAGCTTCTAATCAAGGCAGCAACCATCCAAGACTCATGACACAGGGCTGTGTGGCTGTGTGCTGGCTATCTCTCTGGCACAGTGCTGGCTGGAAGGGAGCACCCATACTGGTTGTGATAACTCACGTGAACTTGGGAAGCTGTTGTATCAGTGAAGACAGAGATGAGTTATGGACGATTGACTTTCAGCTGCTTTGTCCTTTCGGTGCTGAGATTTGTACAGATGCTGGTACAGGTGTAGGTCTCTGGTTCCCATGAAGATCCGGTATAGAATAGGTCTTCAGCAACCCAATCTTGCTGTAAAAGGCAACTATGCTAGTCGTAAGACGCAACAAATGGGATCGGGTCAAGCTCACTGACTTGGTTGATGCAGTCATCATATTCAAATTCCGTAGACAGATGCTCATGATGTCCATCACTGGATTGCCTGGTCCAGACACTATAATTTACAGACTGCTGTGATCTAGTTGGAATATTGCTGAGTGCAGCATTAAAAAACAAACAAAACAAACAAACAGATGCTTGGTCTCTGGTTCAATTGGTCTCATGGCCAATTCACACAATATATTTTGGCCAATATTCATCAAGAAAGTTCTAAGCTTTACAATTGATGTCAAATTAAGGATTGGCCAATATTTTTGTGTGTGTCTATGGAGGTTGTCTTGTAATTAGATAAGTCAGCCATAGTAACTTCACTGACTCCTTATTTAGTCATGAACAAAAAGATACTGTACACAACAAAATGAAATCAGTGACATTATTCAGTGTTATAGTGGAACCCATTGTTAGCTCCTTCAACCCTATTTTTAGCCAATCAGGAAACAGTTGGCTGCTAATAGGTGTGGCCCAATTCCTCTTGTTTATGGGAACCTGAACACAAAATATTTTGCTTGTTTAACCAATCAAATGGAATCACTTGCAATTTATTTACAGTAAACTATGGCTATAACAAACTCAAATGGACCACTAATTTAAGTTTGTAATAGTAGCTCGGTATAAGCATGCATAAAACATTTATACAGCAAATGGCCCTGACCAAAAAATTAAGTTTGTAATAACCCTCAGTTCATTGGTTATAAACATTTATACAGCAAATGGCCCTGACCAAAAATTAAGTTTGTAATAACCTTCAGTTCATTGGTTATAAACTTCTTTTACTGTATTCTGATAAAATTTGTGAATTTTTTTTTTATATATTTTCTATTTGGGGACAGCAATAATTGTTTCTGATAGCAATCACTTGCTGACACTCAGAAAGTTGTAGATTTTATTTGGTCTACTGCATGGTGTTTGGAAGAAAAGCATTTCCATGTGCTGGAAGCTAAAGTAGTCAAAGGAGGTGTTATTTAGTTTATCTCCTCCCTGATAGCACAGACACACACACACCCCCAGTCACAGAGAAGGGAGGGCTCTGTGGGGGCTGTGGAGCTGTATCTGTACATGTGTATTTGGGGATACAGGTGTGATAACTCCTGACACCAATGCCAAGTAATACTCAGGTTACGCACACTTGAATCACAAGTGTACTGGCCCAGGTAAACTGGAGGAGGTGGCAGACAGGTGCTTGGACTGATGGAACATGCCGACTCCTTCATGTCGTCTCATAACCTAGTTCCCTGGTCTGGCCACTTGGCCTAGTGTTATAACCTAGTTCCCTGGTCTGGCCCCTTGGCCTAGTGTTATAACCTGGGTCCCTGGTCTGGCCCCTTGGCCTAGTGTTATAACCTGGGTCCCTGGTCTGGCCACTTGCCCTAGTGTTATAACCTGGGTCCCTGGTCTGGCCCCTTGGCCTAGTGTTATAACTTGGGTCCCTGGTCTGGCCCCTTGGCCTAGTGTTATAACCTGGGTCCTTGGTCTGGCCCCTTGGCCTAGTGTTATAACCTGGGTCCCTGGTCTGGCTCCTTGGCCTAGTGTTATAACCTGGGTCCCTGGTCTGGCCCCTTGGCCTAGTGTTATAACCTGGGTCCCTGGTCTGGCCACTTGCCCTAGTGTTATAACCTGGGTCCCTGGTCTGGCCCCTTGGCTTAGTGTTATAACATGGGTCCATGGTCTGGATATATTTTCTAGTCTAATTACCTGGGTTTGTGGTCTGCCCCTCGACCTAGTTTCATAACCTGGTTCCCTGGTCCGGCCCCTTGGCCTAGTGTTATATCATGGCTCAGCATGCTCAGTGGCCTGGACATATTGTCTGGCCTCATAAATGGCTCCTTGGCCTTGTCTCCTAAGATTGTATCATTGACAAAGTGAATATCACCCAGTAACAATGAAAAAGAACTTTGGTGTCATGGAGTTGCCCTGCATCCAGTTATATCATGCCTTGTGTGGCAAGGGTAATCTGAACACAGCATATGTGTGAGATTGCTTTACAAGACAAACAATAATTGAATATAAAATTGTCTCAAGATGATGTAGGTTTGTTTTTATGGAAGTGATATGATCAGCCCTGTGTCTTGTGTAATATTTCCAAATGCCACATCTACATGTGGTTTTAGTTTTGAGATGGTGCCTGTTTTGCGTGCAGAACATGTACATTTGCAAGTTTTGGATGAAAAGGTATGATGGATGTGTTGTGAATTCTGAGAGGGAATAAGTGTAGCTGCTTCTGAACACTCCGCAGCTGCTGGTTATTGAATCCTGCTGACGGCATTCCTGTGGCCATGGAGCATCTGCGAATTTCACCTGGAGCACTTGAACTAATTTCCTTCCCTTGATAGCGACAGTTGTATCTCTGATGTTTTTAGACGGAACAAGTCTAATGTGCGTTCTTTACACATACATCAACATCAAAAATGATTTTGGAAAAACTCTCCTGTGGGACCCTGAGTTGGACTAGGTCCCCCACAACCTAAGCTGGGTGTAAGAGGCAACGAAATGAACTGGGTGTTTACGCTTAGTGACATCTTCCTGAGGCAAGAGTTAACTGACTATAAAAGTCTAGTTTCCACCCTTGGCTGGAATTATGGAATTATGGAATTATATCTTAACATCTTAACTGGATTATCAAGTTTTTGCCTAGTCCAATCAAAATCGCGTATGAAATCAACATTTGGTTCGTCAACTGCCTTGCAGATTTCGGTCAATTGCAGGATTTGAACAGCATGTGTACCATCAACTCAGCTTAAACAGTTTGTGTGTGCTGAGAAATATGAGTTGTTTTGTGTGTAGTAAGCTGTAAATACGACCTTTTAATCATTAATTCTTTTTATGAGGAGCTGGCTCAGTGATCTCATGCCACGTATTATCACAAGACAACAGACCAGTTGATCATTGTACCACTTATGTTACATAATGCTGCAATAAGCCCTAGCCACTGGAGATAAAACAGATATTAGTTGGCCTAGTTGACAATGATTGAGCTGAAGGCTTTTCCCACAGCATAATCCACTACGAGACTTGCTGTGACAAGGCACATGGAGTACAATATTGTACACTAGGCATGACAGACACAGCTTCTTTGTGGACAACTACTGACCTTCAGGGCTAGATGATGACATGAAGTGTTGTCATAGTGTGAGTAATGTGTGAGCGGGGACCAATATTACAGCCTAGAGGAACTGCTAGACCGGAGTCATTGAGTCAGTATGGTTTTATGCTGCTTCTAGCATTATTCCAGATATGGGCTTAACACAATTTACCCACGTTGGGAATCGAACCCATGTAGACTTAGGATGGTCCTTCTGAACACTGCATTGTGGAAAAAGGTATTTTGTGTTAAACAATGTTCAAGTGAAGAATCTATTCTGTCTGTGCCCAAATTTTGAAGTCTACTAGCCCAAATCTGTCTCTTATAGATCTTATGTTATTGTGTGGAATTTTATTTACAAACCTGAGTAGACTGAAAGAGTTTTTACTAGATTTGGGCTGAAGTCAAAGACTATCCATTTCCATTAAAAAGAGATTGTAGTAGAATGTGGAATGTGACTCACATGACACATGCACTGTGGCTGTTCACATCAGTGAATTGAACAAGCAGCCATTTTGTGCTTGTAGCAAGAAGAAGCCTCGGAACATTGTGAAAAGGAACACACGTTTAAATACTCCCGATACTCAAGTGATGTCTTGTGGCAATTCCGGGTTAGAATTGGTCTCTAAGTTGCGTTTGTTGATTGTGAGTTGTATATTTTTTTATAATGAATGCTGGCACAGTGATAAAATACTCAGTATGAAACTGTATATAATTTGATAGTTCATGTTACCATGGTTACGTCAGTATATGATAAGGGATGTTAACAAGTAAATTGCTTAGGGTTCAGTGAACTCCTGTGTTGGTTTCATTCAGAATGAACTTCATTCAAGAAGCAAGAAAATGGAATGGGTGGCCATGCTCTGTGACTTGGTTGATTGCATGTCATTGTATCTTAATCTGTTAATTGTTTAGATCGATGCTCATAATGTCAATCTCTGGATTGCCTTGTCCAGACTTTATTGTTTACATACTACCATCATATAGCTGTAAAAGCCGTGGCGCTAAACAACAAACAAACAAAATAAGGTTAGTTTGAGAAATGTGAAAAGAGGATACACATGTGATGTAGCAACCACAGTGCTAAGATTGCTTTGTGAAGCTGGGCCCAATCTGGTGGATGATCTTGCTGATCTTGCTGTTAGATGCTGCTGTGTTGTGGTGATTCTGTGAGGTGGTGCTGCCGCAGGTGCTTGCTCACAGCAGGATCAGCCCAGACAACAACCTCATCACAATGTAGACAGATTGGCTTACCATGTCCACATTACAAATGTTTTGGCAATAGAGGAGGAATCATCATGCTCCTTGCAGATATAGTGAGTATACTGTTCCCCAACCTGGAACAGATCATGCACAAGTGCAGGTTAGCTTGACCTGAATATTGGGTTGGCGTCATTTTGTCGTGGTTGTCAAGACACCAAGGGAGGATGCTGCGATGGAAATTAACCAAGAACGTCTGAATGTTTGAAATTCGTCCAGCCCTTAGGATACCTTTAACATTAACAAAACTGGTCTGGGCTTGCAGCCAAGTGCTTGTTTCCTATATGTCTGTATATTGCAAGGAAACTTGAGTCATTGTGGGTTATCTCCTGGTGGGGACCTTTACCACTGCCGTGCTCTCAAAATCTGATGAGTGGTCAGTGCTGACGCAATCTGTTACTGTTTGACACACATTTTGTGACTGGTGCTGACACAACCTGTGACTGTTGCTGACACAATCTGTGACTGTTGCTGACACAATCTGTGACTGGTTATGACACTATCTGTGACTGGTTATGACACAATCTGTGACTGTTGCTGACACCATCTGTGACTGGTGCTCACACAATCTGTCACTGGTTTTGACACTATCTGTGACTGGTTATTACACTATCTGTGACTGGTGCTGACTCAATCTGTGACTTTCCCACACAATATGTGAATGCTGCTCATAAGATCAGTGACTTTGGTCCAAAGCGCTCTTAGTGATACAACTGTTGTAAGTCTGTGTTAACATATGGGAATTACGATCTTAGCGCTTAGATCATTTTGTGGTACAGGTTCATGGTCCCATCCCCTTAAACAGTTTACTGTGATGCAGCTATTGCTGATGATGGCATAAGACCCAATTCAATGCATTCAGTTCTTCCCGTGGGTATTCCAGGAATATCTGGCTAGCACCTACTGAGTGATGAAAAGATTGCGCCCTGGTCTGACACCATAAACATTGCTTACTTTACATGCTGCCACATTGTGTAAAAACCCACCAATACTACACTCGGGAATTATGGATGATAGTTACCAAGCTGCAGTCACGGATAACGGATCACAGATGGAGTTACAGCCAGAAATTATCTTTGTGACGCAGTAAAGGATATGCTTGGCATCATCTCCACTAGCCCAGCCATTAAAGAGCAGAAATAGATTAAAAAATGGTGTACATGGATGTCTAATGGATTGCTCGGGAAAAACTTAACTGATGTGCAGATTATATTGGTACGGTGGGAGCCTGACAGATTCACCTGTGGATTTTGTGAAACAGATGTGAAATAAAAGAGATTAGGTTAATGATTCTCTGCCACAACAGAAACAACCTTCAGTCAGTCCAGTCTCAGTTATTTGGAAAGGTGGATTTATCCCATCATCGATTGGACTCCTCCCTCATCGATTGGACTCCTCCCTCATTGGTTGGACTCCTCCCTCATTGGTTGGACTCCTTCCTAACTGGTTGGACTCCTTCCTAATTGGTTGGATTCCTTCCTTGATGGGTTGGACTACTTCCGTCATGGGTTGGACTACTTCTGTCATGGGATGGACTCATGGACTTCACGTCATGGGATGGACTCCTCACGTCATGGGTTGGACTCCTTCCATGATGGGTTGGACTACTTCGGTCATGGGATGGACTCATGGACTTCACGTCATGGGTTGGACTCCTTCCTAATTGGTTGGACTACTTCCATCATGGGTTGGACTTTTTCCATCATGGGATGGACTCATGGACTTCACATCATGGGCTGGACTCCTTCCTAATTGGTTGGACTCCTTCCATGATGGGTTGGACTCCTTCCATGATGGGTTGGACTACTTCTGTCATGGGAGGGACTCATGGACTTCCATCATGGGTTGGACTCCTTCCTAATTGATTGGACTCCTTCCATGATGGGTTGGACTACTTTCGTCATGGAACTGAAGCTATCAGTAGATAATAGATAGTAGTTCACCAGTAGATAGAAGCTGAAATGGCATACTGAGAACTCAACTTGAAAATGCTGATGCAATTATTTCAGACAGTGGGATTACACAGATTAATTTCCTCTCATGGATAGGAAATTATAGATGAGTACTCTGTCAGTTTGTCGTGTCCATCGCCAGGTGGGTCAGTCTCTAACCCCCACCACTGAGGTAAACAGCACTGTCCGGTCTGTCCCAGGGTCTGAGTACTCTGTCTGTTTAGTCATTATAGCACCAGGTGGGTCAGTCCCTAACACCCACCACTGAGGTAAACAGCACTGTCCGGTCTGTCCCTCGGTCTGAGTACTCTGTCTGTGTAGTCATTATAGCACCAGGTGGGTCAGTCCCTTACCCCCACCACTGAGGTAAACAGCACTGTCCGGTCTGTCCCTCGGTCTGAGTACTCTGTCAGTTTGTCCTGTCCATCACCAGGTGGGTCAGTCCCTAACCCCCACCACTGAGGTAAACAGCACTGTTCAGTCTGTTTGTGAGGCCTGAGTACTCTGTCAGTGTCGTCATTCCACCACCAGGTGGCGACTACAAGAGAGACAGGAAATATACAACTTGTATACACCCAGACACCATGCGATATACACTTGTATACCACATGTAAACAGTGTACACTGTTTTGTTTGGTCAGGAATGTGATACTGTGAGTGAGTCTTTGGAATGTAGTTTGACAGAAATCAGTATCCAAAATAACTGCCTGCCCACCTGGCCGTGGCTGGTAACGTTTCTGTCGGTCTGCATGAAATTTTCCTCCACCTTCCCGACTGTATGGCAAAATAATTAGAACAAGTTGTTGCTTCCTTCCTTCATTGGACCACCTCTGTGGTCTAGTGGATAGAGCATCTGCCCAAAGGGCAGAAGGTAGGGGGTTCGATCCCTGGCCCAATCATACCGCAAGATGTTAAAAGATGGTACTCGTTGTTACCCTGCCTGGTTCTTGGCATCAGGGGCTTAAACAAGGACTGGTCGGCTCAATCTCATTAAATCAGATCTTAGTCCTCGCTATCGCTAAACAAAGATCTGAGGACATCCCATTACGGGCCACGTCAGTGTGACCTTTCATCCAACCAATCAGAGCGTCACTTACCAGATCATGAAAGTGACAGTCGGAATGTGTTTTCTTATCATGCAACCACGAAAAATTAAACACGGGGTATTCCGAACGACAGTGTAACAACATTACAATCTAGGCCATCTATAAGCCGTTCCAGAATGTTCTTCTTATCATATTTATTTTCTTTAATCGAGAATACATCAAAATATGTTTCAAAGCGTAGTCGCCAGTTTGAAACTAGTGTCGTAAAGCTCGAGAAAGCTGCCATCTGATTAACTAATGTTGATTTCTTGACAGTCATTTCATTGGTCGGTCAAAATTCGCAAAAGATCTTTGTTTAGCGGTAGCAAAAAATAAGATCTGATTTTAATGAGATTGTGGTCGGATAAGAGTCAGTATGCTGTGTCTGCATGAGGTATTCATGTTAAACTTCGGCATGGTATCTCAGTGGGCTACAACTATAAATTCTGCAATAGTCTGGACTAGTACAAGCAGCCACACACACATGCATGTACGTCGCTATATAGGTGCAATAATCTTGAACACGATGTTATACTCTATTTCACCCCACCGAAACTTTCTTCATTGACACTGTCAGTGTGGCTTGTTAGTCAGTGTGAACTCAGCCGCCACACACACAGCACGTTAAGACAGCGACACATGTCTTTAGGGGCTCCTGATTGTCGTTAATGCTACTATTATCGATCATGAAGTTTTAAGTAGGTGATATCTGATTTTTAACATGAAGTTAGGGGACAGTGCTCCCTTCTGCACCCTCTGTATGTGTATGTGGTCAGGCTAAAGTAGTGATTGTCTCCCTTGTAATATTTGTACCATCTACTCTATTGAAGTTTGCCGGGGCGGTCAGGTAGCCTAGTGCTTAAAGCGTTCGCTTGTCAAGACAAAGACCTGGGTTCGATTCCCGACATGGGTACAATGTGTGAAACCCATTTTTGGTGTCCCCCCGCCATGATATTGCTGGAATATTCACTCACTCAGACCCACCCACTCACTCACTTACCCACTTTTGGAAGTGGACAGTGATAACATGATGTTTGCCTCATCATTTGAATAGTGGTTTCAATATTTTGACCTTTATTTGAACACTGGTTTTAGGCGACTGCATGGATCTTTTGGTGAGGAGGCCTGTTACTTGTTCCTGAATCCTGACACCATGGGGCGTTGCTCTAAATATCGTCCACTACTTTGTCTGGTACAGAATCATTTATTGACAGGCCAATGTCATATACCTGAAATATAGCTGAGTGCAGCTTTAAACATCAAACAAACAAAAAAAGCAACGAAATTAAACTGTTATCACAATTTTATCCATCTGTTCATTTTCCTGCAGTTTTGTTTACAAACAGAGAAAAAAATAGGGAAATTAACTAAATGATAAGGTTATTAAGCATGGAAAGGTAGTGTGTCTCCTGTACTAAATTTCAAGCAGCGTCTTTGATGTAGTTCTCAGAAAGTAATGAAGTAATTAGTCGCAGAGTAAATGCATCACTTTACTTATGAGTATACTTAGTTTCATAGCAACATATTTATGTAATTCTCCCAGGACTGATACAACTCATGCACCCAGCTAAGATCTATGTTAAGTCATTAATATGCTGTAAGGGGAATAGTATCATGTGTTAGCCAAGAATCACGGTGCTACCTGGCATGAGACTAATCATCAGTTGATAACAGATAACGCTTGACATGATTACAGCTCCTGGTACAACGAGTAATTAAGTATGTATGTTTACAAGCAAGTTGTTGTTAGGGATTTGGAGATAATAGTTCTTGGCAGACACGTTATCAGGCTGAGGTGAGTTGTATATTTTTAGATAATGAATACTGGCACAATGAGAAAATAATCAGTATGAAACTGTTTATAATTTGATAGTTCATGTTATGTCAGTATATGATAAGGGATGTTAACAATTAAATTACCTCGGGTTCAATGAACTCCTGTGTTGGTTTCATTCAGAATGAACTTCATTCAAGAAGCAAGAAAATGGAATGGGTGGCCATGCTCTGTGACTTGGTTGATTGCATGTCATCGTCTCTCTTATGGTTAGATTGATGATCATAATGTCAATCACTGGACTTGATTATTTACATATCGCCGTCATGTAGCTGAGTGCTGCATTGAAAAACAAACCAGTTTTTCAAAGTTTCTCCACCTTGCATAATTTGACATTTCAAGTTGGCTTAAATGGCTCTTATCCTACCTCATCCTTTGTAGGATAGCTTATAGCAATTACTTGATCCTTGTCCCGTGAATCAGGCTATTTAGCTAGATTGAGATTTGGAGCCTGACACAGGTGAGGTAAAGCGAGGTGCTCTGTGGCCAGGTACTCTGGGGCAAAGTGCTCTGTGGCCAGGTGCTCTAGGGTGAGGTGCTCTGTGGCCAAGTGCTCTGTGTCCAGGTGCTCTGTGGCCAGATACTCTGTGGCCAGGTGCTGTAGGGTGAGATGCTCTGTGGCCAAGTGTTCTGGGGCAAGGTGCCCTGGGGCGAGGTGCTCTGTGGCCAAGTGTTCCATGGCCAGGTGCTCCGTGGCCAGGTGCTCTGTGGCCAGGTTCTCCATGCCAGGTGCTCTGTGGCCAGGTGCTCTAGGGCGAGGTGCTCCGTGGCCAGGTTCTCCGTGGCCAGGTGCTCTGTGGCAAGGTGCATTGTACTGACGGGGAGCAAACCCGTTGTCCTGCATCAGAGGCAACATCAGCATCAACATGGATAATGATGGATAATGTAGGATTCCGTTGTGACAAACAAACCCCTCCTTGACAGGTCTGTGTTCAACATCCATGAGGCTGCATGAATATAATAACGTTACCCTTATGCCATTCTTGAAATGTTTCCTTTAATAAACTGCTACATTGTTAGTTCTGCTAGTACTCAAGTCTAAAGACCTTATCGCTGACATCATCTGGAAAGGCGTTCAGAATTTTGGCAAGTGTTCACATTTGTGTAGCAAATAACTATTCATAGTATGTTGAGGTTGTAAGCACTGCTCTCAATGCAGGTAGTACTCTTGCACCACCTGTGAATGAAGGATCTTGCTCCGGGAGCAGTAACGTCTTGAACTGGCAGCGCCGTGCTCCTCTGCATCATCCTTGTCATCTTGATACAGCAGAACCGAGCTCCCTGCGTCATCCCACTCGTCTTGATACAGCAGCACTGCTCTCCCTTGCGTCACACTGGTTGTAAACAACAAATACTGCAACAGTTTAGGACCAAATGCAGAGACATGTTTTGGGGTCTAAAAATAGTTGGGTAATTTGAGAATCCCTGTATTGTGTTTGCAAGATGATCGTCCCAGTCTGGAGCACCACACATGATAAGTTCTGTGCTGAATCTGGTCCACTTTTGGGGCTCAACAATGACAACGTTGTAAGACGCCGTAAGATGCCGAGTTTGCTCATCGTGGTTTGACATATCGCCAAGACGAAGCCATCAGTAGTTGTAGTGGTTGGTTTTCTCACTAGCTGGGAAAGACAACGTGAGACACAGGTCTCCTGCCGCTCAAGTAGCTGCAACTTGTCCAAAGCATGTTTACATAGCTGTCTGGAGTCTGGGATTTGTTGTAATGATTTTATCCATCATTGAAATTTGTTTTCTTTATGTATCATTTGAGTTGACTCTGACTTGCTTTGAATACATCTCTGTTTGAACAATAAAGAAGCAGTTTGCAGACAGAGATTGCTGATATTACAGCAGTAATGTCTGTCCATAAGTATTCACGGGCATCGTCATGGGTGGTCCACTGGGTGCTTCAACCACTGGGCTGAGTTGTGCCCTAGCTGTAAGCATCGTAATAAATAATAATAAATAATAATAAATAATAATATAATAAAGCCTCTTATGTGGAGCTGACCTCCACACTTATGCACAAAGCACTTACAAAGGCAATATATATAAATATGGAAAGGTCAGTGGAACAGATATGTCTTCATCTGTTTCTTGAACTGATTGTGTACAGAAAGTGATCTTAGATCTGTGAAGTGTATTCCACTCAACAGCTGCATTATAGGTGAAAGATCTTGCTCCGAGTGTCCTGAGCTGCACTTTAAGGTTCTCAGTGTCATCTGATGGGTTGAGGGTAGGGTTGAAGGACAGGACTCTTTTACACAGACATGTGAGTGTGAGGATCTGATGTTCTGGGCTTCGAATCCCAGATTCGCTGTGATTGTAAACTTAGTCTGTCAGCACCATAGCTCTGTGGGATTCACTAAAGTGTTAAATTAAAACAAACTGAGTTTGATGATGTGACATGTAGACTAGGAATAGGACCAGGACAAGACACAAATTCTGGGTGGAAAAATGGAGAGTGGAATGAAGCAACAAGTATATGAATCTGGGTCTTTCTACCAGTAGAACTCACAAGATGTCACTATAGCAATATTATGTGGGCCTGTTTGAAAAATAAACATTGTTTCCTATGATCAATTATGGAGTTTGATCATCACATCATGATACAAACTCACTTACTCATAATCTCTGAAACCCTTGAAGATCCAGTGCAGAATAGGCCCTCGGCAACCCATGGGTGGTCAGGCTCACTGACTTGGTTGATGCATGTCATCGTATCCCAACAATTGTGTGGATCAATGCTCCTGATGTAACTCTGGATTGTCTGGTCCATCAATGCTCATGATGTAACTCTGGATTGTCTGGTCCAGACAGCATATCGTCATTTAGCTGGAATATTGTTGAGTGTGGCGTTTTACAATAAACAAACATAACCTCTGTGATCACTCCAGGGGCTCTTTCCTCAAAGTGATCTTAGCGCTACAGTGGTTGTATATCGATGTTACCGTGTGGTAGTTATGATCATCGTGGCGCTAAGATCGTTTTAGCACTGCCCAGAACTACCCAGGAGCTAGGTAGTGTCTTCATGAATGTGGTGTGGCGTCCTCCCAGGAGAGATCCATCACTTGACTGGGTTTCATGAACATCTCAACTGTCTACTTCATCACTCAGATCGGCTGTAAAGTATTTGCTAATACGTAATTAATCCAAAGCAGATGGAATCATCATTTAGTCCTGGAAACAGTTTATAATTCTAAGGCATTCATGTTGCGATTTTAGTGAGGTGGGAATTAATAAATCGGAGACAGGTAGTGTAAGCCTTGTTATCTGAAAGCTATTCTTGTGGTGTGCTGCGAGGTAATGAATAGTGCATTTGAGAAGTGTGTCAAGTACAAGGGTTGATTAAGTTCTGAGCCTCGCTTCGAAGGAATTGTGTAATAGTGACACCTATTGTTGTGGGCATTACATGATGTAGGGGAGGTATATCCACAAGTCTAGTCAGAAAATCGTTTTGTCAGTTTGGAAAATGGACAAGCTTGAAGAACATCCTAGTTGTAGAAAAAGGTGTACTCAGGATAAAATGACGTAACTTGTAAATAGTTTCATTTTTTTTAGGAAGCAGTGTTATGGTATGTTTTCGCATGTGATTGGTTGATGTTGAAGATCAAGGTCACTCGGTCCAAAAAAGCTTGTGTATACACACAATCTTGAGGTGTACCATGGTAAAGCTTGTGCATGGTTGTATCATGTACCATGTTGCAGATATTACCATGGAGGATGTCGTACCTTGTACCCTGTACCATGATGTAACATTTAGTACCCTATACCATGGTGTATCATGTTGTACTATGTTGTACCGACTGCCTGTGTGGTCTAATGGTAGAATGTCCACCCGGAGAGCGGATGTTTCAGGGTTTGATCCCCAGTCGCATCATACTAAAAGATGTTAAAAGATGGTACTGCTTGTTACCCTGCCTGGTGCTCAGCATTATAATGGTCTTAAACAAGGACTGGTCAGCTTGGAGTGTACTGTGTCTCACCATGTTTTACCATACACCAAGGTGTACCACATTGTACCCTGTACCAAGGTGTACCATGTACTAAGTACTTTGCGCCTTGTCCCACGTACCTCGTACCCTTTAGCATACTGTACCTGTTACCTCAACAACTCTTAGTCTGCCACATGAAGACCTAGAGTTATCTTTCCTTGATGCCTGCTCCTTATTTAGCTGCTGCCTCTCCAGTGACAGGTGTCCATCCATCATCGCTACACAAGGATGAACTGGGGGGATGTTGATGCCATCACATACTCAGCTCCTGGCTCGCACACACAGGTTGCGCTAGACAACAGGATAATCCATTACCCCACATTTTGTATTTCAAACATTGTCAAACACATTCCTTTACTTAGGCGATGAGCATATCATTAGCACTGATGAGGTCAAGGTCACTACCTATGAGAGCTTAATAATGTTTCTGTTTGCCAAATCCATGAACATATGACTGCAGTGTCTGTAGTATTGACTCCATCAGTGCATGGGAAAATATAGGAGGCTGCTTTAGTTCTAAGGAAATAGTCGGAATTGTAGGGGTATGTTTATGTTGGCAGTGTTTGGGTAACTATCTTTGTTTACAAGTTGGCTGGGATAGAGAAGAAGCATTTAACTATGTTGTGTTAAAAAGTATCACTTTGTCTCCAACCGCACATCTCCAAGGTCGAGTTTTAGTCCTGGGTACTTTTTGGTGTTGCGTTCTTCTTCCTGAGGCTTATTCTGAACTGTGGGATAGCGCAGCAATGCTGGGTTTGACTGCCTATGTTCATACTATTTGTCGTTAATGCAGAACTAAACCATTTGATTTGGGGGTTTTCTTCGCGTATGATCCAGTCATAAATTGAGCTCAAGTAAAAAGAACTGAAACATAGAAACTTTACATATTACAATCTACAGTTCAACTTCATCATTTTTGGACAAATTCCAAGTTATATGAATAGAACAATATAAATCTTTGTGTTATTGTCTGTTGTATTAAATACTAGGCATTGATCTGGCAGGTTCATGCTGTAGATTGAACAACATTCTGTTCAGATGAATAGGTCTTCACTAGCCCATGCCTAACGTAAAAGGCAACAATGCTTGTCGTAAGAGGCAACTAATGAGATCGGGTGGTCAGGCTTGCTGACTTGGTTGATGCACGCCATCGTATCCCAAATGTGTAGATCAAGCTGTAGATCATGATGTCTGTCCCTGGATTGTCTGTTCCAGACTCGACTATTAACAGACTGCCATCATATACCTGGAATATTACTGAGTGTGGCATTAAACAACAAACAAAAAAGCATTTCACTGACAACAGGACCAATAAACAAATAGAGGCTTTAATGTTTTTCATTTCAATGAATGAATTATTAAAATAGCCCTGTATTATGAAAATAAAGACTTTTAAGAAGGTACCAATTTTAAACACAATTATGTTTTTCCTCCGTTATGTCTGCCAAGGGCACTTAGTTTGGAGTCATAGATATATCCCTGACTATATGTGAGTGTGTGACTGAATTGTGAGTAACTGTCTTCAGTTGTATTGTGTGTCCACAATAGAGAGCAAATCCTGATGGTGCTCCTAGACCGAGGATCATACTTCCGGCAAACCTGGATTTCAAACCCCCAAGCAATGGATCCTGGCACATCTAAGGAATGTAACTCTGCTCATTAGACCACTCCACCAGCCATTTCTCAAATGCTGACTGAGAAATTTGATCTCAAATATCCTGTTTTTCAGAAACACTGCTTGGAATAACAACATCAGAACACATTTCTTGAATTGAAACTGACCAAGTCTGTTTATCGAATTTAGTCAGTTACCTGCCCCAGCATGACAATTTGTTTTACTTTCCAAAGTCCAACAGTTTTCCTTTTGAGATGTTTACCTTCAAATGAAAGTTATTTACAAGCTGCTGTCATTTTACTGAAGTATGACTACAGAATAAAGTATTAAAAAACAAACAACTTGTTAGCAACCAGTACAGCATATCTTGCAGCATGCAAGGGGCATAACTCTAGAAACAGCCCTTGATATGTCACTTGGGTTGAGTTGTATGTTTATCATTGTAACCAGAAGCAGGTGTGTGCAGCCAGCAGGTAATGGGGCAGATGAGGGCGTAAAAACATACAGGTGGAAAACATTAGCTAAATGAGATGGAGGTCCGGAAGATACATTTACTTAAACTGTTATTGCTGTTGGTGCGTTGATGCCTCCTTTAATTAGAACACTCCTACAACTGAGCAACCCGTGAAGATCCTGGGTGGAATAGGTCTTCAGCAACCCATGCTTGTCCTTAAGGAAAGAGGAAGAGTTTGTCACAAGAGGCGACTAACAGAGCGGTCAAGATCGCTGATTTGGTCGATACATGTCATCATATGGATTGTCTGATCTAGACTGGATTATTTACAGACCGCCATCATATGGCGGGAATACTGCTGAGTGAGACGTTAAACAACAAACAAAAACAAAACAACATACAACTGAGCAAACACTAATGCTCATTCTTTATACTTTTATATTAATTACATAATTATTTATTACCATTTTATTAAAAAAAACAAAAACCTGTCTCTGTGGTCTAGTGTTAGAGTGTCCGTCCAGAGAGTGGAAGGTCCGGGGTTTGATCCCCGGCCGCGTCATACCAAAAGATGTTAAAAGATGGTTATTGTTGTCACCCTGTCTGACGCTCGGCATTATGGGGCTAAAACAAGGACTGGTCAGCTTGGAGTCAGCACACAGTGTCTGAGTGGGTTATTCATGTTAAACTGCTGCATGGTATCTCAGTGAGCTAGTACTATAAATCGGCATCAGTCCGAACTAGAACAAGCAGCCATGTCGCTATATAAGTGCAATAATCTTGGACGCGACGTTAAACCCCATTTCACCTCACCTATCAAAATAAAGTTAATTTGTTGGATAGTATTTAAATCCAGATCATTTGAAATTCTTGTTTGACCACATTTTTGTGGTCAAGATGAATTGTTATCATTGAGTTGGTCCTGTGGTGATTTCCGTGTTAGAATAGGCCCCCAGCAACCGTACGTCGCAAAAGGGTGGATGGGGTGGTCAGGTCATGGTTGATTGTGGGTTGTGTAACCCGACAGCATCTGACATTGCTCATAATATCAATCACTGGTTTGAGTAGTCCAGAGACAGATATTTATGGACAGCTGTCATGTGACTGGAATATTGCTGAGTGCCGTGTTAAACAAAGAAACAGAATCATGGACGTTGAGCATGTTGTGGAGGGTTTTCACGGAGGATCAGGTATCTGGATGACAGCCTGTGCCCAAATCTCAACTACTAGCCTAAGTTTTGTCTCTTGGCATCATTGTTACTGTATAGACTGTCTTTAACTGAGCTTACACAAATGTTTCAGGACTGTTTCAGCATGTTTTTGACTATTTGTTAGTTGCACCAGGGATGGTGTGACTAAATCATGTAAATAATCATGGATAGATTTCAGTAGGGCATTGGTGAAGATCCGGTATAGAATAGGTCTTTAGCAACCCATGCTTGCCATAAAGCCCGACTAATGGGATCGGGTGATCCCAATTGCGTGGATCGATGCTCATGATGTCAATCACTGGATTGTCTGGTCCAGACTTGATTTTTTACAGACTGCCGTCATATAACTGGAACATTGCTGAGTGCAGCATTAAACAACAAACAAACAAACAGTAGGGCATTAACGGCAGTTTGGTGAAAGTTGCAAAAGTCTGGTCGCCACTCCAGCAATCTTATGGCTAAAACTAATGTATGCAGGTTAGACCCATCCTTATCCAGTGTAGTACATCTCTGTTCCATTTAAATAGATGCCCTAAACCCTTTCACCACCATCACTTCATTTTCAGCCTGATTCGAACATGTTCAAGGAAGTTAACTGACTGTAAAAGTCCAGTTTCCACCCTTGCCAAACTTTGATGGAAGTTCTGGACTCGATTTTAGCGCCACCAGTGGCTTTTACAAGTTATGTCCCTTCTATGTCCCTCCTACTGACCAATCAGATTCCACCTCTCATGTAACTTGCATTTGCTTCAAATAATATGGTGGTGCCCAGTCAAGACGATCTGATCGATAATCAAAATCTATATTGTAATATAAAACAGGTCTTAATTTGTGAAGTGCATCAGATCATTTGAGCCTCTTGATAAAAAGCATGAAAGGATTTGGAAAATATCTGTTGATGTCAATTTGACGGTACACATGCTTTGCAAATCCTGCAATTTACAAACCTGATGTTGATTTCATTACGCGATTTTGAGTGGACTATGCATAGGCTCGTTTGTCCAGCCAAAATATAACTCCATAATTCCAGCCTAGTCCTGCATGGGTTGAAACTGGACTTTTATAGTCTGTGAACACCCTTGCCTTGGGAAGATGGATTCGAATGGCACAACACTAAAAAAGAGCCATCCAATCATATTATTCTCTATAGCATGAGACATTCTGTGCCAAATTAGAGATGAAGTGATTGAGATAGTGAGGTCACTTCCAAAATGAAGTTGTGGTGGTTAATGGGTGCAGGCCAGTTATCCAAATAGAATGGAGATATAATAATACACTGGATAATCGAGGATAATCGAGGATGATCTCAACACTGTGATTACTTATGGAATGAGGCCATGGAACAATTTCTAATAATATATCATCATGTTTCTTTGTACCTATGACCAAATTAGATTCTCAAACGTCATAAGAGGCAACTAACAGGATCGGGTGGTCAGGCTGCATGTCATCAATCCCAATTGCTTGGATCGATGCTCATGATATTAATCACTGGATTGTCTGGTCCAGACTCGATTAATTACAGACTGCCGTCATATAGCTGATATTTGCTGAGTGCAGCGTTATACAACAAACCAACAAACAAACAGCAAGTGAAAAAGTAGCTTTTGGAAGTGTTTCTAAGGAACAGAATAAACGGGAATTTATCATGCCGTGTCTCAGGAAAAACAATTAATTGATGAAGACGTCATGTAAGGGACATGTGCATCTGTGTACACATATTCCAGCATCACTCTATGATGTAAGCCTAACGGTTCTCACACTTGCTCCTCACCACAAAGCATGCTAAGTGAATGGCTGAATCCCAGCCAAAAGGCGTAATTGCTGCTTCAATTACCATACTCCGAGCTGCCGCTAATCCTTGCCGCAGCTGAGGAAAACATCACTACATGGAGACAAAATAGTTCTGTGCTTATTTTGAGATCTGATGATCGCTAAATGGGCCAAGCGAGGGAACCTCACCCCCACATTTTTGTCGGTACCAAAATACTTCTGTATCATTTGATGTTTCGATAATCATGGTAATTAATGAAAATGGGATTCCTGCTCATCCGTCAGTTTCCATATCGTCCGTACAGTGGAACTTAATGTGGTTGTAATGTGGGTACATCTTTATATGTTTACTTTGTCGCGAAAAAACACATGCCTTGGAACTGGGTTTGAAGTGAATGTGTATTTTACCATATTGACTGTTGTTTTTGAAATTTGAACAGGTGCATATTTTTCAGTGAATTCCGTGTCTAAAGATACAGTGTATGTACCTCAGAACACCGGGATGTGGATGAGTGTAGAACGTGTGTGTGAACGTTCTGGTGTTTGGGAAACCTTGGACAGCTCATTGTTTGATACTTTGGTTGAACTGGGTGTTGCTGTTGTTTCCCAAAGTGATCTTTGCATTCTGTGACCATCTTGTTAAAGTTTCCATTGACAGAATCATTCATTTACTGGACGTCTTTGATGAAGATTCACAAAGTGATTTGAAGTGGTGTGACTGGATCGATTAGTTTGACATTAACACATCGTTCATTCACTGGATATCACAGATGATGTTCACAAAGCGATCTGAAGTGGTGGGACTGTATCGATTATTTTGACATTAACACATCGTTCATTCACTGGATATCATGAATGATTTTACACAAAGTGACTTTTTAGTGCTTTATCAATCTTCATTCACTGAAAGTCAAGCATGATGTTTCACAAAGTGATCTTTAAGTGGATCATTCACTGCATGTCTTCTAAGTGTAACTTAGAATCATTCATGCACTGGATCTCTTGTTAAGTGTTACTTAGACAGAATCACTCATCCATGTCACAGAAGATGGATGTCACAGAAGGTGATTTACAAAGTGATCTTTCTTTGACCATCTCATTGACTTTAATATAGACACAATCATGTTTGCTGGAAAGTACTTTTGCTGGTGTTTCACAAAGTGATCTATGTGAGCTGACCCAAGTCCTACACAGACTCATTCGCTGGTTGATACTGAAGACGTTGAACCACCCAGAACAATCAGTTCATTAAGTGTTGTTTCCTCATACTCTTCAACAGAAACTGGTGATGTGTGCAGAGCTAGGTGTGAGGTATGCCAAGGTGATCGTTAAGTGCTGTTTCATATCATGCACTTCAACATAGACTTGTGTACAGCGCTAGGTGTGAGGTATTCCAAGGTGATCGTTAAGTGCTGTTTCATATCATGCACTTCAACATAGACTTGTGTGCAGAGCTAGGTGTGAGGTATGCCAAGGTGATCGTTAAGTGCTGTTTGATATCATGCACTTCAACATAGACTTGTGTGCAGCGCTAGGTGTGAGGTATGCCAAGGTGATCGATAAGTGCTGTTTTATCTCATACACTTCAATATGGACTTGTGTGCAGAGCTAGGTGTGAGGTATGCCAAGGTTATCGTTAAGTGCTGTTTTATGTCATACACTTCAATATGGACTTGTGTGCAGAGCTAGGTGTGAGGTATGCCAAGGTTATCGTTAAGTGCTGTTTCATATCATGCACTTCAACATAGACTTGTGTGCAGCACTGGGTGTGAGGTATGACATCATCGTTAAGTGCTGTTTGATGTCATGCACTTCAACATAGACTTGTGTGCAGCACTAGGTGTGAGGTATGACATCATCGTTAAGTGCTGTTTGATGTCATGCACTTCAACATAGACTTGTGTGCAGCGCTAGGTGTGAGGTATGACATCATCGTTAAGTGCTGTTTGATATCATGCACTTCAACATAGACTTGTGTGCAGCGCTAGGTGTGAGGTTTGACATCATCGTTAAGTGCTGTTTCTTCTCATTCAATTGAACATTAAGTGTGAGGTACAGAAGCCTTCTGCCTTGTGTTTTGTTAACTTCGACTTGGTTGCTACAACTCTGTCCAGGATTGTTTGCAGTGGAATTTTTTGTGATCAGATGATTGATGATGACTTTAAACCTTGCAGAACACATGTTGAGCGTGAAAATTGGATGCCGTTAACTTTGTTATGAGGTTACTGTGGTAACACGAACACAGGTTTTACACATACTTTATGTTTGCTGCAGGTTTAAGGTGAATTATGGTCAGTTTGGTGGATGCTAAAAACAATCATGTGCACATGTTTCGGGGGATCATTCGGTTGGTGATGCTGGAGTTCACTCTCACGCTCATGCGTTCATGCTTCTCATGCTATGGTTTTGTTAATGTAACGATTGTTTACAGAGGTGTGTACACTCTAGACATCTTGAGGTATTTCTGATCTGTGGGTATTCCAGGTTAGAATAGGTCACTGGCAACCTATGCTAGTCTTACCCTGGGGATTCCAGGTTAGAAAAGGTACCTGGCAACCTGTGCTGGTCGTACCCTGGGTATTCCAGGTTAGAATAGGTCACTGGCAACCTATGCTGGTCGTACCCTGGGTATTCCAGGTTAGAATAGGTCACTGGCAACCTATGCTGGTCGTACCCTTGGTATTCCAGGTTAGAATAGGTCACTGGCAACCTATGCTGGTCGTACCCTGGGTATTCCAGGTTGGAATAGGTCACTGGCAACCTATGCTGGTCGTACCCTGGGTATTCCAGGTTAGAATAGGTCACTGGCAACCTATGTTGGTCATACCCTGGGGATTCCTGGTTAGAATAGGTACCCGGCAACCTATGCTAGTCTTACCCAGGGGATTCCAGGTTAGAATAGGTACCCGGCAACCTATGCTGGTCATACCCTGGATATACCAGGTTAGAATAGGTATCCGGCAACCTATGCTAGTCTTACCCAGGGGATTCCAGGTTAGAAAAGGTACCTGGCAACCTATACTGGTCTTACCCTGGGGATTCCAGGTTAGAATAGGTACCTGGCAACCTATGCTGGTCTTACCCTGGGGATTCCAGGTTAGAATAGGTACCTGGCAACCTATGCTGGTCTTACCCTGGGGATTCCAGGTCAGAATAGGTACCCACTGGTCATAAGAAGCCTGGCATTGTACCCCAATGGTTGGGGACATTCCCCATAAAAGCAATCACTGGCTTGTCTGGTCCTGACTTGAATCTACTGGAAAAGTATTGAATGAGAAGCAA
This sequence comes from Haliotis cracherodii, assembly GCF_022045235.1. Lineage (NCBI taxonomy): Eukaryota > Metazoa > Mollusca > Gastropoda > Lepetellida > Haliotidae > Haliotis > Haliotis cracherodii. The sequence continues at coordinate 35,641,772 of NW_027266341.1, forward strand.
CAAACAAGCCAACTTTCCCTGTGTTAATTTAGCAACCAGTATGAGGACCTCCTATATCTCACCTTGACACTTCATGGGCCTCTTGTTTATGTCGTAACATTACTCAACATTTCAGACATAACGATTCTCATAAGATTGTTGTTATGAGTTGTTGCTTTTCATTGCAGGGGACACCGGTAAATACTACTGTGGCATGAAGGTGTTGTCCTGCCCTTGCTGCGATGGCCACTGTGGACCCGACAATGGCTGTAACTGCCCAGCCTGTCAGAAGCTGGACCAGGAGGAATCAGCGCTGTTGGCGATGGAGGCGACGCAGCCCAAGCCGTCGATGCCTGTCATTGAGTCATGGACTTGGGGGCAACAGCCAGGTAGGTGTATGGATGGGGAGAGGGCGGGAGGGAATTTGGGGGCAACAGGGGTGGGGAGAGTGTGGGAGGGGGATTTGGAGGCTATCAGCCAGGTAAGTATGGGTGGGGAAAGGGTGGGAGGGGATTTTGGGGCAACAGGGATGGGGAGAAGATGGGAGGGGGATTTGGAGGCATCAGCCAGGTAGGTGTATGGGTGGGGAGACGATGGGAGGGGATTTGGGGGCAATAGGGATGGGGAGAAGATGGGAGGGGGATTTGGGGACATCAGCCAGGTGGGTGGGGAGAGGGTGAGATGTATGTTTTGTAAATATGGTATATATTAAAACACAAATATGATGTTACTCCACTGTGAATTTCAGACATCAACAAGCTCAAAGAATGCCTACATTCCCTATTACATGAGCACCAGCATCTGTGTATTCAGTCGGCAGCGACAACGTTGTCGGCCACGCGACTACACCAGCGACTGGCAGTGTTGGAGCGATACTTCACCGCCGTATGTAGACAAAGTCCCTATGACAAAAGGGCTCCAACCAAGAAAAGACAAGCTAACCAGAGCAACCTCAACAAGCAGAAAAGGTAGGCGCTGTCATGCAGGAGTGTCATTTATGGATGATGTTGGTTGTGGTTTGGATGATGTTGCTGTGGTTTGGATGATGTTGCTGTGGTGTGGATGATGTTCCTGTGGTGTGGATGATGTTGGTTGTGGTGTGGATGATGTTGGCTGTGGTGTTGATGATGTTGATGTTGTTGCTGTGGTGTGGACGATGTTGGTGTGGTGTGGATGATGTTGGTGTGGTGTGGATGATGTTGCTGTGGTGTGGATGATGTTGCTGTGGTGTGGATGATGTTGGCTGTGGTGTGGATGATGTTGGTTGTGGTGTTGATGATGTTGCTGTGGTGTGGATGATGTTGGTTGTGGTGTGGATGATGTTGCTGTGGTGTAGATGATGTTGCTGTGGTGTGGATGATGTTGCTGTGGTGTGGATGATGTTGGTTGTGGTGTGGATGATGTTGCTGTGGTGTGGATGATGTTGCTGTGGTGTGGATGTGGATGATGTTGCTGTGGTGTGGATGATGTTGCTGTGGTGTGGATGATGTTGGTTGTGATGCTGATGGTCTTGACTGCCATTGATATCTATGTTGTTTACTTTCAGTTCCTCCTCAAAGCCAGCAGAGAAAGCCACGATGGGACTTGCGAGAGTGGGATCCCGGGCAGCTCTGAGCTTTGCGTTTGCATTCCTTCGACGAGCCTGGCGTTCAGGTGAAGATGCTGACTTGTGTAGTGAGCTGCTCCAGGAGTCGCTGGACGCCCTGCGGTCTCTGCCTGAAGCCACGCTGTTTGACGAGGCGTCTGTCTCCTCCGTCTGGCTGGAGGTGGTGGAGAGAGCCACCAAGTTCCTCCACTCGGTGGTAGCAGGGTGAGTGTGTCTTCCTCCTCTTGGTGGTAGCAGGGTGAGTTTGTCCTCCTCCACTCGGTGGTAGCAGGGTGAGTGTGTCCTCCTCCACTTGCTGGTAGCAGGGAGAGTGTGTCTTCCTCCACTCGGTGGTAGCAGGGTGAGTGTGTCTTCCTCCACTCGGTGGTAGCAGGGTGAGTGTGTCCTCCTCCACTCGGTGGTAGCAGGGTGAGTGTGTCCTCCTCCACTCGGTGGTAGCAGGGTGAGTTTGTCCTCCTCCACTCAGTGGTAGCAGGGTGAGTGTGTCCTCCTCCGCTGTGTAGCAGGGTGAGTGTGTCCTCCTCCACTCGAGGGTAGCAGGATGAGTGTGTCCCCCTCCAGGTCCTTCCTGCAGGCAGAGAGACATGACTTGGATACTGTTCACAAACGGCAGACAAACCCAGCCTATTCACTTTCAGTGGTGGGTGGTCGGGTAGCCTAGTGGTTAAAGCGTTCGCTCGTCACGCCAAAGACCCGGGTTCGATTCCCGACATGGGTACATTGTGTGAAGCCCATTTCTGGTGTCCCCTGCCGTGATATTGCTGGAATATTGCTAAAAGCCGAGTAAAACCATTCTTACTCACTCACTCACTTTCAGTGGTAATAAATCAGTAACACTAAAGTAAAGAAAATCACTGTGCTTAGGAAAGATGAAGAGAGTACCCATCTACTTCTCTGTTAAAAGAAAGGTTGTCAGCTATTTAATCACCTTTGGATCACCTCATTTTTCATGTATTTATGTAGGTATTGAGACATGTAGTCAGGGAGCCTATTGGATTGGATTGGATTGGATTGGTTAGAATACTGGTTAGAATATCGGCTCATCTCACCTGGGTACAATATGTGAAGCCCATGCTGGATGTCTCCAGCAATGATATGATTGGAATAGTGCAGAAGTCAGCATTAAACTCAATTCATAAGATAACATACAACTCTATGGATAACAACTTCTGGTTTATTGCATCAAGGTAGAGTTTGATAACTCACTTACGTCTAGAATGACAATCATACGATTAAACCCAATTCACTCACTCCCTCACACACTTGTTGTTGCCACTCTTGAAGATCTGGCAACCCATGCTTGTCGTAAGAGGTGACTAACGAGATCAGGTGGTCAGGCTCGTGGACTTTGTTGATGCATGTCATCGTATCCCAATGACGTGGATCTATGCTCATGATATCAATCACTGTAGCAGTCTGGTCCAGACTTGATTACATACAGACCGCCATCACATAGCTGGAATAATGCTGAGTGAGGCGTTAAACAACGAACAAATACAATTGTTGTTTCAAAGACCTGAGCCTACCTGAGTACAATATATGAAGCCCATCTTGGATATCTCCAGGTGTGATATGGAAGGAATAGTGCTAAAATTGGCACTAAACCCAACTTACTCACTCCCTCACTCACTTGGTGAGATCTGAGTTCAATATATGAAGTACATTCTTGTCATTTCAAGAGGTGATATGTCTGCTCACTCACTCACTCACTCACTCACTCACTCACTCACTCACTCACTCACTCACTCACGCACCCACCCACACCCACTCACTCACTCACTCACCCAACCCAGACTCACTCACTCACTCACTCACTCACTCACTCACTCACTCACTCACTCACTCACCCACCCCAGACCCACCCAGTCACCTACCCACTCACTCATTCACTCACTCACTTACTCACACAAACACTCACTCACTCACTCACTCACTCACTCACACACACACTCACTCACTCACTCACTCACTCACTCACTCACTCACTCACTCACTCACTCACTCACTCACTCACTCACTCACTCACTCACTCACTCACTCACTCACTCACACACACACACTCACTCACTCACTCACACTCTTCTTCTTGTTGCAGAGACCTGAGCGGCAGCAGCAGTGCCCGAGGCTCCAGTAAGATTCCAGTCCAGGACCAGCAGATCGCTCTAGCTCTCCTCCTGGAACTAGCAGTCCAGCGAGGATCTCTCAGTCACATCCTGTCATCAGTATTACTTCTCCTCAACCTCTGGAACAACAGTCACCATGAATACGACAACCGCATCAGCAGCAGCCTCATCTCCGCTCCACTGCTGCCGCTGATCAAACGTTTCGAGAGTGTCCACAATTCCAAGTCTCGGATCTTTGAAATGTCCAGATGGGATGATGTAAGTTGAAGGCAGTGTTTACATATCCGCAGTCCAAGACGGTCTCTTTTGCTGATGGACAGTCAGTTTTGAAAAATTGTCTTTATTGTATTCCCTAAATTACCATAGCAGTCTAGTTTTTATTCAATATAAGAGGTAAATTAACTGTAAATGTTTAACATATTATCGATGAATAAAATTTTGATGAGTTAAAGTTACTAACTTGACAGTCCTCTATTTTATTATTAGTTTTTGGAAATTAACATTGAACAGTACTATTCTTATGTTTAATGTTCAGAAAATTCAGACTGGCAACATTTTATCTGGTCTGGTAACTTTGCAAAGTTGCCAGTCTGGTTGTCTGACTGACATTTGGGGGAATTTTAATCACTGTTGAAGATGTTTGTTATGAATTCGAACAGAGCCCTGTGATTATCATTTGAGGAAACTTTACTGTGGATGAGGGGGCCACAATGGCTGGTGACCAACTCTCAGCTGTGATGTGGTTGACTCCCACAGTGGTTTGTCTGCTCCGGATACAGTCACTTCATCGTGACAAGTTACAGTCTGTGACATCACTGATAAGTTTGAAGCCAGGGTTGATCAGATCTGTTCAGTCCAGTAAACTCAGTTCATGGTGGTCAGTTTAATGAGACTAAGTCATCTGAAAATGGTGCTTAGAGACAAGTTCATGCAAGTAGACTCAAAACTCTTTGGCACAGGCTGATGATATGGCTATAATTTTGATGACTAGGGCATAAAACAAATATGGTACTTTTTGCGGGCATAGAACCATATCCAGGCCCCATTACACAAAGGACTTGTAGCGCTTTGACTCTCCGATCCCTTTAGATAAACTTACAACAAGCATAGTCACCTTTTATGGCAAGTTTGGGTTGCTGAAGCCCTATTTTACCCCGGATCTTTACAGGTCATGGTGTTTGGTAGTTTTACGAGAGGGGACGCAAAGGTAGTTTTATTAATTAACCTTTGGTACAAATCATACTCGACAAGTTCCGTTTACTTTCACATTGCCTGTTGGCTTATTTCATCAACAGTAGGAACCGGTCATTTATTATAGGGAATGGGTCAGCGGGAATTGGGAGGTCTCTAGGGAAGGTTCATATAAAAATACACATATTGTGGGTGGGTCTTGAAAAAAAGTGCAAGGACAGAGGGCAGCTAATCCAAAAGATGACAATCATTTGGGGAGTGAGATTATTTTCAGTACATCAGTGGATCAAAAAACCTCTGACCCATCCCGGGGTGGTCGGGTAGCCTAGTGGTTAAAGCGTTCACTCGTCACGCCGAAGACCCGGGTTCGATTCCCGACATGGGTACAATATGTGAAGCTCATTTCTGGTGTCCCCCGCCGTGATATTGCTGGAATATTGCTAAAATCGGCGTAAAACCATACTCACTCACTCACTCACTCTGACCCATCCCCCTGTAATAAATGACTGGTCCCTTAACAAGAGCTAAGGAGTAGTCATGCTAATATGGAACATCTAAATGAAGCACCAGTTTTGTTAAATCTGTATTGAAATTATATGAGATTTAACTTGGTCAAGTTCCATAGATGAAGTAACTTGCCTGGCCTGTAAATGTGACTGGGCATCAGGCATTGGTAGTTTTAGACCCTTGGTACAGTCACTGACTTGGACCAGCTGTAAGGTTGATATTCACCTGCTTGTTTACAGACGGGATCCTTCCATGTGAGCCCCACAGAATGTTTCCTGCGATATCTGACATACCCTGAAGACGAGAACACGGCCGTGGACCTGAGACAGAGTGCCGTGGTGATCATGGCCCATCTGGACAGACTGGCTGCACCCTACCTCCCCCCCAGCTCCAACCACAAGGTCAGTCCATGCACCCTACCTCCCCCCCCAGCTCCAACCACAAGGTCAGTCCATGCACCCAACCTCCCCCCCAGCTCCAGCCACAAGGTCAGTCCGTGCCCCCTACCTCTCTCTCTCTCCCCCCCCCCTAGGTTTGTCAGCACCAAAGTGGTAAACGCCTGAGACCTGCATCATTCGGGCATTCCTCCCTAATCAAGCTCACACGCTGTGATGTAACTGGAATACTGTTCAAAGTGGCGTTAAACCCAACTCAATCAATCCACAAGGCTATCATAGCATTAAGACAGTTGTAATTCCAAAATGTTCATACAGACATGTGCATCACTAAGATCACCACAAAGTGATCACAGCACAATGACAGTCGTAAGTCTATGTTAAAGTATGGGAATTACAATAACCCCAGTGCTGAGATAGCTTTGTGGAATGGATCCCAGGGTTTGATGTGTGTCGTTAAGCCCATAATGTGTATGTCATCTTGAGCTTGTTTCCCCAGAACCACCGATCGGCAGTGACGCAGGAAGTGATGGGGTGGGGATGGCTGGGGTGGATGGGCGGAACCAGCAACAACGGACCGCACCTCCTGGACTTCTTCAATGACATGGGTGGCATCCAGCAGGTGGCGTGTGCCGAGAGGTGTCTTCTGGCGCTGACGAGAACAGGCCGCGTCTACACCATGTTCTACAGCTCTGAGACACAGGTGCGTACACTAGGCGTCGATGTAGGGCAGTGAAGATGTCTATGGATTCTTGGCTGAAATTTTCAGATAACATTCCCTTGCTAACTCCATTCCCCTGTAGAGATGCCAGGTCAGAATACTTCCCAGTACTTGATGCTTTACGAAAGATCAGGAATCATTGGTCAGGTGCACTGACAGTGCATATAGTGTCATCGATCCCCAAAGGTGTTTGCCTTACTATCAACCACTGTGAACACACAATGCCATTTAGAAAGTGGTCAAATGTAACAAATGTTATATTTGGGATAACACTTTCTTAGTAAAGTACAGATTCTCGTACTTTTTTTTTAGTCCCGTCTTGGATTCGAACCCACACTGGCAGAGTGAGGCACCTAATCGCCAGCACACAAAGTCAGCGATCTAACCCACTCAGGTACCGAGCCTCAGTGGGTGAGTGGGTTAGATCTCTGACTTTATATCAACCACTGGTTTGCTTGGCCCTGATTCAATTAGTTACAGGCTGCAGTGATATAGCTGGAATAATGCTGACTGTGGTGCAAACAACAAACAAGCAAACATTCACTCCAGGGTCTAAGGTGAGGTGATATGAAATAGGGTTTAACGCTGCGTTCAAGATTATTGCTCATATATAGCAATATGCATGCTCACGTGTGTGTGGCTGCTTGTACTAGTCCCGAGTAATGCTGATTTTATAGTGCCTGCCCACTGAGATACAATGCCACAGTTTAACATGAACACCTCACTCAGACACATAATTATGACTCCGAGCCGACCAGTCCTTGTTTTAACCCCTTAATGCCGAGCATCAGGCAGGGTAACAAGTACCATCTATAAACATCTTTTGGTATGACGCTGTTGGGGTTTGAACCCCGAAACTTTCCGCTCTCCGGTTGGACGCTCTACCACGAGACCACTGAGTCAGTCCAGTTCTATGGCAGCAGTTGGGTAGCCAACTGGTTATAGTGTTTGCTTGTCACACCAAAGGCACAGGTTTGATTCCACACATGGGCACAATATGTCAAGTTTATAACATATTCCGCTGTCATATTTTGGAATATTGCTAAAAGGAGTAAAACCTTACTCACTCAGTCATGTGTATTGTCAAAGCCATGTCTCTTTTTGCAGTCCCCACAACCTGTGGGCGGGTTCGGAGACAAGGAGGTGATCAAGCTGGCCGCCCACCCTGACAGCAAGCACTTCCTTGCCCTGACAGCAGAGGGGGACGTCTACTCCTGGGGTAACGGCGATGGTGGGAGGCTGGGCCATGGGGACTGCATGTAAGATTCACTCTTTGTCCAGCTGTAACAATGGGATGCTTTAGGCTGTGTTCTCACTTCTCATTCACCTTCATCTTTTGTCTGCTGAAACAAGGGACTGCATGTAAGATTCACTCTTTGTCCAGCTGTAGCAATAGGATGCTTTAGGCTGTGTTATCACTACTCATTCACCTTCATCTTTTGTCTGCTGAAACAAGGGACTGCATGTAAGATTCACTCTTTGTCCAGCTGTAGCAATAGGATGCTTTAGGCTGTGTACTCACTACTCATTCACCTTCATCTTTTGTCTGCTGAAACAAGGGACTGCATGTAAGATTCACTCTTTGTCCAGCTGTAGCAATAGGATGCTTTAGGCTGTGTACTCACTACTCATTCACCTTCATCTTTTGTCTGCTGAAACAAGGGTCTGCATGAGTGATAGGAAAAGTAAATAGAGAATATCATCAGAGTGTTTTTTTATATCAAATATATCAACACAAAACTACACAAATACAAACGTGTATGCTCATGTGAATGTACCAGTGCAAAGATGCTGTATTTGCTATTGTTGATGTTTTAATGTTTTAATGTTTTATCGTGTACGGTATTACAGTTTTGCCACAATTTGAAATACCAGTATATTGCATTTGAAAAAATCAAGCACATTTGCTGGCAAAGTTGGCAAAGTTTACAAAGTAAGGTCAAATTGAAATGATTGAATTCAGAAATTAGCAACTTAATTGATTCCTGTGATCAAAAAGGCAAAATTGTTCATTACCAGCTTCCTGTCTATATATACCATATCTATTATGCATGTATTGTAACATCCAACAAAAGAATTTAAAATGTGCAGTATTATACTGATGTGAGCACACAAATGTATTAGATATGAACTTGTTTAATAGCAGACTATGCCCATGAAGATCCGGGTTTAAATAGGTCATCAGCAACCCATGCTTGCTGATAAGGCGACTATGCTTGTTGCAAGAGGCGACTCACGGGATTGGGTGGTCACTCTCGCTGACTTGGTTGATGCATGTCATCGTATCCCTATTGCATAGATCGATGCTCATGATGTCAATCACTGGATTGTCTGATCCAGACTCGATTTTTTACAGACTGCTGTCATGTAGCTGGAATAATGCAGAGTGCGGTGTTAAACCACAAATAAAACAAACAGTGTCTACTACAATGTCAAGAAATCAGAGTCCATGAGTTCATCATGATGTGCTCCATCTTGCAGCTCCCGTGACGAGCCCACCCTCATCACCGGCATCTCTGGGAAGCACATCGTGAACATCTGCAGCGGCAGCACCTACAGCACCGCTGTCACAGCCAACGGGGAACTATACACGTGGGGGAGGGGCAACTACGGCCGTCTTGGGCACGGCAGCAGCGAGGATAGCACCTACCCCGGCCTCGTCACAGCACTGAAGGGTCACCGCATCATCGACATCGCATGTGGCAGCGGAGACGCTCAGACAGTCGCTGTCACAGATACTGGTAAATAGATGGCGAATATATTTTGTTATTAAGAGATGTTTGGTATTAATGATCATATGCAAAATTGTTGATTTTATTGGCATAGTATTTTATTCAGGTGGGAATAATTTGACACAGTTGTTATTCTACAATCTTCTGTAGTTTTAAATCTCCTTTATGTCAATTTGTCATTGAAGACGATGTTAGTGTATGGACGTGGCAGAGACTTAAGTGCCAGATATTATCAATGTCTTAAAATTCTGCCAACTCAGGATATGTTTCATGTTCCATGGACTTAACAAAAATCACTAAAATTTAATTTCTGAACTTTTATTTTAGCCTTTTCCCGATGAAGTAGCTTCTAATTGATCGGTTCATAATTTCATTCACTACATTGTCTGTCCAGGATTGATTATTTACAGCGTGTCACATGGCGTGAATATTGAGTGCAGCGTTGAATAACAAACAAATGCATGTATTGATGAAACTACCCACAGGTGCTGTCTACTCGTGGGGGGACGGGGACTACGGGAAGCTGGGCCGGGGGGGCAGTGACGGGTGTAAGACCCCCAAGCTGGTGGAGAAGCTGATGGGCCAGGACATCATCAGGGTGTACTGTGGGGCTCAGTTCAGCCTCGCCCTCACCAAGGCAGGGGCGCTCTTCTCATGGTGAGAATACACGAGGTCATCATGTCTCTTTTAGTACCACCACAGTGTTATGGTTGATAGAGTGTCTGCACAGGGAGCAGATTGTCAGTGGCTTAATTCCTGGCCTTGTTGCACCAAACGACATAATGCTTGTTGTTACCCTGCCTGGCTTCTTTGTGTGCCTTAGATCTTAGATCTGTCAGCTCTTTACTTATCAGTTTCACTTCATGTATATTTATTTTTTAACACACCCTTGAAGATCTGGGGTAGAATAAGAAGAAAATAATTTATTTCAATTTGATGTTCTATTGTAATTATTAATTATGTGGAATTGTATTATGTACTAAAGGCCTGTGGCCTCTTGAGTATGAAATAAAGATTGATTGAACTAGGTCTTCAGCAATCCATGCTTGTCGTAAAAGGCGACTTAAAGTCGTAAGAGGTAACCAACAGGATCAGGTGGTCAGGCTTGCAGACTTGGTTGATACATGTCATCATATCCCAACTGGTCGATGGTCATGATGTCAATCACTGGACCGCTGGTCCAGATTTGATTATTTACAGACCACCGTCCTACAGCTGGAATATTGCTGAGTGAGGGGTTAAACAAACAACAAATATTGTTTTTACAACTCAAGGCACTTCTACTTTTCACTTTCCTCCCACACGGCTATGTTATAACTGAAATTATGTTTGAATCTTTTTCTCATAAGTGCTCTGAATCTTATACAAGCAAAAGTGTCTGATGCATATTAAACAATCTTCAGTGATAAATATGTAGTTTTATAAACTATCAGTTATGATCAAATTCATGTCAACCCATGTAGCATTTACAGACCTTTAGAAACTTAGACATAAAACACGTTTACCAGTGAGCAGTATCAAGATTTTTGTGTGGATAACATGTTTGTTAAATTACCAACAGGGGAAAGGGAGATAACTACCGACTGGGACACGGCTCGGAGGACCATGTACGACACCCGAAGCAGATTGATGGATTGATGGGGAAGAAGGTTGTGGATGTTGCAGTGGGGTCCATGCACTGCGTGGTCATCACAGAGGATGGGGAGGTGTTCTGCTGGGGGAAGAATGAGCAGGGGCAGCTGGGAGATAACTCCGTCGGGAACGTCATCGAACCCACGCTGATGTCTGGCTGTGAAAGCAGAAACATTGTTGGGGCATCGTGTGGACCCTCTCAGGTTTGTCAAGCTCTGTTGCGCGTGCTTGTGTTTTTTTATGTTCTTTATGTAATTTGTAATGTTCATGTTGCCATGGCATATTGATGACCCGTGTTAGAATCTGTTTTCAGCAACCCGTGCTTGTCGTAAGAGGCAACTATTGTGATCGGTTCGGCAGGCTCACTGACTTGGTTGATGCATGTCATTGTGTTCCAATTGCAGAGATTGATGCTCATATGTCGATCACTGGATTGTCTGGTTGAGAGTTGTTTATTTACAGACTGCCATCATATGGCTGGAATATTGCTGAGTGCGGTATTAGACAACCAACCAACAAACAAACAAAAAGCATAAGAGTAGTACAAGAGTAGTTTTGTCTAAGCAATTGTTCTTTTTAAAAAAAAATTGTCACTTAAGAGCGTTTGTGCCTAGAATGGCTGCATATGGCCTTCATACACCATATTTTATTTCAAGAAAGAAATAAGATTGGTCAACAGACACATTGTCTATTTGAAGACACCTCCATTACAAAATATTTCATTATATTGATTATGAAACAACACCTTAATACATAATGACAAACTAACAGGATTAATTAGTTTTTAATGCGTAATTGTTAACATCTGAAAGGATAAAACATTATATGGCTGTACATTCCTGTCCACAGACCTTCATCTGGTCCTCCAGTGGCCACTGGTCAGTTGGGTCTCGCATCCCCTTCACCGTCGACATCTGCAAGTCCACCTTTGAGCAGCTGAACGAGATGCTGACGGAGGTGTGCGAGGGGATGGATGGACGGAGTGACTGGCCGCCTCCCCAGGAGAAGGAGTGCATGGCTGTAGCAGGCCTCAACCTGCTCAATCTACAGGTACGGATATGTCACATCTTATTTCATAGGTGTCTTCTGTCTTAACACACGTGCTCAACCGATACTGAGATTGAGAGAACAAGTTACTAGGTAACCATGTCATCCTATTCCAGCTCCATGCAACAGTGTCTCAGGCAGAGGACGTGGAGTGTCTTGGTCTGGGGCAAGGCAGCCCCCTGGTGGTCAGCTTGAAACAAAGAGTTGTGGCCCTTGCTAGTAACTCTGGTGTACTGAATACAGTCCAGATGGCAGCACAGGCCACACTACAGAGCGGCTGGTCCATTCTGCTCCCTACGGCGGAGGAGCGGGCACGGGCTCTGTCCTCACTACTGGCCACTGGAAGTGAGTATAGGCAGCAGCAGCAGCAGGATACACAGAGTAATGCAGTGTCCCACATAGAGGGGGAAGTCCTGGGTTCCTTGAAGTCTTCTATGTATCAAAGGGCCCCTAAATCTTGAACTTTTAACATTAGGGTTATTACAATGATCCCTTGACTTTCGTGCTTACTTTAAATCACTGGGAACGAATGCATCTGTGTCCTTATATGATTGGCAGAAAGAAGTTTAAAGATGGATTTGAAAACCTGAAGTCTTCAAGGGTTTTTCAATGCAAATGAATTCTTGATAAAACCTTGACTTTCTTTTTCCTCATTTCAATCAATGTGAAGTTGTACTGTCAGTTACCTCAGCTCTAATATGTCATACACTTGTATTTACACACACTCAAGGTAGATGCATAATATAACAGGCTAATATTCCTCATAGTAATATGAAAATATGTATTTATATTCCGTATGCTACAGTTATCTGCTATGTCCAGTGAAATCAGCTGATGTTGTCAGCCATGTATGTGATGCTACATTCCTGGTTGTGTCCAGGTCGCGACCTGACCGTGATGAGCCCAGGTCAGAGGTTCATGACAGACCTGCTGGTGAGCAGTCTGATGGCAGAGGGGGGCCTGGAGTCCGCGCTGCAGGCCGCCATCAAGAAGGAAATCCAGGAAATAGAAGACAAGAAGGTAGGACTGCTGGCAGTATTGAGGACTACAAGGCATCGATGTGTTAAAGGGGACCAGGCTCCCACTATTTGGCAGCCCGAGCAAATTGATGCAATACCCTCAAACTCAGCTTTGTTCAGTTTAGGAATGCGTATCAGTCTAGCAGTTAACGACAACATCATTTGTACAGAGACATTGTATACTACTCAAAAGAAGTTGAGGAACACCCAATAGACAGATTAACTATTGTCATATGAAAGAATCATGTCATCGATCCCAATTGCGTGGATGGATGCTCATGATATCAATCACTGGATTGTCTGGTCCAGACTTGATTATTTACAGACCGCCGTCGTATAGCTGGAATATTGCTGAGTGCGGCGTTAAACAACAAACCAACCAAAAAATGTATTGAGAAACGGAGAGAAAATTATGATATTACAGAATCAAGGGTTCTTTAACCTCTTTTGAGAAGTATATAATAAAGTTACTGTATTTAGAAACAGAGAGAACATATGGCACCAGACACTGAAACATTGTTTCCTATTAGTGAAGTATTTATAGACAACATGGTTGTTGCCTTGACTCGTCTTATTAGACCCAAGTATACCTTCAAGGTTTTGTTAGAAGAATTTAACTTCAGTTAGGGTGTTATATCACTATGGTTGTATGATTGTCTGGGAAGTAATATCGTTGATACTCACGTGACAGTTATTACTGAGTCATGTTGACCTGTGATTAGTACAAGCTTTTTTCACCTCCAGGAGAAGGAGAGTGAGACAGGGGAAGACAACTCCGAGGATGGCAAGTTGAGTGAGGCCACCAATGGGGAGAAGTCGGAGCAGTCGGTGATCGAGAAAGCCAGCCCCACAGTCAAGGGGGGAGATCTGGATACCAAGGCAACCATCCCACTGCTTCAGCTGATACAGCAGCTGCTCAGGTAGGCAGGAGGCGGCCACACACAGGAAACATTAGTACTTGTACTACACAATGACATATTCACCAAAGCGGTTAACGTCTCAAACCTGCGTCACTTCAGGCTTTCCTCGCAGATGACAAACTGTGAATACTGTTCACCAGACTCGCTCGCTTGCTTGCTTGCTCACTCACTCACTCACTCACTCACTCACTCACTCACTCACTCACTCACTCACTCACTCACTCACTCACTCACTGTGTTTCAGAAACTCCTCGACTCACACACTTTCCAAGCTACAAGACGTGTCACGGGACAGCACGCTGAAGTCACCTGATGCTGAGCCGGTGGAGACGTCGCCGTCACTGGACCTGCTGCTGCAGTTTCAAAGACTCCTGGTCTCCAAGATATTTGTCAAAGAAACAAATGAAATCTCCCGTATTTTGGATGTGAAGGATGACGAAGATCCCTCCAAACCCTCATCGGAAATTGGTAGGACAGCTACAAGTACCAATTGTCGGAGGGGACTGGGCAGAGTTGCATCCCTTAGTTGCCAGGATCTGCTGGTTCTGGGGTTGAACCCAGGATTCACCCTAATTTTGAATCTTTGTCTGTTGGATTATGGTTTTATGCAAAATGGTAATGTCAATGTGCATGAGAAAAGGCTTTCCTCCCACTTGTTCCTATTTACAGGCTGCATTGATGTAGCTGGAATATGGCTGACTTAGACGGAAAACAACTTTCATTTGCTCACCCTTGGGTTCCGATAAACTTTGCAGGTTACTGTGTTTTTTCTGAGATACAGTTTATGTTTTACTAATCTTCGGAATGATGCAACTCTTGGTTTATGGTGATCCTGTATTTGGTGATGAAGAGAATAACTAATGTGCTGTGAACACTTGCAAATTACACTTTCAGCATTATATCCCAGGGATAAATAATCCGTAAATTCCAATAGTTTATTTATGTAGGGAGGCCCTTTCCCAGGTGGAGGGTACACAACTGTTATTTGGTTCCATATTAGTTTGAACAGAGACCATATAATAGATCTCTTATATGGGGTCTCTGGTTTGAGCAAGCGAAACAAAACAAAAAACACTGCATGCACTATATTTTCAAAAGTCATGTCCTGAGAACCAATTCATTTATTTTTTAAGCCTTAGAGTCAAGTGTCAGGTGTTTCTGATCACAAGTGTAGACAGCTCAGTCAATCGATTGTTGATCATCTGGCATTAACTAGCCAATCGGCATGAAGCAAAAATATGGTTCTCACTGAGAATATCTGAAAATAGTTCGCCGATATGATTGCCCCTGTGGATAATATCATGCCTTCTGTTGCAGGCCTGGAGATGCGGGGAGCGGCAGCGCTCCTCAAGAAGTACTGTATGTTGCTGTGTACCCATGTCGGGGACATCCTCCCCGCTGCTGCCAGCATCGCCAGTAGCAGCAGCCGCCACTTCTCCCTTGTCTCCAAGATCATCGTCAAGGATGTCACAGGTTTGTATCACATATTGGGCTGTACTCCAGTAATTTGTTTTTTGAGATCCCAGACATAAATAAGCATTCAGTCACAGCCGTACAAGAAAAGCCTTTTGAAACGGGGATAGATGGATTTAGTTCTCGCTTTATGATTTTGTTACTGTATTTTAAGCATTGGAGATATTTGATTGTTTACAATTAGATCATAAACCTGAACACTGTCGTAGTGAAAATGTCATTTTAGCAATTTCTCAACCATTTTCATACAAATTTAGGGACTTGTTCGAGAAATATGGTTGATGCTGATTTACGCATATCTGTTGCAGGAGTACTGCTGCCCGAGATGGTGACCTGCATGATCTTGCTGAACCTGCGCAGTCCGGAAATTGTGACCCTGTCTAAAGCAGTCCCTGTGTTGGAGGAGATCCTGGATATTCTGGACAAGTTCAACCGCCTGGCACCAGGACTGGATCGGGATGACAAGGAGGATCTTGCCTGGCCTGGAGTGTGGAGTGAGTTGGCCATCACACTGTGGCGTAAACTCGATGTGTTGTCTGTCAATGACCGATTTAATTTTTCCAAAATAATTCTAACAAGAAAATGAAGATGCCTCGCTCACTTTGGATGTGTATGTTGCGGGTAGATAAAAAATGTATGTTATCTATGTGATAAACAGGTCAGATAAACTTGATATCATGATCCGATAAGTATGCAAATGAGGTCGCCTTGCATGAACTACTTTTTATCTCCATACATCTGCTTTCTCATTTTGGTTTATTTCCTGTTTGGTTTATGATGTACTCATGGGAATTGGTTGATTATTGGACCTTACTCTTTATAATACAGTTTAGTTCGAAGTGGTGTCAAACCCAGCTCACTCTCTCATTATAATACAGTTCCAGTTATGTTCGAGATTCAAGAATCCCCACACAATGCCAATCATTAAATAATGATATTTATATTACCGTATTTCCTTGATTAAATGCCGGATCTCGATTAATCCCTGGGTACTTACACTCACGTAATTCTCTTTACGATTAAACATCGGGGGTAGATAGTGTCTGACAGAAATGTACGTACAGGCCTTTAATCAAGGAAGTACGGTAGTTGTCCAGTTTTAGGTTTGTCTCACGTCACAATTAGATGCATCCATCTTTACATCACGTCCATTATTGGATTACTATTATTATGCTCAGTATGATAATCATCTGTCACACCCTGGTCACATTCTGGTCACACTCCGGCAGGTCACACGTTGGAGAGATACACTCAGACTTCGTTTGACGACGTTCAGATGATCAGGAAGGCGGATGTGGAGAACCACAACAAAGATGGCGGCCTGTGGGTAGTGATCCACGGCAAGGTGTATGATGTGCACGACTTCAAGTCACTGGCTCCGTGTGGCAGAGATCTCCTCAAGAAGTATGCTGGTAAGTGGGTCCTCATGTCCCTTAGTGCTCGCATCTCATCCAACAATGACTTGAACCTATTGACCTTCATAAGCCATACAGCGTTAGAGTTGAGTTGTAGAGTGGCCGTGTGGTCAGCGTTTGCCCATCTCAGTGAATCCTGGGTTGACTTTCAACATTTATGTTGCTATGGCTTGAATATTACTAAAATGGTATTTTTAACTCATGAACCCTGAAAACAAGACATGTTGAAACAGATCAGATAAACAAGACTGTTAGGAACCTATGCCACATGTGAGATGACAAAGTAGACACAATTTATGGATAACAACTTCTTTAATTACTGTAAAGGCGACATTTGGGTATAGATCTCCCGCCATCATGTGTTTTCTGTCCATGTTGTTACAGTATTATCCCTCTGTTGTGATTACTTAACCTACTCATGTCAATCTACCTACTGACCCGTGAAGATCTAGGGTAGATTAGGTCTTCAGCAACCCATGCTTGCCGTAACAGGCGACTATGCTTGTCGTAAGAGGCAACTAACAGAATCGGGGGGTCAGGCTTGCTGACTTGGTTGATGCATGTCATCGTATCCCAATTGTGTGGATCGATGCTATTAATCACTGGATTGTCCGCTCCAGACACGATTAATTACAGACCGCCGTCATATAGCTGGAATATTGCTGAGTGCGGCATTAAACAACAAACCAACCATTCAATCTACCTACTGCAATTGCTGTTAATCCTCCACCTACTATTTTTATTCTGTACCATGTTCATCATTCAGTCTTGCTTGACAATGGTATAAGGATCTATACCGAAATGTCACCTTTACAGTAACTAAAGAAGTTGTTATCCATAAATTGTGTGTACTTTGTCGTCCGTCAACTTCTATGTGATGCCTATCAAACAATTCACATGTGAGTTGTTTCATTTGACAAATACACTGTCTGTCTATGTACAAAGATGATTAGAGAGGTAGTTGTGGGAGTGTTGATGCTGACATAAAAAGTGGTTTTATGACAAGGACAATATCGTTCCAGGTCGAGATGCATCCTCAGCGTTTGAGGCTGCCCACCATTCCGAGGAGGCGAGGGAGATGATGATGGCCTTCTATGTGGGGCAGTATGTGGATGTGAGTGTTTCCTACTCCGGCATTGCTGAGATTCTGTTTGAGTGACGGTTTCATTGTTAGATGAAAGATAACTTAAGCAGCCATTCTCTTAATAGCATCATTGCAAGGCGACTATTTCAACATTATGTCTGCAAGGCTGAATAAATATATCAAATAGTCATTTTGAACTATAATTGAATTAAGACAAGTTTGTAAAGCCGTTATCATCTGTTTTAGCCTGAGAAGGAGGTGATTCAGACCACAGACTCCAACACGATGTCGTCACCTCTGATGGACACAGAGAGGACGCTGGGTATTCTCTTGGGTCTCCATGCTGCTGAGCTGGCTCGCAGCTCCCAGCTGTCTAGCGATGAGCTGGAGAGTCGACACTGGCTGCAGGCCGAGTTCTTCAGTGGGGGGCTGCAGGTTCTTCAGCCTCACAACAGCTATGATGAAGAGAAGGGCGAGAGTCGGACTCCCAGCTCATGCACCACCACACCAGGTAAGCAGGATGAAAATCATCAGGAGCTTCAGAAATTCATCTCAGTCATGAGCCAGGTGACAATGAAAATGACTGCCCTGGCTCCATGACATGAAGCGGTGTTAATGCTACAACCACTCTGAGTGCCATACCCAGAATCCTGTCCTGAATCGTGTGGTCAATTGCTTTGTGGAATGAGGGCCTGAAAATTAAATATATCAGCTTTACTGATGTGTTGAAAGAGATCAAACTTCTTTTTAAAATGAATGGCCACACTATAAGTCTATGTTTGTGGCGTTATAACCTGGTATTCCAGGGCAGTGTCATCTTACCAAGGCAAGGGAGTTAACTTACTTTAAGAGTCCAGTTTCAACCCTTGCGGAACTAGGCAGAAATTTCTGGGCTCGATCGAAGCACCACCAGTGGCTTTTACAAGTTATTTCCCTTCTATGTCCCTCCGACTGACCAAACAGATTCCACCTTTTATATTGCTTGCATTTGCTTTAAAAAAATGGCGGCGCCACATGAGCACCTTGATTAAAAACATGAAACAATTTGGAAAATATCTGTTGACGCCAAGTTGGCGGTACACATGTTTTGCAAATCCTGCAATTGACCCTAATCTGCACGTCAGTTTACGAAGTGGATGCCGATTTTGTTACACAATTTTAATTGGACTATGCATAGACTCGTTAATGCAGCCTAAATTTAACTTCTTCATTCCTGCTTAGTTCATTAAGGGTAGGAACTGGACTTTTGCAGTCAGTTAACTCCCTTGCCTTGGGAAGATGCAGCAGTGTGGGTACTATGCTAAATATGAATAGCTGTTGGTTGGGGACCACCTGTGACAAGCTTCTCAGTGTTGCCTTGTTCACCAGTGTCACCAGTTGTTGCTCTCATTCCCTGCCCCTTAGGTGCCACACCCACTTCGGAGCAGTGCCACCTCCCCCAGGCCATGGACAAGGAGCGCCTGTACCAGCAGGAGAACCCCAGCACCGACGTGGCACGCCCCTTCCTGCAGGCCCTGGCGGAGGGCAGGATACAGGACCCCACGGTAAAGGCCTTCCTGGGCATCGTGGAGAGCTTCCTCAAGCAGAACCACCTGGTGTTCCCCTTCTCCTTCCCACAGGACCACCCTGTGGAGGAGGTCGGCAGGTGGGTCGATTCGATTATAATTTCATATCAGTTTTGACTTCATGTGAAAAAGGTCGTGTTTGTGTTACAATGTGATCATGTTTGTGTGACAGTGTGATCATGGTTGTGTAACTGTGTGATCATATTTGTGTGACAGTGTGATCATGTTTGTGTAACAGTGTGATCATGTTTGTGTGACAGTGTGATCATGTTTGTGTAACAATGTGATCATGTTTGTGTAACAATGTGATCATGTTTGTGACAGTGTGATCATGATTGTGTAACAATGTGATCATGTTTGTGTAACAGTGTGATCATGTTTGTGTAACAGTGTGATCATGTTTGTGTAACAGTGTGATCATGATTGTGTAACAATGTGATCATGTTTGTGTAACAGTGTGATCATGATTGTGTGACAATGTGATCATGTTTGTGTAACAATGTGATCATATTTGTGTAACAATGTGATCATGTTTGTGTGACAGTGTGATCATATTTGTGTGACAGTGTGATCATGTTTGTGACAGTGTGATCATGATTGTGTAGCAATGATATCTTGTTCGTGTAACAGTGTGATCATGATTGTGTAACAATGTGATCATATTTGTGTAACAATGTGATCATGTTTGTGTAACTATGTGATCATGTTTGTGTAACAATGTGATCATGTTTGTGTAACTATGTGATCATGATTGTGTTACAATGTGATCATATTTGTGTAACAATGTGATCATGTTTGTGTAACAATGTGATCATATTTGTGTAACAATGTGATCATGATTGTGTTACAATGTGATCATATTTGTGTAACAATGTGATCATATTTGTGTAACAATGTTATCATATTTGTGTAACAATGTGATCATGTTTGTGTAACAATGTGATCATGATTGTGTAACAATGTGATTATATTTATGTAACAATGTGATCATGTTTGTGTAACAGTATGATCATGATTGTGTAACAATGTGATCATGTTTGTGAAACTATGTTGTCATGTTTGTGGAACACTTTGATAATGTTTGTGGAGCAGTTTGATCATGTTTGTGGAACAATGTGATCATGTTTGTGGAGCAGTTTGATCATGTTTGTGTAACAATGTGATCATGTTTTTTGGACATTGATCATGTTTGTGGAACACTTTGATCATGTTTGTGGAGCAGTATGATCATGTTTGTGTAACAATGTGATCATGTTTTTTGGACATTTATCATGTTTGAGTAACCCTTTGATCATGTTTTGTCAATGTGATCATGTTTGTGTCGCAATGTGATCATGTTTGTGGAACACTTTGATCATGTTTGTGGAGCTGTTTGATCATGTTTATGTAACAATGTGATCATGTTTTTTTGACATTTATCATGTTTGAGTAACAACGTGATCATGTTAGTGTAACACTTTGATCATGTTTGTGTAACAATGTGATCCTGTTTGTGTGACAATGTGATCATGTTTGTGTGGACAGGTTGTTGATGGCAGTAATACTGAAGCACCACGATCTCGGCCATGTCGTCCTGGGTCTCATCGAACACGGCCAGGGGGAGCATGGCAGCAAACACAGCCTGCCCAGGTCTCTTGCGGAACTCTGCAGGGTCATCGCACAGACCAAGAAGGCCTTGATTAAGGTAAGATGTAATCAGGTTTGGGCACAAACGTCCAGGTGAGAATATTCTGGTCATAAGAGGTGACTTAATATTGAGCTGTTAGACTCAGTGACTTGGTTGATAGCATGTCAATGTACCCAGATGGGGTGATACATTGCTTTTCTCAATAATTGGATTCCTTCTCCACTCTTGACTATTTACCAGTCGCCATTATGAAATTATAATATTGCTGAGTGTGATGTTCAACAACAAACAAACACATTATTGATATATGAATGGAACATTCCTCTGAATATGTTGCTTAATAATGTCTCTTGTATTCCTTTCTGTCTGAGTTCTCTCCTCTTCAGTGAGTGTGTTGGGAGTGTCCAGGCTTGTCAATACTCCTCAGGGTTGTCATTCAGCGTGCAGACAGTTTCAATGTCTCATGCCATGTTTGGGGGCACGGGTGGCCGAGTCGTCTAAGGCGCCGCAATTCGCTGTGCAGAGTTGCGTCCCTTGGGCACACCAGCAACTTATGATTGTGGATTATGTTTCTAGGTTTGTCGGCACCATACCCATACTCGAGGGTTTCACCGAAGTGGTAAACTTCTGAGACCTGCATCACTTCAGGCTTTCCTCCCACATTAAGCTGACACGTGATATAACTGGAATATTGTTAAAAGCGTCATTAAACCCAACTCACTCACTCACTCATGCCATTTTTGTTCTCCCCCAGGCACATCAAGACCAGGGGCGGTCGTACAAGGAAGTATGTGCACCTGTCATCGAGAGGTGCCACTTTCTGTTCAATGAACTCCGACCTGCTGTCGGTGATGAAGTGAATGCATTTGCCCGATCCAAGATGCTCAGGTCTTTGCCTCGCTGGAGGGAAGTCATAACCAAGTTCCTAGAGGACAAGAAAAAGTCTAAACGTGAGTGTTCTGGTCAGGGAATTCTTAAAAAACAGCTGGCATAGACGGTATGCAGAGGTTTAGATGAAGTGAAATGGAGTTTGTCGCATTCAACATCATTTCACTCATGTAGTGACTCTTGCCGGATTTAGACACCATGCTGCAGTTTGACACGAATACCAAACTCAGACACATCATACTGACTCTGAGTCAGTCAGTCCTTGTTTTTTGGGTACACTTTGTGACCAATCTCCAACCCTTTATTTAACTACTATTTAACTATTTAACATTTATTTGAACACTAGTCTTGTGTGGTTCACAACCCGGGCTTACTATGTAAAATCAAAACCTTGGTGACTCACTCACTCACCTTGTGATGTAACCTGGACTGTTTAGTATTGTAGAAGGGGTCATTGTCATAGATATCTCCCCAAGGTAATATTTTGTCCACAGCACTGCTTAGTGAACAGAGGCATATTCCTGACAAGGGCACTTGCTGAAATAAGTTTGCCATAATCATTAACTGATATTTAAAATGTTAAGGCTGGTTTTGACTCGATGTGTATAACCCACAGGCCTGGCGGAGTCCAGGGAGGACAAGGAGCGAGACCAGGACGAGACGGACACCATGCAGGCCACTGGGGGCGCCACCGCAGCGAAGGAAGAGGTGAATGCTGAGCTGAAGAAGTCGGCAACAGCGGCAGCAGAGGCTCAGGAGGGGAGTGAGGAGGAGGAGGCGGGTGTCGGGAAGATGCAGGAGAGAGAACACAGTTTTGATGAGGGATTCGACCTGGATCCAGATGCTCTGCTTGGTTCAGATTCTGAGATGGAGAAAGCCCACCCCCCTTTGAAACAGGTAAAATCAGCAAGGATGAAAAATACTCTTGTACAAACTCGCCCATGAAGAACCCATGCTTGCCTTAAGAGGCGACTAAAGGGATCAGGTGGTCAGGCTTGCTTACTTGGTTGATGCATGATATCCCAATTTCATGGATTGATGCTCATGATGTCGATCACTTGATTGTCTTGTCGAGACTTAATTATTTACAGACCGCCTTCACATGCATGAGTGCGGCGTTAGACAACAGACTAACAAACACTAGTACAAACTGCTTTGTGGTTACTGCATTTCCTCTATTAGACGCCCGGACGTTAATTTCACACAAGGCATCAACCCGACATCTATTAGAGGCCCAGCGTCCATTCTGTTTAATGCTGGCAGGGTGGCAACTCCTTACCAAATCCCAAATTGTTCATAGGGTACAGTTGCAGGAAATGTTGCTACAATAATGTAAGGAGGTTCCAACAAGCGGAGATTGGGTTAGGTTTGGAGAATACCACTTGAGGGTAAATCCCTTTCTATTTTTAGTAATACTAATCAATACCATAAATTATCAGGCCTCACCTATCCACCCTAATCACTCTCACTCACTCACTCACTCACTCACCACTCACTCACTCACCCACCCACACAACCACTCACTCACTCTCAAACACCCACCCACTCACTTATACACTCACCCACACACACAACCACCAACTTACTTTTTCTTTAGTTCTTGTTACAAAACTCTGAGACATGCAGAGAACTACCATCTTTGATATCAAAATCAACAAGGGAGAGATTCTATTCATGGTCCAAAATCATTCATACTCACACCCCACTTGATAACAGCCTCTATCTTATATCGCTGTAAAACTCACTCACTCTTTTGATGACAGCCGCTATTTTACAGCGCTGTAAAACTCACTCACTCTCTTGATGACAGCTGCTATCTTACATCGTTGTAAAACTCACTCACTCTCTTGATGACAGCCACTATCTTACATCGCTGTAAAACTCACTCACTCTCTTAATGACAGCCGCTATCTTACATCGCTGTAAAACTCACTCACTCTCTTAATGACAGCCGCTATCTTACATCGCTGTAAAACTCACTCACTCTCTTAATGACAGCCACTATCTTACATCACTGTAAAACCCACTCAACCTCTTGATGACAGCCGCTATCTTACATCGCTGTAAAACTCACTCACTCTCTTGATGACAGCCGCTATCTTACATCGCTGTAAAACTCACTCACTCTCTTAATGACAGCCACTATCTTTCATCACTGTAAAACCCACTCAACCTCTTGATGACAGCCGCTATCTTACATCGCTGTAAAACTCACTCACTCTCTTAATGACAGCCACTATCTTACATCACTGTAAAACCCACTCAACCTCTTGATGACAGCCGCTATCTTACATCGCTGTAAAACTCACTCACTCTCTTGATGACAGCCGCTATCTTACATCGCAACTCACTCACTCACTCTCTTGATGACAGCCGCTATCTTACATCGCTGTAAAACTCACTCACTCTCTTGATGACAGCCACTATCTTACATCGCTGTAAAACTCACTCACTCTCTTGATGACAGCCGCTATCTTACATCGCTGTAAAACTCACTCACTCTCTTGATAACAGCCGCTATCTTACATCGCTGTAAAACTCACTCACTCTCTTGATGACAGCCGCTATCTTACATCGCTGTAAAACTCACTCACTCTCTTGATGACAGCCGCTATCTTACATCGCTGTAAAACTCACTCACTCTCTTGATGACAGCCGCTATCTTACATCGCTGTAAAACTCACTCACTCTCTTGATGACAGCCGCTATCTTACATCGCAACTCACTCACTCACTCTCTTGATGACAGCCGCTATCTTACATCGCTGTAAAACTCACTCACTCTCTTGATGACAGCCACTATCTTACATCGCTGTAAAACTCACTCACTCTCTTGATGACAGCCGCTATCTTACATCGCTGTAAAACTCACTCACTCTCTTAATGACAGCCACTATCTTACATCACTGTAAAACTCACTCACTCTCTTGATGACAGCCGCTATCTTACATCGCTGTAAAACTCACTCACTCTCTTAATGACAGCCACTATCTTACATCACTGTAAAACCCACTCAACCTCTTGATGACAGCCGCTATCTTACATCGCTGTAAAACTCACTCACTCTCTTGATGACAGCCGCTATCTTACATCGCTGTAAAACTCACTCACTCTCTTAATGACAGCCACTATCTTTCATCACTGTAAAACCCACTCAACCTCTTGATGACAGCCGCTATCTTACATCGCTGTAAAACTCACTCACTCTCTTAATGACAGCCACTATCTTACATCACTGTAAAACCCACTCAACCTCTTGATGACAGCCGCTATCTTACATCGCTGTAAAACTCACTCACTCTCTTGATGACAGCCGCTATCTTACATCGCAACTCACTCACTCACTCTCTTGATGACAGCCGCTATCTTACATCGCTGTAAAACTCACTCACTCTCTTGATGACAGCCACTATCTTACATCGCTGTAAAACTCACTCACTCTCTTGATGACAGCCGCTATCTTACATCGCTGTAAAACTCACTCACTCTCTTGATAACAGCCGCTATCTTACATCGCTGTAAAACTCACTCACTCTCTTGATGACAGCCGCTATCTTACATCGCTGTAAAACTCACTCACTCTCTTGATGACAGCCGCTATCTTACATCGCTGTAAAACTCACTCACTCTCTTGATGACAGCCGCTATCTTACATCGCTGTAAAACTCACTCACTCTCTTGATGACAGCCGCTATCTTACATCGCAACTCACTCACTCACTCTCTTGATGACAGCCGCTATCTTACATCGCTGTAAAACTCACTCACTCTCTTGATGACAGCCACTATCTTACATCGCTGTAAAACTCACTCACTCTCTTGATGACAGCCGCTATCTTACATCGCTGTAAAACTCACTCACTCTCTTAATGACAGCCACTATCTTACATCACTGTAAAACTCACTCACTCTCTTGATGACAGCCGCTATCTTACATCGCTGTAAAACTCACTCACTCTCTTAATGACAGCCACTATCTTACATCACTGTAAAACCCACTCAACCTCTTGATGACAGCCGCTATCTTACATCGCTGTAAAACTCACTCACTCTCTTGATGACAGCCGCTATCTTACATCGCTGTAAAACTCACTCACTCTCTTAATGACAGCCACTATCTTTCATCACTGTAAAACCCACTCAACCTCTTGATGACAGCCGCTATCTTACATCGCTGTAAAACTCACTCACTCTCTTAATGACAGCCACTATCTTACATCACTGTAAAACCCACTCAACCTCTTGATGACAGCCGCTATCTTACATCGCTGTAAAACTCACTCACTCTCTTGATGACAGCCGCTATCTTACATCGCAACTCACTCACTCACTCTCTTGATGACAGCCGCTATCTTACATCGCTGTAAAACTCACTCACTCTCTTGATGACAGCCACTATCTTACATCGCTGTAAAACTCACTCACTCTCTTGATGACAGCCGCTATCTTACATCGCTGTAAAACTCACTCACTCTCTTGATAACAGCCGCTATCTTACATCGCTGTAAAACTCACTCACTCTCTTGATGACAGCCGCTATCTTACATCGCTGTAAAACTCACTCACTCTCTTGATGACAGCCGCTATCTTACATCGCTGTAAAACTCACTCACTCTCTTGATGACAGCCGCTATCTTACATCGCTGTAAAACTCACTCACTCTCTTGATGACAGCCGCTATCTTACATCGCAACTCACTCACTCACTCTCTTGATGACAGCCGCTATCTTACATCGCTGTAAAACTCACTCACTCTCTTGATGACAGCCACTATCTTACATCGCTGTAAAACTCACTCACTCTCTTGATGACAGCCGCTATCTTACATCGCTGTAAAACTCACTCACTCTCTTGATGACAGCCGCTATCTTACATCGCTGTAAAACTCACTCACTCTCTTGATGACAGCCGCTATCTTACATCGCTGTAAAACTCACTCACTCTCTTGATGACAGCCGCTATCTTACATCGCTGTAAAACTCACTCACTCTCTTGATAACAGCCGCTATCTTACATCGCTGTAAAACTCACTCACTCTCTTGATGACAGCCGCTATCTTACATCGCAACTCACTCACTCTCTTGATGACAGCCGCTATCTTACATCGCTGTAAAACTCACTCACTCTCTTGATGACAGCCGCTATCTTACATCGCTGTAAAACTCACTCACTCAACCTCTTGCCCTGTTGCAGACTGACCCCTGGGATCACGTGGTCAGTGCAGTGACCAGCACCCAGAGGCTGAAGGCGCTGCGTCAGCGACTGACCGGGGCCCACCCTGAGATGCCACTGGTTAACAAGATCATTGAGTTTGTCATGTACGAACACCCAATAGACATCGACAAGCTGCGGAGATCTCTGCATTATCAGGTAACACTTTGTCAGCAACCACCATGCTTACAAAGTTTAAAGAAATATTATGTTATAATATTCAGCCTGTGAAAATAAAATGCAAACTATAACAGCTATAAATTGAATATTTGCTATAAGTATTTCAGTTCAAATTGAGAAGCGGGCTGTAATTATTATTATTATTATTATTATTATTATTATTATTATCATTATACAAAAAAATCATAAAAAGTAAGCCTTGTGATATAACAATTTTTCCCGTAAATGTATCGAGTTTTGAGTTCAGAATTATGTGCGACCATTTCATTCACCCATTTTTTTTTCAATTGCCACTTCCATTTTTTCAAATAATTGTAAAATAGTGGAAAAACAAATCAGTTTGTTTAGATATGATGTAAATACTGTATTGTATTTTTTATAACAAAATACTTTGTATTTACTTCACCAAACATGACACAGCTTATGAAATGCTTAAGGTAACCCCTCGGCCCTCTACTTGCAGGTTGCAAGGGCGGAGCTACGGCTGAAGGGCATCCAGAACATGCTGTGTCTGGTCCACAAGGACCACCTGGTGCCCTCCGTCAAGTACGCTGTCCTGTGTGGCTGGCAGGGACTCCTGACGGTGGGGCGCAAGTTCAACACACCCCTCCCCCACTGTCTGGCCAATGTCAAGCTCATCCCACCCTGTGATCGGATCCTACTGGAGATGACATTTGCGGAACTGTACCGCTGGGCCATTCGGGAACTTAGAACCTGTGTCATATCCGCTGACATGACCTTCAAGGCAAAGGGAGTTAACCCTTCCCAACCAGCTCAGGACAACACCAAGGTAGGCAGAACATGTCAAGTATTTCACATTGGGTTATGTATTGTCACCATTTCAGTTTCAGCAGTTAATTTTCGTTTCGTCCACAACTGTGGGGCGTCAGAAATACCACATTTCCGTGAAAGGAACATCTTTGTGTGAACTTGATTATCAGGTGATGTCTAGCCTCATTGAGATTGCCTGAACCTCAGCCCCCAGCCCCACAGGTCTGTTGTTTGGGTTCATTGTAGATGTGATGTACATTTTCAATGCAAGCAGTAGTATGACACTGTATGGGTTGCAGGACTGTTTCGTACCCTTCTATCCAGCTGACTCTCACAGCAGACTCTGGTAGTGATCTCAGTGGCAAATTAGTCCTTTGGCTTACTGTCGAGGCAGGATAGTGTCAGATATGATTTCTTCTGATCCTCAGGGGCGGTCGGGTAGCCAAGTGGTTAAAGAGTTCGCTCGTCTCGCCAAAGACCTGGGTTCAAATCCCGACATGGGTATAATGTGTGAAGCCCATTTCTGGTGTCCCCCGCCGTGATATTGCTGGAATATTGCTAAAAGCAGCGTAAAACCATACTCACTCACTCACTCTTCTGATCCTCACATAAAAATTCTTTCAAGTTGTTTTGTTGGGTACCTTATAACTGAATCATTGTACCTCCATCATTGCAATTTATGGCTCATTTTATGAAGCAAATACATGCGATAATCTTAGTCTCTACATATAAAACATGTGTAGTGTTGCAGGAAATGCTATTGAGATCTGAAATATTGCTGACTGCAGTGCAAAGCAACATTCATCCTAGCAGTTCTGTCCAGAATATACGATGTATGTGGTGTAAATGTAAGTTGTGTCAGGTCTTTGACTGCAATGTTCAGGTTCCTCTACAGGAACGGCTGAGTCTGGGAGCCCTGCCTGTGGCGCGGTTCATCCTGGCAACACTGGGCATCCTGATGGCGGAACACCAGTCCAGTAGTCTCAGTCTGCTGCTCAACAGCGGAGTCCTCGCCCTGACACAGAGCATACTCAGGCTTGCAGGTGAGTGGCACAGAGCATATTGAGGCTTGCAGGTGAGTGACACAGAGCATACTCAGACTTGCAGGTAAGTGACACAGAGCATAGTCAGACTTGCAGGTGAGTGGCACAGAGCATACTCAGACTTGTAGGTGAGTGGCACAGAGCATACTCAGACTTGTCAGGTGAGTGACACAGAGCATACTCAGACTTGCAGGTGAGTGACACAGAGCATACTCAGACTTGCAGGTGAGTGACACAGAGCATAGTCAGACTTGTCAGGTGAGTGACAGAGCATAGTCAGACTTGCAGGTGAGTGACACAGAGCATACTCAGACTTGCAGTTGAGTGGCACAGAGCATACTCAGACTTGCAGGTGAGTGACACAGAGCATACTCAGACTTGCAGTTGAGTGGCACAGAGCATACTCAGACTTGCAGTTGAGTGACACAGAGCATACTCAGACTTGCAGGTGAGTGACACAGAGCATACTCAGACTTGCAGTTGAGTGACACAGAGCATACTCAGACTTGCAGTTGAGTGACACAGAGCATACTCAGACTTGCAGTTGAGTGACACAGCATACTCAGACTTGCAGTTGAGTGACACAGAGCATACTCAGACTTGCAGTTGAGTGACACAGAGCATACTCAGACTTGCAGTTGAGTGACACAGAGCATACTCAGACTTGCAGGTGAGTGACACAGAGCATACTCAGACTTGCAGGTGAGTGACACAGAGCATACTCAGGCTAGAGAGTAATTTGTTATCCTTTGGTAATGATGTAACATATTTTCGGTAACAACATTTTTTTTACATAATTTTGAAGATGATTCTGTATTACTTCTTGTCTAGATAAGGCCACAATAATTATTTACTAGATTGTCATCCCCACCCGAATCACAACTAAACCCCCAACAACTTAGTTGTTTAGAGCACTGTAACAACATCAGTTGTCAAACAGCCATTTCATGTTTATGACATGCCATAAACTGGTCTACAACCGACTCTTGGTGTGTGTCCTACATTGAGATGATTGTAAACTTGGTTGGCAATGGCACTGCCTGCAAGTGAGATGTTCATCCTGTGTGCAGGTCCCGACCCGGATCTGCTGATCCCGGACAACAACATGGTGGTGTGCACTGTGCCGGAGGAACAGAAGGTCAAGAAGCAGACGCAGCAGATGCCGCTGTCCGGAGCCGAGTTGGCTGCCATGATGAAGATCGGGACTCGGGTCATGAGAGGCGTTGACTGGAAGTGGGGGGATCAGGTTCGTTTTAAGTTAAAATTAAAGCTGAAAGGACAATTGAACAATATAGCTGTAATACTAAAAGTCATAATTACTATCAAAACTGAAATGACAACTGAATGTTGAACAAAAACTTTGAATTTTTATTCATTGTTGTCATGATGTAGCAGTAACAATTTTGACTATGGACTCTACTCATCCTAATCTGAAATAGCATTCTGACTATAATGCTTGCTGCATGTAGGACGGCCCACCACCAGGTCTGGGTCGTGTGATCGGGGAGCTCGGGGAGGACGGCTGGATCAGAGTGCAGTGGGACACGGGGAGCACCAACAGCTACCGGATGGGCAAGGAGGGCAAGTATGACCTCAAGTTGGCCGAGCCGCCGGAACTCCCGGACAATGATGAAGAAGATGAAGAGGAACTTGAGTCAGGTGGGTCACCTTGCAGTCTCCTTCATCTCTCACACTTCATCTCTCACACTTCATCTCCCAAATCTCCTCACACCTTCATCTGGCACCCCCATGTCTGGTGTTCCCCGCCGTGATATTGCTGGAATATTGCTAAAAGCGGCGTAAAACCATACTCCCTCATCACCTTCATCTCTCACACCTTCATAACCTTTCATGTTCCGTTAATAAAGTGAATCCCTAACATTGGTGGAGATGTCTCATTACAGAGAAGTGCAAACCCGAGAGCAAACACCCGACATCCTTGGTGCGACGGTCAACAATATGGCTACTGTGCTCCCTGTCTGTGAGTGCAGGAATCCACTCCGACCGTGCTCAGAAGGAGGCTATAGGATCTCTGTGTGGCCTCATGAGGAACGTTGTGGACTGTGGCTGTAACTATGGTCTCAGTGAGTACCGTGTTCTAGTGTTTATAATGCACAATTTAAAAAAGCTTTGTAGAGTGATGTGCTTTTTATGGTTTTCAACAGTGAGTTTTATATTTTCCAAAAACAAAAATATTACTGCAAACACTTTACATTGCATATTGTAGGGCAACAACTCCATACTGAAGTAAGCCAGTCAGTCCTGTTATTGCGATATTAGATGACATAAAGTCTTCAGTGTAATTCTGCCTTTGAATTTTTAATCCATTTCATGAATTTTATTCTTAATTTGATTCATTGTGTATATTAATTTTGGTTAGATCACTTGTAAAATTATCAGCATTCAGTCATGTCAGAAACCCAAAGCTTGCAAGTCTAAGAAAAATCTGTCGTTCATTTGAATATGTCTCATAATTTTAAAATTTCTGCAATTTTAAAATTTGACATTTTTAGTTTTCCAGTCACTATATTAGTTCAATAATCTTGGCATGATGTTAATCCCCATTTCACCTCACCTCACCTGTGGAACATGGCCCAGGAATTCAACCATGTAAGGTTGGAATCATTTAGATAAGGAAGCATGTTTGTCTACATACGTTAGAACGTATGTTGTGGAACTTGCCTTGTGTCACCAGGGAAGCTGGGAAGAAGATTGTACTAGATGCTAATTGAGTTTTCAGTGTGTTTTATGTGTATTAAGGGTTTGGTTTCAATAATGCTACTTTCTGGTCTCTAGATGTCAACTCAACAGCAATCCAGATTGCCAGCGAGCAGCACTTCAACTGGTGCAGCCTAGGGTTTGTGCGCAGCATCGCAACGGGGCAGGTGATCAGCCAGGCTCTCAGCACGCCCAGGTGGATCTCCCTGCTGATGAAGATCCTGGAGGAGGAGCAGGGCGTGAAGCATGTCAAGAATGTCTACAGACAGGTGAGGGATAACCTGGATAATTACATAGCTGTTCTATAGTGGATTGTCACTTGTAGTTGCCTGTATACTGGGTCAGTCTGTGCCGAGACACCTGACCAGTTGAGTTGGTCAGTAGTTGCCTGTGTCCTGGATCAGTCTGTGCCGAGACACCTGACCGGTTGAGTTGGTCAGTAGTTGCCTGTGTCCTGGATCAGTTGAGTTGGTCAGTAGTTGCCTGTGTCCTGGATCAGTCTGTGCCGAGACACCTGACCGGTTGAGTTGGTGGGTAGTTGCCTGTGTCCTGGATCAGTTGAGTTGGTCACTAGTTGCTTGTGTCCTGGATCAGTCTGTGCCGAGACACCTGATCAGTTGAGTTGGTCAGTAGTTGCCTGTGTCCTGGATCAGTCTGTGCCGAGACACCTGACCAGTTGAGTTGGTCAGTAGTTGCCTGCATACTGGATCAGTCTGTGCCGAGACACCTGACCAGTTGAGTTGGTCAGTAGTTGCCTGTGTCCTGGATCAGTCTGTGCCGAGACACCTGACCAGTTGAGTTGGTCAGTAGTTGCCTGTGTCCTGGATCAGTCTGTGCCGAGACACCTGACCAGTTGAGTTGGTCAGTAGTTGCCTGTGTCCTGGATCAGTCTGTGCCGAGACACCTGACCAGTTGAGTTGGTCAGTAGTTGCCTGTATACTGGATCAGTCTGTGCCGAGACACCTGACCAGTTGAGTTGGTCAGTAGTTGCCTGTATACTGGATCAGTCTGTGCCGAGACACCTGACCAGTTGAGTTGGTCAGTAGTTGCCTGTGTCCTGGATCAGTCTGTGCCGAGACACCTGACCAGTTGAGTTGGTCAGTAGTTGCCTGTGTCCTGGATCAGTCTGTGCCGAGACACCTGACCAGTTGAGTTGGTCAGTAGTTGCCTGCATACTGGATCAGTCTGTGCCGAGACACCTGACCAGTTGAGTTGGTCAGTAGTTGCCTGTGTCCTGGATCAGTCTGTGCCGAGACACCTGACCAGTTGAGTTGGTCAGTAGTTGCCTGTGTCCTGGATCAGTCTGTGCCGAGACACCTGACCAGTTGAGTTGGTCAGTAGTTGCCTGTGTCCTGGATCAGTCTGTGCCGAGACACCTGACCAGTTGAGTTGGTCAGTAGTTGCCTGTATACTGGATCAGTCTGTGCCGAGACACCTGACCAGTTGAGTTGGTCAGTAGTTGCCTGTATACTGGATCAGTCTGTGCCGAGACACCTGACCAGTTGAGTTGGTCAGTAGTTGCCTGTGTCCTGGATCAGTCTGTGCCGAGACACCTGACCAGTTGAGTTGGTCAGTAGTTGCCTGTATACTGGGTCAGTCTATGCCGAGACACCTGACCAGTTGAGTTGGTCAGTAGTTGCCTGTGTCCTGGATCAGTCTGTGCCGAGACACCTGACCAGTTGAATTGGTCAGTAGTTGCCTGTATACTGGGACAGTCTGTGCCGAGACACCTGACCAGTTGAGTTGGTCAGTAGTTGCCTGTGTCCTGGATCAGTCTGTGCCGAGACACCTGACCAGTTGAGTTGGTCAGTAGTTGCCTGTATACTGGGTCAGTCTATGCCGAGACACCTGACCAGTTGAGTTGGTCAGTAGTTGCCTGTGTCCTGGATCAGTCTATGCCGAGACACCTGACCAGTTGAGTTGGTCAGTAGTTGCCTGTATACTGGATCAGTCTGTGCCGAGAAACCTGACCAGTTGAGTTGGTCAGTAGTTGCCTGTATACTGGGTCAGTCTGTGCCGAGACACCTGACCAGTTGAGTTGGTCAGTAGTTGCCTGTATACTGGGTCAGTCTGTGCCGAGAAACCTGACCAGTTGAGTTGGTCAGTAGTTGCCTGTATACTGGGTCAGTCTGTGCCGAGACACCTGACCAGTTGAGTTGGTCAGTAGTTGCCTGTATACTGGATCAGTC
Source organism: Haliotis cracherodii (assembly GCF_022045235.1). Lineage (NCBI taxonomy): Eukaryota > Metazoa > Mollusca > Gastropoda > Lepetellida > Haliotidae > Haliotis > Haliotis cracherodii. The sequence goes on from NW_027266341.1 coordinate 35,675,806, forward strand.
TGTGCCGAGACACCTGACCAGTTTAGTTGGTCGGTAGTTGCCTGTGTCCTGGATCAGTTGAGTTGGTCAGTAGTTGGTTGTGTCCTGGATCAGTCTGTGCCGAGACACCTGACCAGTTGAGTTGGTCAGTAGTTGCCTGTATACTGGGTCAGTCTATGCCGAGACACCTGACCAGTTGAGTTGGTCAGTAGTTGCCTGTGTCCTGGATCAGTCTGTGCCGAGACACCTGACCAGTTGAGTTGGTCAGTAGTTGCCTGTATACTGGGACAGTCTATGTCGAGACACCTGACCAGGTGAGTTGGTCAGTAGTTGCCTGTGTCCTGGATCAGTCTGTGCCGAGACACCTGACCGGTTGAGTTGGTCAGTAGTTGCCTGTGTCCTGGATCAGTTGAGTTGGTCAGTAGTTGCTTGTGTCCTGGATCAGTCTGTGCCGAGACACCTGATCAGTTGAGTTGGTCAGTAGTTGCCTGCATACTGGATCAGTCTATGCCGAGACACCTGACCAGTTGAGTTGGTCAGTAGTTGCCTGTGTCCTGGATCAGTCTATGCCGAGACACCTGACCAGTTGAGTTGGTCAGTAGTTGCCTGTATACTGGATCAGTCTGTGCCGAGAAACCTGACCAGTTGAGTTGGTCAGTAGTTGCCTGTATACTGGGTCAGTCTGTGCCGAGACACCTGACCAGTTGAGTTGGTCAGTAGTTGCCTGTATACTGGGTCAGTCTGTGCCGAGAAACCTGACCAGTTGAGTTGGTCAGTAGTTGCCTGTATACTGGGTCAGTCTGTGCCGAGACACCTGACCAGTTGAGTTGGTCAGTAGTTGCCTGTATACTGGATCAGTCTGTGCCGAGACACCTGACCAGTTGAGTTGGTCGGTAGTTGCCTGTGTCCTGGATCAGTTGAGTTGGTCAGTAGTTGGTTGTGTCCTGGATCAGTCTGTGCCGAGACACCTGACCAGTTGAGTTGGTCAGTAGTTGCCTGTATACTGGGTCAGTCTATGCCGAGACACCTGACCAGTTGAGTTGGTCAGTAGTTGCCTGTGTCCTGGATCAGTCTGTGCCGAGACACCTGACCAGTTGAGTTGGTCAGTAGTTGCCTGTATACTGGGACAGTCTATGTCGAGACACCTGACCAGGTGAGTTGGTCAGTAGTTGCCTGTGTCCTGGATCAGTCTGTGCCGAGACACCTGACCGGTTGAGTTGGTCAGTAGTTGCCTGTGTCCTGGATCAGTTGAGTTGGTCAGTAGTTGCTTGTGTCCTGGATCAGTCTGTGCCGAGACACCTGATCAGTTGAGTTGGTCAGTAGTTGCCTGTGTCCTGGATCAGTCTGTGCCGAGACACCTGACCAGTTGAGTTGGTCAGTAGTTGCCTGTGTCCTGGATCAGTCTGTGCCGAGACACCTGACCAGTTGAGTTGGTCAGTAGTTGCCTGTGTCCTGGATCAGTCTGTGCCGAGACACCTGACCAGTTGAGTTGGTCAGTAGTTGCCTGCATACTGGATCAGTCTGTGCCGAGACACCTGACCAGTTGAGTTGGTCAGTAGTTGCCTGTGTCCTGGATCAGTCTGTGCCGAGACACCTGACCAGTTGAGTTGGTCAGTAGTTGCCTGTGTCCTTGATCAGTCTGTGCCGAGACACCTGACCAGTTGAGTTGGTCAGTAGTTGCCTGTGTCCTGGATCAGTCTGTGCCGAGACACCTGACCAGTTGAGTTGGTCAGTAGTTGCCTGTATACTGGATCAGTCTGTGCCGAGACACCTGACCAGTTGAGTTGGTCAGTAGTTGCCTGTATACTGGATCAGTCTGTGCCGAGACACCTGACCAGTTGAGTTGGTCAGTAGTTGCCTGTGTCCTGGATCAGTCTGTGCCGAGACACCTGACCAGTTGAGTTGGTCAGTAGTTGCCTGTATACTGGGTCAGTCTATGCCGAGACACCTGACCAGTTGAGTTGGTCAGTAGTTGCCTGTGTCCTGGATCAGTCTGTGCCGAGACACCTGACCAGTTGAATTGGTCAGTAGTTGCCTGTATACTGGGACAGTCTGTGCCGAGACACCTGACCAGTTGAGTTGGTCAGTAGTTGCCTGTGTCCTGGATCAGTCTGTGCCGAGACACCTGACCAGTTGAGTTGGTCAGTAGTTGCCTGTATACTGGGTCAGTCTATGCCGAGACACCTGACCAGTTGAGTTGGTCAGTAGTTGCCTGTGTCCTGGATCAGTCTATGCCGAGACACCTGACCAGTTGAGTTGGTCAGTAGTTGCCTGTATACTGGATCAGTCTGTGCCGAGAAACCTGACCAGTTGAGTTGGTCAGTAGTTGCCTGTATACTGGGTCAGTCTGTGCCGAGACACCTGACCAGTTGAGTTGGTCAGTAGTTGCCTGTATACTGGGTCAGTCTGTGCCGAGAAACCTGACCAGTTGAGTTGGTCAGTAGTTGCCTGTATACTGGGTCAGTCTGTGCCGAGACACCTGACCAGTTGAGTTGGTCAGTAGTTGCCTGTATACTGGGTCAGTCTGTGCCGAGACACCTGACCAGTTGAGTTGGTCGGTAGTTGCCTGTGTCCTGGATCAGTTGAGTTGGTCAGTAGTTGGTTGTGTCCTGGATCAGTCTGTGCCGAGACACCTGACCAGTTGAGTTGGTCAGTAGTTGCCTGTGTCCTGGATCAGTCTGTGCCGAGACACCTGACCAGTTGAGTTGGTCAGTAGTTGCCTGTATACTGGGTCAGTCTGTGCCGAGACACCTAAGTTTTATACAAAGAAGTACAGGACAATTCTTACAAAGGCATTTGGTATCTTGATCGGTATGTGAATGTTTACTTAGGATAAGGATTGACCTGGGTCTCTCAGTCTGAGACACCTGCAGCTGTTGCAATTGAAGCAGTTTTATTTATTCAAACAGACATATTTTTTTGCATCCATTAATCTGCCTTGTGATCCTGGGTTTGAATCACAGTTCGTCCTGATTACATTGTAGATAAACGTCTGAGAACTTCAGGATTTCCTCCCACATCAAACTGATATGACTGAAATTCAAAGACTTGGATTAAACTCTTTTCAGATTCTAACTCTGAAGCTCCTCCGCACTGTCTTACCTTCCTGGGACCACAGCATGGACATCACCCGCATCAACGACATCATCCATCGCCTCTTCAAACTGCTGGGCTCTGTGCTGACAGCATGCTCAACAGACCCCACTCTCATCTCACAGTGTAAGTTGCCTCCCCTGTTGCCATAGGGATGTACTTCCTTTGCATACATAAATCTGCCTTGTGTACCTGGATATTTCCAGCTTTGTAGTCGCATAAATGATTTTGTAATTTTACCCTAAATAGTAACAGTATTCCACTAGATAGGGGCTATGGGGTAGCTAAAAATTGTTGGATAAATCCCGTATCTCCTCATTCCGCTATAATACCTTGGTTTGAATCGAAAGGTACAATGAGGGAAATTATAAGCCATGACCTGATATTGTTACAATTCTTGACCCTACATTATTGATGAAACCAGTATTGGACATACAGTACTGCTGCAGTAATATGGACCATACAGTACTGCTAAAGCCAGTATGGACCATGCAGTACTGCTGAAGTCAGTATGGACCGTGCAGTACTGCTGAAGCTAGTATTGGATCCTCAATACTGCTGAAGCCAATATGGACCATACAGTACTGCTAAAGCCAGTATGGACCATGCAGTACTGCTGAAGCTAGTACTGGATCTTCAATACTGCTGAAGCCAATATGGACCATACAGTACTGCTAAAGCCAGTATGGACCATGCAGTACTGCTGAAGTCAGAATGGACCATGCAGTACTGCTGAAGCTAGTATTGGATCTACAATACTTATAAAACCAATATGGACACCATATGACACCATAACAGCCTCCTAATATTTTCTGTTTGTGTTAGTATTCAGTGATCTCCCTTGACAGTGCCAGAATTCAGATGCTCAAAAACATTTCAAAATGACTCAAATCCCAACATTTTCCTTCTTTACAGATGAGAGCCCAAGACCATGTCGAAAGCAGGTACGAGCCCCAGTGTCCATCACAGCGTCCTACACCAGCACAATCACGGAGGAGATTGTTGCTCTGCTGAGGAAGCTACACTCCCTCGACACATGGAACATCCACATCAACAAGTTTATCGAACGTCAGCTGCCACGCATCGTGGACCTCATACAAGACAGACCAACCCAACAGGTACCATACATAAAATCCCACTTATCTTTCTTGCTGGCAGTTATATTTATGTGTGTTGATTTTGTTAGTTAAAATCTAAGAAAACTTAGAAACCCAGTATGTCATGCTTGCTGTAAAAGGCGACTATGCTTGTCGTAAGAAGCAACTAATGGGATCAGGTGGTCAGGCTCGCTGGTTTGATAGATGCATGTCATCATATTCCAACTGCATGGATCGATGACCATGATTTCAATCACTCAATTGTCTAGTTCAGACTAGTTTATTTACAGACTGACGTCATATTGCTGTTGTTTAACAACAAACCAACAAAACTCCAATTCTGTATCTCTGTGTAACACGTCTTGCTGTTCTTCCCAGCCACCGAGTGATGAAAGCCGACTGGGCCAGGACCAGGAGACTGTCGCCATAGTGATGGCCGTTCTGGCCATGATAGGCGGGGTGGACAACCGACCTCGGCTTGGGGGTCTCGTCCTACATGATGGTTATGGAGTTGGCACAATATCAAAGATCACACCCAAGGGAAAGATACACGTCCAGTTTCACGATGGCTCGGCTCAAGTGTGTCGTCTCACGGAGCTCACGTCGGTAAGTCCCCAAGCAGCTACCATCATTGGTGATCTAACCGATGTGAAGTTAGGAGAAACTCAATCTCCATGAAGGCAGTATATATATATATGCTCAATATCAAATTTATCAATCAAAGTCAACAAAAATTTAAAATTCCAAGGAGCACTAATGCATCGAATTAAGCAGTCACTGATGGTACCACTCCATCTAACTGTCTTCCTTTCATTCTGTCACTCTCACCAACTCTCATTTATTCTTTCACTCACTCTCTCTTAGTCTTTCACTCTTGCTGTCGCTGTCACACTCTCTCACTCTCTCTCTTGCTCTCTCTCTTGCTCTCCCTCTTTTCACTTTCATTCTCATTTTTCACTCACTCCCACACTCACTGTCACTCATTCTCTCCCTCACTCTCACTGTCTCCCACTCATTCACATTCTCCCTGTGGGGTGTTGCAGCTCCCCCTGGTTGAGTTCAGCATTGAGAGGCTGCCTCTGACTGGGAGTCTGCTGACCAGCTGGGCTAAACTTGTCAGTCTGGCCGGTGCCGGCTTCCGTACAGAGAGAAAGGAGGAAATCCCCCGTGCTCCACTAGCCACCAGCACTGGCAGCATCGAGTCTGTGTCGGGGACAACATCAGTCGGTAGGTTCTGTAGAGTCTCTGTCCATCAGTCGGTAGGTTCTGAAGGGTCTGTGTCTGGGACACTGTCAGTCAGTAGGTTTTGTAGAGTCTGTCTGGGACAACATCAGTCGGTAGGTTTTGTAGAGTCTATGCCAAGACAATCGGTAGGTTCTGTAGAGTCTTATGTCCGGGACAACATCAGTCGGTAGGTTCTGTAGAGTCTGTCTGGGACAACATCAGTCCGTAGGTTCTGTAGAGTCTTATGTCCGGGACAACATCAGTCCGTAGGTTCTGTAGAGTCTTATGTCCGGGACAACATCAGTCCATAGGTTCTGTAGAGTCTATGCCAAGACAATTGGTAGGTTCTGTAGAGTCTGTCTGGGACAACATCAGTCGGTAGGTTTTGTAGAGTCTATGCCAAGACAATCGGTAGGTTCTGTAGCGTCTATGTACGGGACAACATCAGTCCGTAGGTTCTGTAGAGTCTATGCCAAGACAATTGGTAGGTTCTGTAGAGTCTATGTCCGGGACAACATCAGTCGGTAGGTTCTGTAGAGTCTGTCTGGGACAACATCAGTCGGTAGGTTTTGTAGAGTCTATGCCAAGACAATCGGTAGGTTCTGTAGCGTCTATGTCCGGGACAACATCAGTCCGTAGGTTCTGTAGAGTCTTATGTCCGGGACAACATCAGTCCGTAGGTTCTGTAGAGTCTTATGTCCGGGACAACATCAGTCCATAGGTTCTGTAGAGTCTATGCCAAGACAATTGGTAGGTTCTGTAGAGTCTATATCCGGGACAACATCAGTCGGTAGGTTCTGTAGAGTCTGTCTGGGACAACATCAGTCGGTAGGTTTTGTAGAGTCTATGCCAAGACAATCGGTAGGTTCTGTAGCGTCTATGTCCGGGACAACATCAGTCCGTAGGTTCTGTAGAGTCTATGCCAAGACAATTGGTAGGTTCTGTAGAGTCTATGTCCGGGACAACATCAGTCGGTAGGTTCTGTAGAGTCTGTCTGGGACAACATCAGTCGGTAGGTTTTGTAGAGTCTATGCCAAGACAATCGGTAGGTTCTGTAGCGTCTATGTCCGGGACAACATCAGTCAGTAGGTTCTGTAGAGTCTATGTCCGGGGCAACGTCAGTCAGTAGGTTCTGTAGAGTCTGTCTGGGAAAACATCAGTCAGTAGGTTTTGTAGAGTCTATGCCAAGACAATAGGTAGGTTCCGTAGAGTCTATGTCCGAGACAACATCAGTCAGTAGGTTCTGTAGAGTCTGTCTGGGAAAACATCACTCACTAGGTTTTGTAGAGTCTATGTCAAGACAATAGGTAGGTTCTGTAGAGTCTATGTCCGAGACAACATCAGTCAGTAGGTTCTGTAGAGTCTATGTCCGGGACAACATCAGTCAGTAGGTTCTGTAGAGTCTTATGCCCAGGACAACATCAGTCAGTAGGTTCTGTAGAGTCTATGTTCGGGACAACATCAGTCAGTAGGTTCTGTAGAGTCTATGTCAAGACAATCGGTAGGTTCTTTAGAGTCTTATGTCCGGGACAACATCAGTCAGAAGGTTCTGTAGAGTCTATGTCAAGACAATCGGTAGGTTCTTTAGAGTCTTATGTCCGGGACAACATCAGTCGATAGGTTCTGTAGAGTCTAATGTCCGGGACAACATCAGTCAGTAGGTTCTGTAGAGTCTATGTCAAGACAATAGGTAGGTTCTGTAGAGTCTATGTCCGGGACAACATCAGTCGGTAGGTTCTGTATAGTCTATGTCCGGGACAACATCAGTCAGTAGCTTCTGTAGAGTCTTATGTCTGGGACAACATCAGTCAGTAGGTTCTGTAGAGGCTATGTCCGGTACAACGTCAGTCGGTAGCTTCTGTAGAGTGTTATGCCCGGGACAACGTCAGTCAGTAGCTTCTGTAGAGTCTTATGTCCGGGACAACATCAGTCAGTAGGTTCTGTAGAGGCTATGTCCGGGACAACATCAGTCAGTAGGTTCTGTAGAGTCTTATGTCCGGGACAACATCAGTCAGTAGGTTCTGTAGAGGCTATGTCCGGGACAACATCAGTCAGTAGGTTCTGTAGAGTCTATGTCCGGGACAACATCAGTCAGTAGGTTCTGTATAGTCTATGTCCGGGACAACATCAGTCAGTAGCTTCTGTAGAGTCTTATGTCCGGGACAACATCAGTCAGTAGGTTCTGTAGAGTCTATGTCCAGGGACGCTGTCAGTCAGTAGGTTCTGTAGAGGGACACTGTCAGTCATCTTTATCCTGCTTTTGGTGTGTTGAACATTTTGACTGCCCTTGTAACATTATTTATTTATACAATTATAAATAACCTGATTTTCCTCTCATCATAGAGTTTGTTAAGTACAGAAAATCATCACTGAATAAAAACTTTAGTTTCCTATCACTGCTAATACCTCATTGAAATGATGGTGCTAACTAACCCATGCCCCCCTTCACCCTGTGCCAGGAGGATTCACTATCAACCCAAAAGAGTTGCGGAAGCAGCAGATCAGGCTTAGTCTGCTCCGGGCAGCGCGGGTCCTGTTCAGTCATCAAGACAACCTGCGCCAGATCTTGTCTCAGCCGGTCGCAAGTGAGTTTCTCCACGATGGCTTCGGCGTTATCGAGGAGGATGTGAACACTGAAACATCACAAGGGACGTCGCTGATGCAGCAGTTGTTGATGGCTGCCACTCAGCCCTCGCCTCTGAAGGCCATGTTCAGCAGGGAAGAGATGGAGGTCAGTTCTCATTATGGAATCTATATGTGTGATTGGCCAGACACGTACTTGTCCGCCAAGATGGCCAACAGACTTCTCCGGCATGTACAATCATTATGCTCAATTTGTCACTAACGATTTTATGTGCCAACCATAGACTCACTGATGTTTCCTCTTGAATAAGGAAACACATTTACCTTCATTTTCTCACAAAACGTGAACCTTGTGAAGATCTGTGGTAGAATAGGTCTTCAGCAACCCATGCATGGTTGATCCGTGTCATTGTATCCTAATTGTGTGGATCGATGCTCATGATGTCAATCACTGGATTGTCTGGTCCAGACTCAGTTATTTACAGCCCCCAGTCATATAGGTGGAATATTGCTGTGTTTGGGGTTAAAAAACAAGCATACAAACAAAAACAACACATGACTATTGGTAATGTTAAGAATGTCCCTCGTGAATTAGTATTGAAAGTTTAACTGTTGAATTATTCTTTCACAAGGGACAGGCCCTGCGAATATTTCGGTGTAGAATAGGTCTTCAGTAACCCATGCTTGCCGTAAAAGGCGACTATGCTTGTCTTAAAAGACGACTAACGGGATCGGGTGGTCAGGCTCGCTGACTTGGTTGATACATGTCATTGATCCCAATTGCGTGGATCGATGCTCATGATATCAGTCACTGGATTGTCTGGTCCAGACTCAATTATTTATAGACCGCCGTCATACAGCTGGAATATTGCTGAGTGCGGCATTAAACAACAAACCAACCAACTAACCACAAGGGACAGATAATCTGTAAATCCTCTTATCTCATTCTTTTTGTCTTGCTTTGTGACAACTGACTGTTTTCTTGCTACAGGCAGCTGCACTGGCCACATGTCAGTATCTGACTGCTGAAGCAGGACAGCCGTGCGACTCCGACGAAGACACCAGCTCTGACGAGGACCAGATGATGGCTTCTGGGATATCGTCCATCACCTCCTTTAACACCCCGCCGGTTGCAGCCCCTGTACCCAGGGTGCCACGCCCACGCAAGATGAGGCCCTCACAGCCGCCTCCATCATCCCTGGTGCAGCAAATCATTGAGATGGGCTTCCCCAGGAAGAATGTGGAGTTTGCCATCAAGGTCATTGGCAATGGAGGTACGAAGTCCTACATCACTCTGGGGAGACAACAGGAATGCATTTATTCATCCAGAATTCCAAACAAATATAGGTGCATTGGGGATAAAACTGGTTAAATTGGAATGCTTTATAGTTTATATTTTTTTTAAATTAGGAGGATTTAAATACTGGGAATCATTCTTGAAAAAAATGTTTTTCCAAAGTACTGCATCCCCTAGAGTGGGGTGCGCATTATGCTTGGGTGCACACTGTACACCGGAAAATACAGTATTTAACATTGCATTCAATGCAATAATGGCTACATGAAGATCAGGGATAGAATTGGTCTTCAGCAACCCATGCTTGCCGTAAGAGGTGACTATGCTTGTCGTAAGAGGCGTCTAATGGGATCAGGTGGTGAAGCCATGCACCCATAGTGTCCCAATTGCTTTGATCGATGTTCACGCCATCAATCGCTGGATTTTCTTGTCCAGATTTAATTTATTTACAGACCACCATCAAATAGCTAGAATATTGCTGAGTGTGGCGTTAACAAGCAAGCAAACAAACACTGCAATAATGCACACTAAGCACTGAGGCCTTTCCCTCTTCATTGGTCCTGTTATAAAGTCAACAACACATGAATATTCTTTTTGTTTTGTACAGCCCTCAGCTCGACCGATTCTCGGAGTGCCGAGGCGCTGGTGAGCTGGCTGATTGAGCACCAGGAGGTTCCAGGCCAGGAAGAGTCGGACACGGACAGTCTATCCTCCATCGATGGGTACTCCGAGAGTGACTCCATGTCTGAGGACTTTGATGACTTCGACACATATGATGTGAGTCTTGTACACATGTTATTTCAAAGGACTTCAACAGCAGCAAACTTTATGCAGGTTTTTGTCTGCCTTTGTTGTAATAACGCTTGTCTTTCACTTGAAGATCATTCCATGACATAATCGAAATACTGTTCATTTAGTGAAGTTCTATAACCGAAATTCACTCACTCACTCACTCATGCTCAGGTGTTTCACCAAAGTCTACAACTAGGATGTGACTGAAATGCTGTCACAAATGTCTAGACTCTATTCACTTACTTCTGCAATATTATTGTCTTGGGCATGAAGTGGCAGTCGGGTAGCCTAGTGGTTAAAGCGTTCGCTCGTCACACTGAGGACCCGGTTTTGATTCCCGACATGGGTACAATGTGTGAAGCCCATTTCTGGTGTCCCCCGCCGTGACATTGCTGGAATATTGCTAAGAGCGGCGTAAAACCATACTCACTCACTCACTCACTCACTTGGGCATGAAACATATCTTCACTCTGTCATTGGTGTAAGCTGATGTATTTTCCAGTTCCTGCCGTCCGACCGAGGCGGTGCTGCCGGGGCTCCCACACCATTCAAGAAGCGCACTGACTTCCTGAGCAACGATGAGTATGCCGTGTTTGTCCGTGACCACATCCAGGTGGGAATGATGGTCCGGTGCTGTCGCACATACGAGGAAGTTCATGAAGGCGACATCGGCAAAGTCATCAAAGTGAGTACCAGCGGAAGGTCTGGGGTTTGATCCCAGCTGTGTCATACCAAATGACCTTAAAAGATAGTACTTGTTGTTACTCTGCCTAAGCATTCAGGGGCTAAAACAAGGATTGGTCAGCTGAGAGTCAGTATACTGTATACAGCATGGAATCTCTGTGGGCTAGCACTATAAATCGGTCTGGACTAGTATAAGCACACACAGACACACACATTCACATATGCATGCACGTCGCTATATAAGTGCAATAATCTTGGACACGGCGTTAAACTCCATTTCACCTCACCTCACCTCACCTCACCTCACCTCACCTCACCTCACCTCACCTATTTACGTTCAGCTGTAACAAGCTCCAGAACTTCAGTGCAAACTTGAATTATTATGAGACATGGGATCTGATTGGCCAGTTGTGACAATCTTGTAAAAGCTGTTGCATTAGGGGTAATGGGAATAGCCAAACAAAAGGTTGACGACCTTGGTCAGTTGATGTCAGCTAAGGCTAAGACTGCATGTGGATTTTCAACACAGTGATACACGGATTCATACCTTGAATCCGGCTATGTCTTACTGCCTCAAAGAAGGGACTGTCCTTCATTGTAAAGTGTGTGAGATTGACTTCGCTTGCATACACACTGGTAATAACGACTTCTGACAAGTAGCTGAATTCTTCTAGAACTCCTGGTATGGCAAGTTGGGGGGAAACAGGGGTGGTAGGGTAGCCTAGTTGTAAAGTGTTTGCTTTTCTTGCCAAAGATCTGGATTCCCCACATGGGTACAGTGTGTGAAGACCATTTCTTGTGTCCCCCGCTGGAATATTGCTAAAAGCGGTGTAAAACAATACTCACTCACAAGGGGGAAACAGGTCTGAAACGTATTCACGCTTCTTCTTGACACGTGTCACTCTTCTTATACATTGGTTGTTGTGCTTCAGCTTGACCGCGATGGCCTCCATGACCTGAACATCCAGGCGGACTGGCAGAGGAAGAATGGGACGTACTGGGTGCGCTACATCCACGTGGAGCTCCTGGGCTTCACTAACATAACGTCAGGTAACCGCACAGAGTGTAAGTGGAGACTGTCTTCTGTTGCTGCACCGGCACACGCCCAACTCCCCCTCCCCCACACGGCGTCATTGCACCGTCCACGCCTGCCACGCCTGCTGGATCACTACCTCCACACAGCAGTCTCAGCCCTGGAACTAAAGCCTATGTTAATTATGGAGGTCTGATTGGTGTGGAATATGTTTGGGTTAAGTGGGACCAATATGTATTTGAGTCAAATAATTGTAAAGAAATTGTATCTGAAATATTGGGCCAGGTATTTATGTTATTCAAGTCTGCAGCTGACCTTGTCAAGTTGAGAATTTTCAGCTGGGCTATTCTACAGGGCTCAGATTGCTTTGTGGAATGAATCAGTTTCACCTGACCCCGACATGAACCCTATCTGGACCTGACCTGCACCCGATCTGGACCTGACATACACTGACCTTGGTCAGACCTGGACCCAAACTGCATCTGGTTGCACTGACCTGAACCTGGCTCGGACCCAACATGAACCTCGCCAAGACCTGACCTGGACCTGACCTAGACCTGACCTAGATCTGACCTGAACCTGACCTGAACCTGACCGGACCTGGTTCTGACCTAGACCTGTCCTGAATCTGACCTGGACCCAACATGAACCTGACCTAGATCTGACCTGGACCCGACCTGACCTGGACCCGACCTGACCTGGACCCTATTTGGATCAGTTCTTGATTCTATTCATTTCCCCTTCCTCCTTCACAACCATGGGATTTCATCCAGCACTTTGTTTGTCTTTGTTATGTTTGCAATATGTTTGTTTCCAATCTGTTACATTTAATTCTCCTGTTGTTAAATTTGTGAATTGTTTCTGAATTATTTATCAATTTCTTTGATATAAGTTGTTGATCCTTTTTATGTTTTGTTTGTTTTGAAAACACCTTCTTTTGAGCTCATAATGAATAGATTATATTCTTAATTTCAGTTGGTAGTCAGAATATCAAGGTTGGCGACAAGGTGCGAGTGAAGCCGTCCGTGTCCACACCAACGTACAAGTGGGGGTCCGTCACACACGGCAGCGTAGGGACTGTAACAGGTACACTTACCTCTTGTTGTAACATGTCTGCCCCAGAGGGATTTGCATCCAATTCTTCAAATTTGTATCATCATATTTTGCTAAATTCAGGGTCTTTGCCTTCCATACAGAATCACTGTATACAATGAAGTAATGTTTTTCTTAGAAATACATGTGTAACAATGTGTTTGCAAAGCTAGGCACATACTCTCAAATGATAACCCATCATTGTCAAATTACATAAGTCATAAATTGTTTGCAGTAAAATGAACTACAGTCCTACATGAAACATCCAAGGTTCTGGGCTACCAGAATATATTTTTTGATAGCCCAATGGGCTTGGTACCGTACACTTATGTGGGATCTCGATTGGATGTATAAATTCACCAAGACTGCCCTGTGGTCTAGTGGTTGAGCGTCTGCCCAGAGAGCGGAACGTCCTGGGTTCCGTTCCCAGCGTCATCCCAAAAGACGTTAAAAAATGTAACTTGTTGTTACTCTGCCTGGTGCTCAGCATTATGAGGCATTATGGAGGATTATTACTAGATGGGATGTTAAACCCCATTTCACCTCACCTCACCTTTCACCAATGCTTGATAAACATGATGAAGTTGTTGATTACTGGTGAACAGATGTTTTGAATGTGAGGTCGGGGCTTCAATGCTTGTATTCCTATGTCCAGCTATCAACCCCAACGGCCGTGATATCACAGTGGACTTCCCGCAGCAGGCACACTGGACCGGGGTCATCGAGGAGATGGAACTCGTGCCCAGCACACATCCCAGAATCTCGTCAGTCTATATTATTATCATTATTGTTATCCTCACTAGATCCAGGGATTTACCTAGACCTGCCCAGAATCTGTTTTAAAAAGAAAATGTGTAGTATTTTGGCAACTAAAAATGACATTTACTTACAAAACATGTAGTATTTTTCGTTAACTTTGGCTACTGAAAATGACATTTACTTACAAAACATGTGGTATTTTTCGTTAACTTTGGCAACTGAAAATGACAATAACTTACAAAACATGTAGTATTTTTCGTTAACTTTGGCAACTGAAAATGACATTTACTTACAAACCATTTCATTGAAAGGACTTCTGTGGGGGTCAAGTCTCCCACCCCCCCATTTCAATTTAGCGAGTCGGCTAAAGATGTTGACTGAACATCTTAGAAACCGTTACTAAGGAAGGTGCGTACTCTGATCCCTTACCAAAATGGCGGAGGGTATTAGGTATACTGTAATCTAGACGCAAAGTTGTCCAGGGTATATATTACAACAGAATGGGGAAGTAATACCTTGGATAATCGAGGATGAGGTCCGTGGTGCACATGGAGATCTGTGTCTGTATGATTGTTCTTGTGGTTTCAGATGTAATGGTTGCCAAGTGTCGCCACTGACAGGCCCAAGGTTTAAGTGTAAAATCTGTGATGATTTTGACTTCTGTGAAAACTGCTTCAAGAACAACAAGACTCACAAGCATCCCTTCAACAGGATCACAGAGCCAGGTGAGCCTTGTATCTGATTGTAAATCAGGATGTTATCTGCTCTCCTGTGTGAATAGGTCAATTGATTGTGACCTGAATGTGTGGATTGTGTGTCACTTTGACCTGATGGTGTGGATTGTGTGTCACTTTGACCTGATGGTGTGGATTGTGTGTCACCGTGACCTGATGGTGTGGATTGTGTGTCATCATGACCTAAATGTGTGGATTGTGTGTCACTTTGACCTGATGGTGTGGATTGTGTGTCACTGTGACCTGATGGTGTTGATTGTGTGTCACTGTGACCTGATGGTATGGATTGTGTGTCACTGTGACCTGATGGTGTTGATTGTGTGTCACTGTGACCTGATGGTGTGGATTGTGTGTCACTTTGACCTGATGGTGTGGATTGTGTGTCACTTTGACCTGATGGTATGGATTGTGTGTCATCATGACCTAAATGTGTGGATTGTGTGTCACTTTGACCTGATGGTGTGGATTGTGTGTCACTGTGACCTGATGGTATGGATTGTGTGTCATCATGACCTGATGGTATGGATTGTGTGTCACTTTGACCTGATGGTGTGTATTGTGTGTCACTTTGACCTGATGGTGTGGATTGTGTGTCACTGTGACCTGTTGGTGTGGATTGTGTGTCATCATGACCTGAATGTGTGGATTGTGTGTCACTTTGACCTGATGGTGTGGATTGTGTGTCATCATGACCTGATGGTATGGATTGTGTGTCACTTTGACCTGATGGTGTGTATTGTGTGTCACTTTGACCTGATGGTGTGGATTGTGTGTCACTGTGACCTGTTGGTGTGGATTGTGTGTCATCATGACCTGAATGTGTGGATTGTGTGTCACTTTGACCTGATGGTGTGGATTGTGTGTCACTTTGACCTGATGGTGTGGATTGTGTGTCACTGTGACCTGATGGTGTGGATTGTGTCATCATGACCTAAATATGTGGATTGTGTGTCAATTTGACCTGATGGTGTGAATTGTGTGTCACTGTGACCTGATGGTGTGGATTGTGTGTTACTGTGACCTTTTGGTGTGGATTGTGTGTCACTGTGACCTGATGGTGTGGATTGTGTGTCACTGTGACCTGATGGTGTGAATTGTGTGTCACTGTGACCTGATGGTGGGGATTGTGTGTCACTGTGACCTGATGGTGTGGATTGTGTGTCACTGTGACCTGATGGTGTGGATTGTGTGTCATTGGGACCTGAATGTGTGTTTTTGTGAGCTGATGGTGTGTTATGAACTAATGGTGTGGATTGTTGTGTGTGACCCAGTCGTTGATGAGGATGTGGGAGTCATGGTGTTGTTGTTGTGTGAGACCCAGTCGTTGATGGGGATGTGGGAGTCATGGTGTTGTTGTTGTGTGTGACCCAGTCGTTGATGGGGATGTGGGAGTCATGGTGTTGTTGTTGTGTGAGACCCAGTCGTTGATGAGGATGTGGGAGTCACAGTGTTGTTGTTGTGTGAGACCCAGTCGTTGATGAGGATGTGGGAGTCACAGTGTTGTTGTTGTGTGAGACCCAGTCGTTGATGGGGATGTGGGAGTCATGGTGTTGTTGTTGTGCGAGACCCAGTCGTTGATGGGGATGTGGGAGTCATGGTGATGTTGTTGTGTGTGACCCAGTCGTTGATGGGGATGTGGGAGTCATGGTGTTGTTGTTGTGTGAGACCCAGTCGTTGATGAGGATGTGGGAGTCACAGTGTTGTTGTTGTGTGAGACCCAGTCGTTGATGGGGATGTGGGAGTCATGGTGTTGTTGTTGTGTGTGACCCAGTCGTTGATGGGGATGTGGGAGTCACAGTGTTGTTGTTGTGTGTGACCCAGTCGTTGATGGGGATGTGGGAGTCATGGTGTTGTTGTTGTGTGAGACCCAGTCGTTGATGGGGATGTGGGAGTCATGGTGTTGTTGTTGTGTGTGACCCAGTCGTTGATGAGGATGTGGGAGTCATGGTGTTGTTGTTGTGTGTGACCCAGTCGTTGATGAGGATGTGGGAGTCATGGTGTTGTGTGTTCCCCAGGTGGTGAGCCGGTGTACGTGGGGAAGCCAGGGAAGCAGCATCGACCCACGCCGCGTGTTGCCAGCGGATCTCTCGTTGACAACTGGCACATGTGCTGCAAGACCATCCACGTGTCCTCCCGGGACAACCAGGCCTCCAAGCTCATCGACGGAAACAGCGGATACTGGCAGAGTTCCGGATCTCAAGGAAAGGTAACTCCCCTAAATGTAGGCATCAGTTGTCACCTATATAATTAGAACTCACACAGCTTCGTTTTGTCCGTGAAAAGAAAGTAGTAAATGCATTAAGGTGTAATGTAGGATAAGTTTACAGATGTAAAAAAATATTTAGATTTACCAGTACCATGTAAATTCCCTTCCCTCAGCACTGGATCCGCCTGGAGATGCAGCCGGACATCCTCATCAACCGGCTGTACATGCGGGTGGACCCCAGCGACTCCAGCTACATGCCGTCCACGGTGGACATCCTCGGTGGGGAGTCCATCCACAACATGAAGGAGCTACGCACTGTCCACATCTCCCCCACTGACACACTGGTCACCCTGCTGCAGGAGATGACAGAGGTGAGTACTGTCCACACCTTCTCCCACCCCTCGACAGATTTATTCCTGGCTCATGAACAGAGAGAGAATTATCCAAGATATATATATATATATATATATATATATATATATAACCTTCTGTGTCATCATGGCTGTGGAGAGAGGACTCTCACTTTCTCAGTATGGTGCTGGCACTTAGTTCAGACTGCTACATCTGCCTTCAGAAGCCTGTGTCGAGTTGACATTATTTTAGCCTAGTGTACACAGTTGTTATTAATCTATCGGTGAAAATCAGAAATGTTCTGAGAAGATTGTTGAAGATGTATGTCCTTGGTGCTTGAATTTCCCTATATACTTTCAGAACTACCGCCTCATTGAGATAGATGTCCTTGGTGCTTGAATTTCACCATATACTTTCAGTACTACCGCCTCATTGAGATAGATGTCCTTGGTGCTTGAATTTCACCATATACTTTCAGTACTACCGCCTCATTGAGATAGATGTCCTTGGTGCTTGAATTTCACCATATACTTTCAGTACTACTGCCTCATTGAGATAGATGTCCTTGGTGCTTGAATTTCACCATATACCTTCAGTACTACCGCCTCATTGAGATAGATGTTCTTGGTGCTTGCATTTCACCATATACTTTCAGTACTACCGCCTCATTGAGATAGATGTCCGCCAGTGTCGCAGCAGCGGCATTGACTGTAAGGTCCACGGCCTCCAGATTGTGGGCCGTCATCGGTCCGAGGAGGAGGACTCGGCCGCCAGCTTCTCGTTTCTGGCCTCGGACAAGGAGGATGATGACGAACGGCCGGCCACGCAGCCCGGCAGGAAGAAGCTGAGGGCGTTCGGCAACAAGGACATCCAGACTCATGTGTTTGTCTGGGGACTGAACGACAAGGACCAACTTGGGGGACCCAAGGGATCGAAGGTAACTGCCAATGGGTTCAAAGCAGGACAACAATTTTGAAATCTAAATCTGATAGGTAATAGATTGTGTGTATTCAACATGTAAACACTGCATGAAGTGACTAGGTAATGTTGAAATACTAATGTTTTAATATCAGTCTGAGTGTGAATCTTGATGAGTTGATGCTGATGTTCCCAGATCAAGATGCCGGTCCTGAATGAGAGTCTGTCAGGGGTGAAGTGTGTGCAGATAGCAGGCGGCTCCAAGAGCCTTTTCTGTGGTGAGTTGTGCCTTCTGCTCATTGTATGTCCTTGTATCAACCCAAGTTTGTCTGGTCCAGACTCAATAATGTACTGGCTGCTGTGGTGTAACTGTGTACAAGGATAGCTCAAACAACATCCACTCACTCAACCCTCTCATATCTGTATCTCTTCAGTGTCACTTAGAAGTTGGATACGTAACTATGACAACAGAGTTTGATGATCAACTTCTTTTTTCATTGACTGCCTCCATGTTCTTGTGGATAGAGCGTCTGCCCAGAAGGTCAGGGCTTTGATACATTGCTGAGTGCAGTGTTAAACAAACAAACAAACAAACAAACAAACAAAACAAACTCCAGTGTTGCTCAATGTTCATACTCCCTGTTTCTGCAGTGACACAGGATGGGAAGGTGTATGCCTGTGGGGAAGCCACCAATGGCCGTCTGGGCCTCGGAATGAACGCAGGCAACGTCTCTGTACCCAGAATGCTCACTTCTCTCAGTCAGTATCACATCAAGAAGGTTGCTGTGCACTCAGGTATTGTGGCTGTATTACACCCATCTGTAACATGATCAATGAGTATATAGGTTGTGTATAAAAGAAAAAACTAATAAATGAATAAATTTAAAAAAATAAAAATAATGAATGAATGAATGAATGAATGAATGAATGAATGAATGAATGAATGAATGAATGAATGAATGAATGAATGAATGAATGAATGAATGAATGAATGAATGAATGAATGAATGAATGAATGAATGAATGAATGATACTCCTGCTGAGGCATGAGACTAATGTAGTTATGATATGTGACATGCTGATTGTGTTGTCATGTGGAATGTTGCTCATGCTATCAACCACTAGGTTGTCTTAGTTATGTATTAACCACTTTGAAATAACTGTTATATTCCTGGCTGGGGAACTAAGCTATATTCAATCACTGACATTAGCTAGAGCAGTTGAATCTAATGTTGTTATGCTGCTCTGTTCTGTATGTTGGGGTAAAGCTAGGCCAGTGGGACTCCTTTGTCAGGGAAAAGCAAATGTACCGGTATGTATAACTGGTGCTCTGTGGGAATCCAACCTTTGAAAGGCTCATTTTTACAATATAGACAGGATATTTGTTGTTACTTTTAGTTCCATGTCTCCTCGTGTGTTCCAGGTGGGCGTCACGCCATGGCGCTGACAGTGGATGGCAAGGTGTTCTCCTGGGGGGAGGGGGACGACGGCAAACTGGGACATTCCAGCAGGATGTAGGTGGACCACAGCAACATCATTAGCATCAGCATTCCTCACGTCATAACTGCCTCCTGTTGCCATGATACTGACAGAAGAACACACATGCCCCATAGCGCCATACTTGTCACATGAATACTGCTGTGTTGAATTAATATGAAAATGGTTTTCAAAGTGTTTGTAAATACTTGATTGATAATCTGGGTTTGTATACAGTTTTAGATGTTGGGTCAAGTAAATTTATTTTTTCAGTTTATGGATATTAGAACCTGGAGTACATCTGTGTACCTGTCTGGACTGTGTAATAGTGTGTGTCCAAATAATGTGATGGCTACCTATGGCTATACCACTAGGGTGTGTTATGTCCATTATTTTGGTGGGTCGTTTTTCTTCGAAATGAATCAACACATGCAATGCACCATGGTCAAATGATTTGATGGAGACAAGGGAAACTAGCCTCAGTTTAACAGTATTGCATCGTCTCGTAAAGAGCATCACCTTCTTGGCCAACATATAAGTCGGTTAGAGTGGTTATCGAGCATTAAAAGTCCAGTTAAGTCAAGTTTGTAGTTGTAGTTATCAATGAATCATTATTTTTTCAGATACTTATCGTCATACACCCATTGCCCTGCCTTCCCTTTATATAGTTGACTTGAAAAGTACTTCAATGTTGAATTATGAAAATTGATTTCAAAGCACTTGTAAATATTTGATTGATAGTATTGGACTGCCTGGAAGCTAGTCCATGTGTTATGCATTCAGGGACTTGTCATGATACATCCATTACCCCCACACCTTTCATCCCCCAACCCCATCAACCTCCCTCTCTCTTCCCCCTGTCTACAAGTTCAATAGTCTTGAGGGCGGTCAGGTAGCCTAGTGGTTAAAGAGTTCGCTCGTCACGCCGAAGACCCGGGTTCGGTTCCCAACATGGGTACAATGTGTGAAGCCCATTTCTGGTGTCCCCCGGTGTGATATTGCTGGAATATTGCTAAAAGCGGCGTAAAACCATACTCACTCACTCTCTCAAAAGTCTTGAAGGCAACATTATTCACATTTCATCTCGCCTCCTTACATATGCAGCTGACTTGCTGTGTAACACGTTGTGTCTGATACAGGAACTGTGACACCCCCAAGCTGATCGAGGCTCTCAAGTCGAAGCGAGTCCGCGACATTTCCTGTGGCAGTTCCCACAGTGCGGCCATCATCTCTAACGGCGACCTGTACACCTGGGGTCTGGGAGACTACGGCCGTCTCGGACATGCAGACAACACCACACAGCTGAAACCCAAACAGGTGGGTGAAGACAAGGACAAACCTACAACAATATGTACCATGAATCTTTACTGATATAATTGACTTCAGTATTTTTTACAAAGATTTGTGCAAAGTGTGCACACAGATCCCCACAAAAAAGTTAACATATGTTCTTGTAAATATGTCATTAACTTCACAGACTTACAGGAGAAATAAACAGATGTTTGTAAGTAGGAAAATAATATATGGTTTGTTCTATATCTTATATGTCACTTGAAAACTTCTGCAAATCAGGAAAATGATATCTCCTGTGGATGCTAGTTTTGGATGATAAAAATGTTCCTCTGTTAGGTGAAGGCCTTGGCTGGTCAGCGTGTGATCCAGATCGCGTGTGGGAGTCGGGACGCCCAGACCCTAGCCCTCACTGACGAGGGTCATGTGTATTCGTGGGGAGACGGGGACTTTGGGAAGCTGGGGCGAGGCGGCAGTGACGGCTGCAACTCCCCCCATGTCATCGAGCGGCTGACGGGACTGGGTGTGTGTCAGATTGAGTGTGGCGCTCAGTTCTCTCTTGCTCTCACCAAGACAGGTCAAGTCTGGACATGGTGAGTTGGTGGTCAGCTGGAATGTCTGTATGCCTCTGTTCACTCAGCAGTGAATGGGTACCCAGCAGGATGTGTTGGTAACTATTAACCTTCTAGCTCTCACAGGCAGATTGTGTTGCATACTCCCCAGGGAGCTAAGAATGAAGTGCACACTGATCCTCTGACTGGGGTAATAATATAGTCCTTTGAGCATGCCTTAGGTAGTGGATTTGGCAGATTATTATCATTATTACTTAAATAATAATAGTAATAATAATAATGATTATTATTATTATTATTATTGTTGTTGTTATTAACTGAACTGAAATGATTTAAATATGATGTTATTTAGGAAGGTAGTTTAAGGGTTTGATACTCTTTTTATCAAATATTTTTATTTCAAAAGATGGTTTGTGATGTGAGTGAGTGATGATGTAGCTGCTGATGTTGGGAACTAAGACTGTCTGCCTCTGTGTTAACAGTGTTTTCTTCCAATTCCTAGGGGTAAGGGGGACTACTTTCGCTTGGGCCACGGGACAGACGCACATGTTCGGAAGCCCCAGCTGGTGGAAGGCCTTAAGGGCAAGAAGGTCATCCACGTGGCGGTGGGGGCCCTCCACTGTCTCACTGTCACAGACCAGGGACATGTACGTACACAGAGGTCACAGGGGTCACAGGGGTCACGTTAGTTGTGACAGCAAATTTGGTTAAAGGAATATTTTCAAAAATATGATTTCTCACCATGGCGTCTTGGTTTAAATAAAAAAATATATCACTTTGTTGAAAGTTTGTTTTATCACTTGATAAATGAATCAGGAAGTGCATCCATTACATAACTGTTTTTGTAAACCCCTAAAATCAAGGCTGACCTAATACAATACTGATGAAATGCTATTTCTGACTGTACATATGTGCTGTGTAGGTGTATGCGTGGGGTGACAATGACCACGGTCAGCAGGGTAACGGGTCCACCACGGTCAACAGGAAGCCGGCCTTGGTGCAAGGCCTTGAAGGAAGCAAGATCACCCGTGTGGCATGTGGGTCATCCCACAGCGTGGCCTGGGCAACAACCGATCTGTCCACACCAACGACACACGAGCCTGTTCTGTTCTCTGCATCTAAGGATGCGCTCGGTGCTACCCTGCTAGGTGAGGAGAGGAGCGACCAACTGTATGCTACTGTACATTTGAAGGGGCTATTCCTATTATTCAGCAGTACACCAAACTGATTACTTACAATTTGGAAGTACTGGTTGAGGAAGGTTTCTGTGCCTCTATATCATCAAAACTTTTAATTTATCAAGTCTGATTCCATAAAGGGTTTCTCTGTAGCCATTAGTCTCAAGTTGTAACTACAACTAAATTTGGGTCTAGAAAGCGTGGCTTATAATAGCATATAAAATCAGATTAGAGTGTATTGAAACTGAGTGAGTTGGATTTAACGCTACTTTGAACAGTATTCAAGTTATATTTCGGCGTGCCAGTTTAATGTGGGAGGAAAGCCCAAAGTGATGCAGGTCTTAGACGGTTACCACTTTGGTGAAACCATAAGTACCGATTGAAATTGATGCCAAGGGACCACTTTTGGTCGACTGCTATGCAAGCTTAGGAAAACTATATGTGACTATATGTGTTTTCCAACTGTAGGCCTTCTGTGTGCAACGGAAGAATCACTTTTCATTAAACAAGTGACTGTGATGGAGTGTAATGGTGGTTCTCCTCATGGAGTCATAAGTGTGCCAAGTCGAGTTGATTATAAAAAATTAGCCGGCTTCTCCCGCTTAGATATTAATCACAATTTGTTTGTTGGGGTGGTGGGGAATGGGTGGGGGTGGGGTGTCCTCAGAATTTATATTCATATGTAATGTCAAAGCATTGGGAAGCTTTCTTCCCCAGCTGTTGTTACTGACTGTGCAGAATATGTCAGAAGTTCAATTGCCAGGTCAGGATGTTTATATGATGTCAGCACTGGCTGTGCTGTGGCCCTGTTCTTGCTGTGTGTTATCCTGTGTTGTTTGCCTTCCCACAGGGTTGTTCGAGCCCCAGGGAGAAGAGGGGGCTCTGCCTGCGACGGTTCCACAGCTCCAGAACAAGAACAGCCGGCCATCACTGTCCAAGATCCTCCTGTCTCTAGAGTCAGACGTGGAGAAGCAGAAGGCGCTGGCACACGTTCTGACAGCACTACAGATTCTATATGCCAGGTAGGCCGCTGTACCCCATATCACCCATCACAAATGGCTGCCTGATTGCTAATGAGTCGTAATGCAATATTTACTCACTAACTCACTCCACATCTCACCAGCCTGTAGTCTGGTTACATCGTCCCGAGGCAAGGGAGTTACCAGTAACTGACTCTAAAAGTCCAGTTTCCACCCTAGCCGGACTAGGCTGGAATTATCAAGTTATATTTTGGTTGATTGCAGGATTTGCAAAGCCTGTGTACTGTCAATTTAGCGTCAACATATATATTAAAAAATCTCTTCATGTTTTTAATCAAGGTGTTCACGTGATTTGATGCACTTTGCTAAGTAAGACATGTTTGATTACAATCAAGATAGTGAAATCAGATCAGATCGTCTTGACTGGGCACCGCCAGTTTGTTTGAAACAAATGCAGTTGATATGAGAGGTGGAATCTGATTGGTCAATAGGTGGCAAATAAAAGGGTCATAACTCATAATATCCACTGGTGGCGCTATGATCGATGGTAGCCTTGCCTCAGGAAGATGTCTTGTTACCAATCCCCACCATGGATGCAAGACTCACTGTGTTACTGTCCAAGCACAGACAAACCCTGCTCGCTCATCACGTATGTCCTGTGTTGTAGAGATGCTATAGTAGGCTCCCTGGCCCAGGAGATTCAGGTGCTGGCCGACACCAAGTCCTGCGTCCCCGTCACGGTCACACCCAGCCCCGACACCAGCACCCTTGTGACGGCATCGGAAGGGGTGGTCGACCACACAGACATCGACGTCTCCATTGTGGACACTATGGACCAGAGTGGACATGTAAGTGTTTTCAATTATTTTTGGGCGTGAAATATATGAAAATCAAACCCTTTTCTTTGAAATGCCCCAACATCAGCTAAATAATGTTTGTTAAATGGAAATCTCCTCTTCAGACACTGAAGCATCATTGGCAATCTTCATGCACTTCACATAAAGCACTGATTAAAAATTTGTCTGGTAAAATTTTGTGTGTATGATCATAGAATTGTGTCTATAAAGTTTATTCGGAAAGTTCTACATCCAGCAAAATCCTGGTGAGGGACACCAGAAATGGGCTTCACACATTGTACTCATGTGAAGAATCGAACCTAGGCCTTTGCCATAACAAGTGAATGCTTTGACCACTGGGCTACATGACGTCCCTTATTCAGTATCCAGTGAATGTGTTGCGAATAAGCACAATTGTTTGCATTTGTATGTGATGTTCCAGAGTCAGTTCTCCATGGACATGTCATTGTTCCGAAGCATGCACAGCCTCGCGGCGAAGGTGTCGCCAGCCACTAGCATCATTGCAGAGACGTTCACATCACCGGACGAGGTGACCCGCACCATGGACAGCGTGAGCACGGCTTACCCCCCGGGGCTGGACGAGTTCACCAGCAGGATGTCAGCCGACGACTCCCGGATCCTGGTCGACCTCCTCAAACTGGCAGTGGCCTGCCGGGTCGGGGAGAAGGGCAAGGAGACCATGTCCGAGATACTCACTGCCTTGGGCAAGGCCTACCCTCATGTAAATGGTTTATGCTTTCCAAAGAAACAAAAGTAGTTCATTCTTTGATCAATATTTTTGGAGTAAATTTGGTTCCACCCTCTCACCCACAACGCACTTACCCCAACCAACCATTCACCCAAAACCCACACATGTACATTCCAGTTTGGGCCAACCTGGTTCTTGGACTATTGTACATATCTCTCAAGTGCCTATACACATGCTTCAAACACCCCAACCCCAACCCCAACCCCAATCCCAACCCCAACAACAAATCCAACCTCAACCGCAACCCCAACAATAAATCCAACCTCAACTCCAACTGCAACCTCAACCCAAACAACAAATCGAACCCCAACCCCAACAACAAATCCAACCTCAACCCCATCCCCATCCCCAACCCCAACCCCAACCTCAACCTTAACCTCAACAATAAATCAAACCTCAACTCCAACTGCAACCCCAACCCCATCAACAAATCTAACCCCATCCCCAACCGCAACCTCAACCCCAAGTAAAATGACCTGTCAATTATGGGAAATATATTTCCATGGTTTAAGATTTGTGAATATGAAAACAGATATTTGTATTGTTATTACTTATGACCATGTGTATGACGTGGATGTTGCAGGTTGCAGAGATGGTGCTGGAGCTGTGTGTGACGGAGCTGGAGGATGTTTCAACAGACACCGACTCTGGCCGCGCCACGGCCCAGCCAGTAGTCCAGGAGAGTCCACACCCTTACACCGACGACACATCACAGCTGGGACACGTCAAGATACCCGGTCAGTGTCTAGTCTACACTTCCATAACAACAGGGCTGTCAGAGTAACATGCAGTAGTCATCCTGAAGAAACCTGGGGTTGATTCCTCTCATGCAATGTCCTCAGTGATGATAGAGCAGGGATATGTCAAACAGCATTACAAACTCAGTCACTAAGTCACTCCATTACTTGCTGACCAAGTAATATCAGCTGATTAGTAAATTGTGCTTTTGGCTAATTTTTTTATTCATGAATGTGAAGTTTGGAAAGTGCCCTAAATTTTAATCACATTAAACATTATATTCACAACATATATATCATTGCAAGAAATATCTCTTATAGTAGAAGCCAACATGTAGTTCTATGGCAAGTGGATGTGTTACCATGAACTAGCTAATGTAGATCAGTCAACTTCTGGATCCCAGTGATCTTGATCTAATATGTACATAGTTCCTGCTTACATACCATTATGTTGAGATGTGACTATGTTAAACCTTTTTTATGAGTTAGTACAGAAAGCGAGTGGATGTGAGTAGGAATGAGTATCTATGCTAGTGTCCATTTAAAAAAACAATCTGAGTCCATAATAGCCATGATGGCCACACCTCTAATATCAATCTTACTGTCAGTAACAATATGAATAGCATAAGCTTCTGGAACTCATGTCATAACTTTGCTTGCGCTTCCTAAATTGTCTGGGGAGGTCGGGTAGCCTAGTGGTTAAAATATTCGTTCGCCACGCCAAAGGTATGGGTTCAATTCACGACATGGGTACAATGTGTAAAACCTATTTCTGTCCCCTGTTGTGATATTGCTGGAATATTGCCAAAAGTGGCATAAAACCATTCTTACTCACTTCTAAATTGTCGGAATATCTGTTCTTACTTGGGCCAGGCACTACACTGGGTGTCTGGTCTTACTTGGGCCAGGCACTACACTGGGTGTCTGGTCTTATCTGTGACAGGAATAGAAATAAACTATCAGTATCACTTTTTATCCCCCCGGCATATTATGCGGGGGGATATAGCGATCAGCCAGTCTGTCTGTCCGGCCGGCCGGCCGGCCGTCTGTCTGTCCATAATCTTTTCCTTTTCCGGGGCAGAATTCGAAAACCATTCAGTGTATTTGATTGAAACATGGCAAATCTATCAGGCACATACTGAAGTGGTGCCTTTTGATATTTTGGAATTTTTCTAATTTAATTTTTTTTTAAATTTTATGGAATGAAGTTGGACATAGACTCAATTGGGGATGGGGTTCGTTTCCAGGGCAGAATTCGAAAACTATTCAGTGTATTTGATCGAAACTTGGCAAAGCTATCAGGCACATACTGAAGTGGTGCCTTTTGATATTTTTATTTTTACAAATTTTTATTTTTTACAATTTTTATGGAAAGAAGTTGGACCTAGACTCCATTGGGGAAACAGGTTCATTTCCGGGCCAGAATTCGAAAACCATTCAGTGGGTAAACAATGTATGCTTCTTAAAGAACATTCAACTGTTGACTCATTACTTACAGAATTGCACATCTACTAGTGGTTACTTTACAGACAGCTGCCGGGGGGATATGTCATCTTTTTGATGACTCTTGTTCACACACAAAAAGAAAGTATATTGTGAAAGATGGGAAGCACCCAAGACAAATTCGGTAAGAATATGTTAGTGAGTGGGGTTTTTCAATGCTTTCACAGAATTCCAGCAGGGGACATCTGAAATGGGCTTCACACATTTTACGAATGTGGAGAATGGAACCAAGGACTTTGGCATGACAAATGAACACTAGACCCCTTGTGTACTTGAAGGTCTATGACTTGAGTGAACATGATAGAGAGTAATGTTATTCCAATCTAATGGTTATTGTTATTGCTTCAGGGGCTGAGGCGCTGCGTGTAGAGTTTGACCGGCGCTGTTCCACGGAGAGACGCCATGATCCTCTCACCATTATGGACGGGTCAGGCAGGACAGTCGCCACCAGATCAGGTGAGTTGTACCGAACCCTCCATGCCTCCAACAACACATTCAGGGCTCCAGATAAGCTGCGCATCTGCGTAAAATACGCATCAGAAATGCAGAAATACGCTGTAAAATCAAATCCAAGCGTATCAAATACGCGATGAACATTACAGATATGCTACAAAAACAAAACTTGTGCGTATCATCAAAATATTGTGAAGTAACCCTGCGTATTTGATTAGCAAATCAACATCTTATTTTGAAATTATAAACAGGCATTCCATCAACCTTGCCAAACTCCAAGATGACAGTTACATCATGATCATTTGCCATCATACTTTCTTGGAAGTATCGTGGTATTTTTGAGTCCTATAAAGCTCTCGAACCCAGTTTGCAGGGACTAGATGAATAGTGTTTTTAAATATTTAACTTAAATACCCACATGTGTAAAAACTAGTGGGTAACAGAAATTTGAATACCCAGATAGAATTACTGATACCCAATGATTTTAAAATGCATGGGTAAAATACCCACAACACCAAAAGCTTATCTGGAGCTCTGACATTGCTGCATGTTATAACCAGCCTGTGGGGTTTACATGGAAAATATTGGTCCCCAGCATCCTATGCTTGTCATTAGAGGAGATATGATGGTTGAACTAGATGTTGCTGGAATGTGGCTTAGAGTGGTGTAAACAGATTGAGATCGAGATTGAGTTCGGGGTTATATAGTTACACCAAGGAATTCCGTCCGTCCCTCCATCCTTATGTCCGTCCTTCCGAGGACATATTTTTTGTGTGATCTATTATTTGAAAACTACGACATAGATTCTTTTCAAAGTTGGTGAACACTTTTTATACCTGTAGGAGAGGTGCACTGCGAAGTGTGATTTCAATATTTGGAATTGCTGAAAAAATACAACTTTTTATCATTTTCTTACTTCGAATTTTTTTGTTTAAACATTTGTGTGACATGTAACTTGAAAACTACTTCATTGATTCTTTTCCAATTGCTGGAACAGTTTTTATTCCAGGAGAGGTGCATTGCAAAGTTTCATTTTGATAAGTGGATTTTCTGAGTAAATATTGCTTGTTTCATGTTTTGAACAGTGAAGAAATATGGTGGAGTCTAAGTCGGGCGTATTAGTGATCCATGCTCACTTTCTATCTTGTTTTCCAGGTCGGGAATGGTCTGATTGGTCGCAGGAACTACGTGTCCAGGGTGACGAGCTCAGGTGGAAGTTCATCAGCGATGGCTCCGTCAACGGCTGGGGCTGGCTGTTCACTGTGTACCCCGTCATGCCGGCCGCTGCTCCCCTGGACATGCTCAGTGACCGCACCATCCTGTCAAGACCCTCCATTGACCTGGTCACATGTCTGCTGGACTTCAAGCTGGAGTTGACCATGGACAGGAACATCATCCCCCGACTGGCGGCCGCGCTCGCTGCGTGCGCTCAGCTCAGCTCTCTAGGTGACAAGGAACATCTCATATATTTTGTTGTTTTTGAAAATGAGTTGGTTAGGATAATTTGTAACCAATTGATATTCTGAAGCAGAATAGATCCTCACTTCTGTGTTCTGGTAGATTGTATTGTTGATATTAGGAGGGATGGGTCCAAAGGTCCTCATCCTGTTAGGAGGTGGTCATTGATGGGGATTTTGAAATTTGGAGGCAGAATGGGCTCAAAGTAGCACCTTGTGGTAGGAGATATGACGGGGTTGGTGATAGTCTGAGGCAAAAATTGTCCTCTGTGTTTCATTCTTGTAGGAAATAGATAGGGATTATGGATATTCTTAGTCATTAAAGATCATTTGACATCTGTCTTCAGTGACTCATTCTTGTAGGAAATAGATAGGGATTATGGATGTTCTTAGTCATTAAAGATCCTGTGACTTCTGTCTTCAGTGACTCATTCTTGTAGGAAGTGGGGACTAAGATAGAGTCGGACGGGGACCAGCAGGCCACAATGGCTGCCAAGTGATGACACAGGCTGTGTTGCCTTAACAGACCAGTCTGCATAAATCTGCCCCTGATGACCTTGACCCTCGTTTCCAGCTTCCATAATTTAACTGATATATTGGTGACAAGGCTTTAAACCAAATTGCTCAGTGAAACATTTGTGAATAATGTAGTCTTCATTCAGCATCACACTTCTTCATACCTGCATGGTGTTGTTTAATCTGAAGCTCTTCCAACCTGTGTGGTGAAATAATCTTTATTCGACATAGGAGCCAACCAGAGGATGTGGGCTCTGCACAAGCTGAGGAAGCTGATGGCGGCCAACTTCGGACCCTCCATCAACGTCAACGCCCTTCTAGCCAGCCCCACCTCGGAGAGTCCAGACCAGGAGATGCCCCGGACATACTCTGTGGTAAGTTGTTGTAAAGGTAGAACAGGATATTGCCTAGACATTCTTAGACCTGATTGGGGGAGGGAGTAGGGGGCTGAGGTTGGGGGAGGGAGTAGAGGGCTGAGGTTGGGGGAGGGAGTAGGGGGCTGAGTTTGGGGGAGGGAGTTGGGGGCTGAGGTTGGGGGAGGGAGTATGGGGCTGAGGTTGGGGGAGGGAGTTGGGGGCTGAGGTTGGGGGAGGGAGTTGGGGGCTGAGGTTGGGGGAGGGAGTAGGGGGCTGAGGTTGGGGGAGGGAGTTGGGGGCTGAGGTTGGGGGAGGGAGTAGGGGGCTGAGGTTGGGGGAGGGAGTTGGGGGCTGAGGTTGGGGGAGGTAGTGGGGGGCTGAGGTTGGGGGAGGGAGTAGGGGGCTGAGGTTGGGGGAGGGAGTTGGGGGCTGAGGTTGGGGGAGGGAGTAGGGGGCTGAGGTTGGGGGAGGGAGTAGGGGGCTGAGGTTGGGGGAGGGAGTAGGGGGCTGAGTTTGGGGGAGGGAGTTGGGGGCTGAGGTTGGGGGTCCTTGTATGTGCCTTCTTTTTGTTTGCTGAGATTCCTCTGGCTATCTTGGAAGTATAAGCGACCAGAAGGCACTCATTCTCTAACAGAGTCTACAGCAGGTTTGTTTCAATACAATCTTATGTGACAGTGTATGTAGGTTCAAATATCTAAGAATATTTTACTAGGTTTCGTAGTGATCTGTAGATATGTGTACTTTGTATTTCCATTTGTTTTGAACTTTCATTGTACATAATGTGATAATAACATGTTCCTAGTAAATGAGAAGATGGTTCTTTTTTCCACCATGATTTATGTTTGGACACATAGAGCCATACATGTTGTGTTTCCCTTCGCCAGTGTCTGAGTGGGTCGGCCTTGGCCTCCCTGGTGAAGGGGCTCCCGGAGGCTCTCCAGAGGCAGTACGAGTACGAGGACCCCATTGTCCGCAGCGGCAAGCATCTCATGCATAGTCCATTCTTCAAGGTATGCCTGAATGTAACTCCCGGTGCCAGGTGCATGCATTACTATACATCTCAATTGCTACATGCATTATCAGTTGAACTGGTCATGGATCAGAAGAACAATGATGCAAAATCCAGATGGTTTTTTCTCTCTTGATGATAAAGATTAATGGATTTTGATATAGTTTCATTTTAGATATTCTTTTATGAAAGTCAATTCAAGCTTCAGGTCAGTGTTTACAGGTTGATAGAACATACTGCACTTCAGGATTGTGTTTGGATGACACTGTCCTCTGAGGAACCTTTGCAGAGTTGAATCCCTTTGTTGTGTCAGAATCCTATGATCCTGTGTCTTGTGCTGGTTTGCTCGCAGTCAGTATAATGTGTCTGTTTGTGGTATTCATTTTAAACTGCAGCATGGTATCACTTTGGGCTAGCACTATAAAATTTGCGTAAGTCCGGACTAGTACAAGCAGCCACATCGCACACACCGAGAGACAGACACACGCTCACACCTGACCTTCACCTCCCCCTTACAGGTGCTTGTGGCCCTGGCTTGTGATCTGGGCATGGACACTCTACACTGCTGTGCTGAGGCCCACAAGTGGGCGTGGTTCCGCCGCTACTGCATGGCCGCCCGTGTGGCTGCCGCCATCGTCAAGCGGACACAGCTCCCCGTGGTGTTTGCAGAGGAAGTGATGAAGAAGATTCAGGACATCGCTGCCGAAGGCGAGAACATCACCCGTGACCACGAATCTCACTCCATCTTCAAACAGATGCAGGATGAGCAGCTCCTCATGTGGATGAACAGGTATGCCCTCAGTATAGACTCAGCTCTGCCATTTGGCAGAACGAGTTACTTTTATGCAACATCTTATACATCCGTGCATTATCACCCCAGACGAATTGGAAGGGGGATATAGGAATGGGTGCTGTTCGTCCTTCCATTCATCCGTCACATTTCGTTTCCCTACAGAACTCCCAAACCATGAGGGATATCTTAACCAAACTTGGCACATAGATAGGTCTAGTGGTGATCTGGTGTCTTTTTTAGATAATTTTTTTGAGTTTCCATGGCCATGACTTTGACTTTGACTGAAAATGGCAGTAGTGGTTGTTTCCGGGGGGCTTATGCCTTGCTCACAACCGGACATATCATATTGGTGGGGGATATGAGTATTTCATGCTTGTTATATCAGCAATAAATGATTCCCCTCCTTACAAGGATCAATTTCACACACTCACTAATTGCCTACCATGACTCTACTCAACAGTCTGTCTTATTAAAATCAAATCTTTTGCTCTGATGCGATACCTCTCTGCATGAAGATCTGTAGACCATAGAGGTTGCGTCACATGATTTTCTTATCGGCCAATCAGTGTCAAGGTTTCCTAATTGTCGTTACAAGTGAGCAAAGCATTCAGACAAGCAAAATATAATTTATCTCGCAAATCGAATAGGCGGAATGGGTGGCCCAGTCGTCTAAGGCGCTATGTTGCGTCCCTTGGCACTACAGAAACCTATGATTGTGGGTTCGATTCCCGGTTCGGCCCGATTATGTTTCTAGGTTTGTCAGCATCATATCCGTGCTCGTGGGTTTCACTGAAGTGGTAAACGTCAGAGACCTGCATCACTTTGGGCTTTCCTCCCACATTAAGCTGACACGCTGTGACATATCTGGAATACTGTTAAAAGCGGCGACCAAACTTACTTGAAAACAAATATGATTGGAGACTCTTGAATGCAAAAAATACAATGCACTATCATATTCATATTTGATAGATTGTATTTTATTTGGGGTGTTTCAGATGGAGATGAGTTACTAAATCAATTTTCTTTTCAATGTAAAATGGTCATTCTCATGGGTAGCAACACTATAATATGTAGTTGGGCCCCTCAGAGACAGTTACACTTGATGTTGTCTTCCAGGCACTAACATCTTCATAATGTTGTTTGATGTTGTCTTCCAGGAAGCCTGATGACTGGACACTGAGCTGGGGAGGGAGTGGACAGATCTGGGTGTGGGGTCACAACCACCGAGGTCAACTGGGCGGGGTCGAGGGAGCCAAGGTAAAGCTCCCGGTCAGCTGCGAGTCTCTGGCAAGTCTCCGCCCCGTGCAGCTGATTGGAGGAGAACAGACACTGTTTGCCGTCACAGCTGATGGGAAGGTACGCCGAGCTTGTAGCATACTCTGTTCCTGTGTTAGCGAGACATGTGTTGGAGTGGCGTGTACAGGAGTTTACCAGCTTACACATTGGGCATGTGTTTGCAAAACTGAATTGATATTTGAAAAGAAGTGCTGATAACTGTTTTGTAGCATTAGTTAAAGGATTAGGTCTTTTCTTTCCTCTGTGGTCTAGTGGTGGAACGTCCGCCCGGAGAGCGGAAGGTCTGGGGTTTGATCCCCGGCCGCATCATACCAAAAGACGTTAAAAGATGGTACTTGTTGTTACCCTGCCTGCCGCTCCGCATTAAGGGGTTAAAGCAAGGACTGGTCGACTCGTAGTCAGTATACTGTGTCTGAGTGGGGTATTCATGTTAAACTGTGGCATGGTATCTCATTGGGCTAGCACTATAAATCGGCATTAGTCCGGTCTAGTACAAGCACCCCCACACACACACACGTGCATGCACGTCGCTATATAAGTGCAATAATCTTGGACGCGACGTTAAACCCAATTTCACCTCACCTCACCTCACTTCAGTACTGTGTTTTCATACAGTACATGTGTTGTTTTCCAAACCATGGCAATGATACTATGAAACTAGAAGTTCTTACAGCTTGTGTTTAGGGAAGCTTGAGGCATTAGAAAGGCATTATTGATCAAAGCTGTATGGGGTTTAGATATTGGTGAGGTCAGCTGGCACATGATTGGGTAAAGTTAAAACGGTTCAAGATAACTGGTTCTTTTTTATGAAAAGATTGGGATGGGCTCCGGAGTTGGGTAGCCTAGTGGTTAAAGTGTTCGCTCGTCACCCAGAAGGCCTGGGTTCGATTCCCCACATGGATACAATATGATACCCATTTCTGGTGTCCCCCACAGTGATATTGCTGGAATATTGCTAAAAGCGGTGTAAAACCATACTCACTCACTCACGCTATGGGGTATTTCTGGTTCTGCCCGTAGTTTGTGTTGGTACCTGTGTGAGAGTTGATACACCGTGGTTCTGTGTACAGGTGTATGGTACTGGCTATGGAGCCGGAGGCCGCCTGGGTATTGGTGGCACCGAGTCTGTGTCCACTCCTACACTACTGGAGTCCATACAACACGTGTTCATCAAGAAGGTTGCTGTCAACTCGGGAGGCAAACACTGTCTGGCGCTGTCCTCCGAGGGCGAGGTGTACTCGTGGGGGGAGGGAGAAGATGGCAAGCTGGGACACGGAAATAGAAGGTGAGAGGAGGGTGTGGTCTGAGGGGTGGGGTTGAGTTGTTGAGGGAGGGAGAAGATGAGATTGAAATGGAAGGTGAGTGGAGGAGATGGGGAGGTCTGAGGGCGGGGTCTGAAGGCGGAGTTGAGGTGTTGAGGGAGGGAGAAGATGAGATTGAAATGGAAGGTGAGTGGAGGAGATGGGGAGGTCTGAGGGCGGGGTCTGAAGGCGGAGTTGAGTTGTTGAGGGAGGGAGAGCCAAGTAGAAGGTGTGAAGAGTAGATATGAGGGATATTGGATTGTATTCCACATTTTTTGCAGCCTGAAAGCATTTTGTTTTCTGGGTAAGATTGTAAAGCTTGTCACTGACTGTTCCAGCCCTTGTGACCGGCCACGTGTGATAGAGTCTCTGCGAGGGAAGGAGGTGATCGACATCTCGGCAGGGGGAGCACACAGCGCCTGCATCACGTCTAATGGAGAACTGTATACCTGGGGGAAAGGTCGTTACGGGCGACTCGGACATGGAGACAGTGAAGACCAACCAAGACCTAGGCTGGTAAGTCAGAGACTAGCTCAGTCAAGAGCTGATGACTTCCATATACCCGATATGTGAGGTGGACTAACTAACTTCTAGAGGAAGCTTTAATAACCCAGTGCTACTTATATTCGTGTTGTGACACCTAATGGGTCATCTGTTGCTTGTTGACCTCAGGTTGAGACCCTGAAGACGACGCGTGTGACTGACGTGGCGTGTGGGAGCGGGGATGCTCAGAGTCTATGCATCACAGAGGACGACTGTGTCTGGTCGTGGGGAGACGGAGACTATGGCAAACTTGGTACGACATTCTTTCAGTAGACAGATCTTCAACTTTAGACTCATAGAAGTCAATTCATATTACAAGTTCCTCAAGAGATTGTTATAGGTTTTACTTAAGAAAGCCTCTTCAGTTACACAGTTGGGTTAAGAAAATACATCTACGAATTGTTAAAAAAATTGTACAATGCTTCTGAAAACATTGCTTAACAATGCTTAACATTGATATAAGCTGTTCCAATTTTAACGTCCATAATGAAATTTATTCGACTTGTGAACCCAAAGTTACTTGGACCAATGTAACTATATCTTTATTTTGAGACCTGTGTGTGTTTATTTGTTGTTTTTTGTTTTGTTTTTTTGTTGTTTCTTTTAACGCAGTATTGAGTAATAATCAGGCTTAATATTAAGAGCAAGGTCCCAGGTTATCGGGTCACATGAATCTCTTTACAAATCTATTTTTACTGACTGAATGCAGCATCACATATACATGAACTCTACTGCAGTGAATAACACACAGATGTGCGACATCTCACTCGTAACACTGGTACGGGTGGTCAGGCTCGCTGACTCGGTTTTTTCATGTCATCGTATCCCAAGTGCTTAGATCGATGCTCATGATGTCAATCACTGGATTGACTGGTCCAGACTTGATTACTCACAGACCGACGTCATATAGCTGAAATATTGCTGAGTGCCGCGTTAAACAACAAACAAACAAACATTGCAACATGTATCACTGCTATGAGGTCATGAGGTGACATGTGACTCACTCGAGGCAGCCCGAGAGCACATACTCTTAGAAGTTTCCTGAAACAGCATAGAAGTAGAATTATCTTCAACAAAACCCAATAGACTAGACCAAAGAGAGTAAATATATACTACTCTATTTTCGATAGGGACATTTTCTATCTTTTCTTAATACACAAAACTGATTCTCATATGTCAAATATATATTTAAATATATCTGATGTAACTGATTATCCTTATGAAAAGTTGAGTAGTATAAATTGAATACCCCACGAAAAATATCAGTACCCAATGTGAATGATAACTTGTGAGTAAATACTCAATGGCTCCAATAACTATTTGGAGCCCTGTGCCATTCTTGAAGTGGTGAAGTTGTTTGAACATCTGCTTTTTTTAGTGTAACTCAGAACCTTTGACTTGTGCAGCAATAAGCTAATGTACAATGTGTGTGTGTGTCAGGTCGTGGAGGGAGTGACGGCTGCAAGGTACCGGTGAAGATCGAGTCTCTCCAGGGCCTGGGGGTCATCAAGGTGGAGTGTGGGTCCCAGTTCTCCGTGGCCCTCACCAAGTCAGGGGCTGTCTATACATGGTGAGTGTGGGTCCCAGTTCTCGGTGGCCCTCACCAAGTCAGGGGCTGTCTATACATGGTGAGTGTGGGTCCCAGTTCTCCGTGGCCCTCACTAAGTCAGGGGCTGTCTATACATGGTGAGTGTGGGTCTCAGTTCTCCGTGGCCCTCACCAAGTCAGGGGCTGTCTATACATGGTGAGTGTGGGTCCCAGTTCTCGGTGGCCCTCACCAAGTCAGGGGCTGTCTATACATGGTGAGTGTGGGTCCCAGTTCTCCGTGGCCCTCACTAAGTCAGGGGCTGTCTATACATGGTGAGTGTGGGTCTCAGTTCTCCGTGGCCCTCACCAAGTCAGGGGCTGTCTATACATGGTGAGTGTGGGTCCCAGTTCTCGGTGGCCCTCACCAAGTCAGGGGCTGTCTATACATGGTGAGTGTGGGTCCCAGTTCTCCGTGGCCCTCACCAAGTCAGGGGCTGTCTATACATGGTGAGTGTGGGTCCCAGTTCTCCGTGGCCCTCACCAAGTCAGGGGCTGTCTATACATGGTGAGTGTGGGTCCCAGTTCTCCGTGGCCCTCACCAAGTCAGGGGCTGTCTATACATGGTGAGTGTGGGTCCCAGTTCTCCGTGGCCCTCACCAAGTCAGGGGCTGTCTATACATGGTGAGTGTGGGTCTCAGTTCTCCGTGGCCCTCACCAAGTCAGGGGCTGTCTATACATGGTGAGTGTGGGTCCCAGTTCTCCGACCAAGTCAGGGGCTGTCTATACATGGTGAGTGTGGGTCCCAGTTCTCCGTGGCCCTCACCAAGTCAGGGGCTGTCTATACATGGTGAGTGTGGGTCCCAGTTCTCCGTGGCCCTCACCAAGTCAGGGGCTGTCTATACATGGTGAGTGTGGGTCCCAGTTCTCCGTGGCCCTCACCAAGTCAGGGGCTGTCTATACATGGTGAGTGTGGGTCCCAGTTCTCCGTGGCCCTCACAAAGTCAGGGGCTGTCTATACATGGTGAGTGTGGGTCCCAGTTCTCCGTGGCCCTCACTAAGTCAGGGGCTGTCTATACATGGTGAGTGTGGGTCTCAGTTCTCCGTGGCCCTCACCAAGTCAGGGGCTGTCTATACATGGTGAGTGTGGGTCCCAGTTCTAGGTGGCCCTCACCAAGTCAGGGGCTGTCTATACATGGTGAGTGTGGGTCCCAGTTCTCCGTGGCCCTCACTAAGTCAGGGGCTGTCTATACATGGTGAGTGTGGGTCTCAGTTCTCCGTGGCCCTCACCAAGTCAGGGGCTGTCTATACATGGTGAGTGTGGGTCCCAGTTCTCGGTGGCCCTCACCAAGTCAGGGGCTGTCTATACATGGTGAGTGTGGGTCCCAGTTCTCCGTGGCCCTCACCAAGTCAGGGGCTGTCTATACATGGTGAGTGTGGGTCCCAGTTCTCCGTGGCCCTCACCAAGTCAGGGGCTGTCTATACATGGTGAGTGTGGGTCCCAGTTCTCCGTGGCCCTCACCAAGTCAGGGGCTGTCTATACATGGTGAGTGTGGGTCCCAGTTCTCCGTGGCCCTCACCAAGTCAGGGGCTGTCTATACATGGTGAGTGTGGGTCTCAGTTCTCCGTGGCCCTCACCAAGTCAGGGGCTGTCTATACATGGTGAGTGTGGGTCCCAGTTCTCCGACCAAGTCAGGGGCTGTCTATACATGGTGAGTGTGGGTCCCAGTTCTCCGTGGCCCTCACCAAGTCAGGGGCTGTCTATACATGGTGAGTGTGGGTCTCAGTTCTCCGTGGCCCTCACCAAGTCAGGGGCTGTCTATACATGGTGAGTGTGGGTCCCAGTTCTCCGTGGCCCTCACCAAGTCAGGGGCTGTCTATACATGGTGAGTGTGGGTCCCAGTTCTCCGTGGCCCTCACAAAGTCAGGGTCTGTCTATACATGGTGAGTGTGGGTCCCAGTTCTCCGTGGCCCTCACCAAGTCAGGGGCTGTCTATACATGGTGAGTGTGGGTCCCAGTTCTCCGTGGATCTCACCAAGTCAGGGGCTGTCTATACATGGTGAGTGTGGGTCTCAGTTCTCCGTGGATCTCACCAAGTCAGGGTCTGTCTATACATGGTGAGTGTGGGTCTCAGTTCTCCGTGGATCTCACCAAGTCAGGGGCTGTCTATACATGGTGAGTGTGGGTCTCAGTTCTCCGTGGATCTCACCAAGTGAGGGTCTGTCTATACATGGTGAGTGTGGGTCCCAGTTCTCCGTGGCTCTCACTAAGTCAGGGACTGTCTATACATGGTGAGTGTGGGTCTCAGTTCTCCGTGGCTCTCACTAAGTCAGGGACTGTCTATACATGATAGGTGCTGGATGCATTATAGTGGCTACAAAAACGAGAACGGCTACAGTGGCAAACAATTGCTTGGTATGACAAGACAAGACATCATTGTGATAGTGGTGGAAAGAAATAAGGGACTGGTCACTTCTTAGGTTTGGGTGGGCTGGTGGGGTTAGTCTTAGAGCTTTTTTAGCTGTATCAAATTTTGATGATCCCCTTTTTTTTCTGTGTTATCCCTCCCTTAATTGCATTTTGACTTAAGCATCCAAATTGCTTTTCAGGGGCAAGGGAGACTACCACCGACTGGGTCACGGTACAGACGATCACGTCCGCCGCCCCCGCCGGGTGTCGGCACTCCAGGGCAAGAAGATCATTGATGTGGCGTGTGGATCTCTGCATTGTGTGGCCTGCTCTGATGCTGGTAAGAAGCTGTAATCTACATCACTCATCTGTCTCTGTCAGCTTCTTGGATGCTGTTTGATCAGCAAATACCTATCTGTGTTGAGATCATTGATCAGTCAAATCATACAAGCAATGCACAAGTTCAGGAATGGCTCAGTTCTGTGGCAGTACTGAGATCTGTGGCAGAACTCAGATCTGTGGCAGTACTCAGACCTGTGGCAGAACTCAGATCTGTGGCAGTACTCAGATCTGTGGCAGTACTCAGACCTGTGGCAGTACTCAGACCTGTGGCAGTACTCAGATCTGTGGCAGTACTCAGACCTGTGGCAGTACTCAGACCTGTGGCAGTACTCAGACCTGTGGCAGTACTCTTATCTGTGGCAGTACTCAAACATGTGGCAGTACTTAGATATGTGGCAGTACTTAGATCTGTGGCAGTACTCAGACCTGTGGCAGTACTCAGATCTGTGGCAGTACTCAGACCTGTGGCAGTACTCCGACCTATGGGTGTACTCAGACCTGTGGTATTTTAATGGTCTGTGATAGATCTCTATATAGAACTGATGTAAGTTATATTGAAGAAGACTTGTGAGTTGTGTATCTCCATCACCAGGTGAGGTGTACACGTGGGGAGACAACGATGAGGGACAGCTGGGAGACGGTACAACAAACGCCATACAGAGACCCAGGCTGGTGGCGGCGCTGCAAGGTGACTTCACAATGTTATAACAAACTAATTAGTCTGTTGATCATAATATCCTCTTTTGAGAGCATACATAAAGTAGCATTTCTCAATTTGATTGACTCAATATTTAACGGAAATGAAATGTCATAGTGATGATGATGATCATCATCAGTCATCTATGGCTACCAAATAAAAGCGCTGTGCCTTAAATAGATTTCAGACTTACCTCTTTAACCTAATTTAATCAGAGCAATTGGATTAAACACATGGATTGTTTGGGTTTAAGTGCAGAAATAATCTTACCACGTGGAACATTGTACACTCTAAGCTTGTGTTGCAGGCAAGAAGATCAACCGCGTGGCGTGCGGGTCAGCCCACAGTCTGGCCTGGTCCACACACAAGCCTGTGAGTGCAGGGAAGCTGCCCACCATCATTCCCATGGAGTACAACCACTTGATGGGCCTCGAGGTCACCACGCTCCGCAACAGGCTGGTCCTTCTGCACCACTTCTCCGACCTCTTCTGTCCATCCATCCCCATGTTTGACATGCAGGACGGAGGAAGGGATGAGGAGATTGGGGATGCTGCTACGGGTCTGGACGCCCTCCGGGGAGTCCTCGTGTCCACAGCCAAGGTCAGTTCCCTGCAGGAGGGAGTTGTGCTGGCAAATGGGGGAGAGATGAATGTGTAAATGGATAAGAAATGGATGGGAGGATGGTTGAAGAGATTGATGAATAAGTGAAATGGACGGTTGAAAGAATTTATGGTTAAATGGGTGGTTAAATGTATGGATAAATGAATGAATGGACAGATGGATCAGTGGACCAATGTCTAAACGAGTGCAGATCTGGACACTCTTATTTCTAAGTGTGAGTTTCCATGTGGATTCCAGATTCCGAATTCATTCCCAGCGACCCATGCTGGCCATAAGAGGTAACTTAATGGATCGGTTGGTCAGGATTGATGGACGTTGCCCATAATATCAACCACTGGTTTGTCTGGTCCATACTCTCATCATATAGGTGGAATAGTGCTGCGTTAAACAACAGTGAATGTGACAACAGATGAAGTGAATGTAGAGGAATGGTTTGTATTGTTGTGCTTGTGTGTACAACTCTGGTCAAAACACCCTTCCCACTTCTGTCCTTCTGTGGTCAATATGTACCAGCTATATCGTGAAGGAGTTTGTTGAGAGATTTAGCATTGTTTGTGGACAGAATGTTCTTTGGTATATATATTTGAAATATATATATGTGTGTAATATGATGTGTGTTTTCCAGGAGACCTCTTTCCGCAAGGTCGTACAGGCCACCATGGTGCGAGACAAACAACACGGCCCTGTGGTGGAGCTCAACAGAATACAGGTGGGAGTTTTCACACATCATCCCTGCAGGGAGTCTGGGTCAGAATAGGTCCTCACTACTTCATCCTTGTCATAAGAAGTTAGAAGTTATTTGGCAAATACTGCGTCCATGTTGTCTGTCTGTATGAATACTATGAGTGAATATGGAAACATATTTTGTTGAATCATTTCTGTGTTCGATTCTAAATCTGTGACTTTGTGAGTGCACATTTGTGGCTTCCATTTAATTTGGACTGTTAACCTTTTCTTCCAGCAGAATTAACTAACGGGATCGGGTGGTCAGGCACGCTGACTTGGTTGATGCATGTCATCGTATCCCAATTGCGTGGATCAATGCTCATGATGTCAATCACTGGATTGACTGGTCCAGGCTCAATTATTAACAGAGCTGCTGTCATATAGCTGTAATATTGCCGAGTGCTGCGTTAAACAACAAACAAACGAAGCAAACAAATGTTATAGTTTGTTGTTGTTGCTCTTCCCAGGTGAAGCGGTCTCGCAGCAAGGGTGGCTATGCCGGTCCTGACGGCACCAAGTCAGTGTTTGGCCAGATGGGAGCCAAGATGGCTGTGTTTGGGCCGGACAGTCTCATGCTGCCTCACAGAGTGTGGAAGGTCAAGTTTGTAGGTGAGTGGAGGGAAGATTGGGCTAGTCCTACATGTTTCTCTTACTTTGGCATACTGGGTGTGCTTGCTCAAACATTCTATTAGTGGTTCTGTGTAGCAGATCAGTCTCAGTACTACGAACTAAGACATAACTCACTGCAGATGGTAATATTTTTTGAAAGGGGGTCTTTCTTAATGTACAATTATTGGCTGTGCATTTGGTTCCATATTCAGTTAAGCATGATTAAATCTAGTAGCCTAGCTCTACATTGAAAACACAGAATGTCATCTCCTAATTAATCAATTAGCCCTTAGTTTGCTTTGTGCAAGTGAGCCATGATTGTATATTTCCAGATGAACACTGTGAAATATATGAAAGCTAAAAATTGAATTTTGTGTAATTTGTGGAAGTCAGATAACAATGAACTATGCCCCCGATCTAGGTGAGAGTGTTGATGATTGTGGAGGTGGATACAGCGAGTCTATTGCCGAAATGTGTGACGAGCTCCAGAACGGCTCCCTACCACTCCTCATTGTGACGCCGAACGGCCGGGATGAGTCCGGAGCCAACCGAGACTGCTTCCTCCTCAACCCTATGATGAAGCAGCCCCTGCA
The DNA here is from genome assembly GCF_022045235.1 of Haliotis cracherodii. Taxonomy (NCBI): domain Eukaryota; kingdom Metazoa; phylum Mollusca; class Gastropoda; order Lepetellida; family Haliotidae; genus Haliotis; species Haliotis cracherodii. Next base: position 35,718,232 of record NW_027266341.1, read on the forward strand.
CCAGAACATGTTCCGCTTCCTCGGTGAGTCAGAACCGGAGTACCTCACTTAACTAATGTATTGATAAATACCCTCTTATACACCAGTAACTATTAAGGGACCAACCGTTTATAATTGGAGGGAGGGGGAGGGAGAGGGGGAGGGGGAGGGGGGATGGGTGGGTACTAAAAATTATTTTGTCCTACCTTGAAAAAATAAAGACATCATTAGCTGGACATTGTTTGTTGGATGTCCGGGATAAATGTCTTGTACAAAAGAAATGGTTCAGCTCCTCCAACAAAAGTCCCAGCCCGTCTTCTCGCCAGAGTCATTCCCACTGCTTAGAATTTCCACTTTATAGGATTTCAAAGGTAGAAAGTATTCCCAATAAGCCAACTGAGAAAAGTCCTTATGTTTCCAACTGATAATAGTCCGTAGGTTTCAAATTAGAATCTACTGGCAAAGATGCCAGGACAAGTAGACTTACACCTTGACACAAACTGTAAATGGGATGTAGACCGCCTCCGTGGTCTAGTGGTAGAGCGTCCACCCTGAGTGCGGAACATCTGGTGTTCGATCCCTGACGCGTCATTTGGTGGTGTATCTCTCTGGGTTGGGAAGGGATGGTTTCTTCCTCGATCTGTTTGACGGAACCTGACAGAATCAGTCTGACTGGTAAGGTTTTATTCCTTGGTTCTCTCCACTACAGGAATATTGATCGGTATTGCAATCCGGAGCGGCAGCCCCCTGAGTCTCAACATTGCCGAGCCTGCATGGAAACAACTGGCTGGCCTGCCACTAACCATCTCCGACCTGACAGAGGTGGACAAGGACTTTGTTCCAGGTGAGCTAGGGTCTTACCATCTTGCTGCACATGTTTTGCCTGAGAGAGGCAGAAAAAGATGTATAGTCCTGTGTTAGGAATCTTTGTCATGACCAAACTACTTGAACCCAGTGGTCTGTGATGCAGTTATTCACAGTGCAGAATCACAGTCCATCAATCGTTGGTTGCGTGACTTAACACATAATGCATGGCTAGATTTAAGGAACTTGATTTACCTGGTAATATGCACCAGGTGCATGCTGACAGGAAAAGCAAGTTGCACCAGACAGAACCAGGTCGTTCCCTGGTCCAATAAATCTATCAGAGTTGAAACATAGACGTGGTAGATGCATAAACTAGTCTTAATATATTTATCATATTGATGTAAAACATAATAGAAATATGTGCACATAATCTTGTTTGATATCCACCATATCGACAGTTTGATGACGTCAAGCCCAAGAAAGTATGACAAATTCAACAACACTGGGATTTTTTATGTAGAAATTCACTATGTTCAGTCAGACACAAATGTTTTTTTTTTGTACATGCGCTTGGTACAAAAAGACAAAAAGATTAGGTTGCACTGGTGCATGTTTTACATTGTTCAATGTGATGTTTCATCTCCGACTGGCTCCCCTGCTGGCTGTGTGACGTATGAGCTTGTGTGTCTGCAGGGCTGATGTGCATCAAGGAGATGGATGGGGAGACCCTGAAGATCAACGAGATGCCGTTCAGCATCCCCAGCGCCACGGGCCAGGAGATCCAGCTCAGCTCCAAGTACGCGCGCATCATGTCCGACAACCGCGCCGAGTATATCAAGCTGGCCATGAACTACAGGTACACAGCATCGGGATGCAGACAGCATGTGTAGTGTCTTTGTTTGATAACAGAATGGGTGTGGCTTGTGTTGCGTAATTTTCATCTTCCCTAGACAAGGGAGTTGACTGACTATATTGTTTCCCTATTGCCAGGAGAGCTCCAGAAGACATTCATCAAAGTCAGTGTTGATGTACATTATGTGATATTGTTTCTCTGTAACGAGCTTGAAATACAGAAATTGCAGCTCTCATAACAATGTCAGATGCCATGATGGCGACTATTTTTACCAGTTGTACACACTGATGTGGCAGGATACATGGAATTTATCAAAACATCATTGACCAATAAATTCCAAGTATTTACATGTAAGTAAGGGTGTATTCATCCTTTTGGGGATTCCAGAGCTGAAAAGGCGCCCATTACTCTTGCTTATCCCAGAGCTGACTGATGAATGTCAAGGTTCCTTCCACAGAGCGATCTTAGCGCTGGGACGATAACTCCCATACTTTGCGATATGCTTACAACAATCTTAGCACAATGATTACTTAGTTCAATGGGCCCTGATGGTTAGGTTAGCTGATACAGTTTGTCATTGTGCCAGTGTTTGTTTGTTTGTTTGTTTGTTTGTTTATTTGTTTGTTGTTTAAGCTGTCCTCAGCAATATTCCAGCTATATGACAGTGGACTGTGTATAATCAAATCTGGACCAGAAAATCCAGTGATTGACATCATGAGCATCGATCTATGCAATTTAGATATGATGACATGCATCAACCAAGTCAGTGACCTGACCATCCGATCCCATTAGTTGCCTGTTACAGCAAGCATGGGTTGCTGAAGACAATTCTAACCCGGATCTTGACGGGTATTGTGCCCCAGTAGTGCTCATGCTTCAAACCATTGGTTTACTTGGTAATGACAGGCCTCTGTGACATGGCTGGGATGTTGCACTCTTTCTTCCGTTGTGTTACACATGTTCCCCTATTTAGTATACAGTGTATAAGATGTCAGTCTCTATGATGTTTTGTGTACTCACCTGTGACGTGTGTTTTCAGACTGCACGAGTTCGACCTGCAGGTGAAGTGGGTGAGAGAGGGGATGAGTAAGGTGATCCCGGTGCCTCTCCTGTCTCTCTTCACTGGATTCGAACTCGAGACTATGGTGAGTCCAGCTGTCAGTGTGTCATCAAACTTTATTGTTCATCTTTGCCTATGTAATGTGTATTTTATCTGTGATATATGGCGGCTGTGTTAAGACATGTTATGAAACACACATTCAGTTCAATATTTTTCAAAAGGTAAAAGTGGATTGGTAGTGCCTATATTTAACTTTATCTAGAAGCATGTTTTTGGGGGTGGAGGAACTGAAATGTGGTGATGTCGCTGCTTCAGTTTCTGCTTACAATTGACCATTGTTGGCACCTTCACTTTGTAGGCTATATGTGACTAATACATTCCTGTGTAATGTCTTTAATATGTATGTAACATCTGTGTAACATCTATGTAACATCTGTGTAACATCTGTGTAACATCAGTGTAACATCTGTGTAACATCTATGTAACATCTGTGTAACATCTGTGTAACATCTGTGCAGGTGTGTGGCAGCCCAGACATTCCACTGAACCTGCTGAAGTCAGTGGCGACGTACAAGGGCATCGATGCCACGGCGCCACTCATCCAGTGGTTCTGGGAGGTCATGGAGGAGTTCACCAATGCTGAGAGGTCACTGTTCCTCCGCTTCGTCTGGGGTCGGACACGACTACCGAGAACCATCGCCGACTTCAGAGGAAGAGACTTTGTCTTGCAGGTTAGTTAGTTCTCCTTCAAACAGGATGACATTATCAGTAGACTCGTAAAGATCCGGGTAGAGAATAGGTCTTCAGCGACCCATGCATGCCATAAGAGACGACTAATGGGATCAGGTGGTCTGGCTCGCTGACTTGGTTTGATGCATGTCATCGTTTCCCAATTGGGTGGATCGCTAGTCATGATGTCAATCACTGGATTGTCTGGTCCAGACGCGATTATTTACAGACTGCCGTCATATAGCTGGAATATTGGTGAGTGTGGCTTTAAACAACAAACCAACATACATTATCAGTAACTTTGCATTGATATTTGACTATTTCAAAATGGAAGTTGAAAGATATTGTGGGGATTGGGTCCTGGATATTGTCATAATAGGATGGAGATATAATACATTGAGTATTTGACAGTGTACACTTTCTAGTATTGATATGAGGGTTCATCTGCAGGTGTTGGACAAGTACAATCCACCAGACCACTTCCTCCCAGAGAGCTACACCTGCTTCTTCCTGCTGAAGATGCCACGCTACTCCTGCAAGACTGTCCTGCGGGAAAAACTCAAGTACGCTGTCCACTTCTGCAAGTCTATCGACACGGATGATTACGCCCGTGTTGCCCTGACTGGCGACGTCATGGACGATGACACACCCGAGGCCAGTGATGACACCGATGATGTTGATAGTGGAGAGAGCGAAGGGGAGATTGTTGATTCAGATGCAAGTTAGCTCCCCCTGAAGATGATGTAGAGGATCCAAGCTTGTTGGTTTCTTGAAGAGTTGGAAACTGTTTGACTCAGTGTTACTCGATGTTTGACACAATGTTTGACTCGATATTTACATTTGAGAGACAATCAGAATGACAACGGTGACCTTTTTGTGAGAATGATAAAATGACCTGTGAGATTGCTGGATGAATATTTTTGTATGGAATAGCCATACCAGATTTGCATTGATAATTATTTTGCAAGACTGTGATACGATTATTTCAGTCCATAATCAGGGCTTTCGATGCAGGAAGGCCCTTATCATGGATTGAACAGCAGATATGGAATCCAGGTTGTTTATGACTTTGAGACAGCAAGCCAGATATATATGAACTGTCATTGAACTTCTTAATGTGCCGAGGCACTCTAGAAGTTTGAGCTCTGATGTACGACAGTTCTAGACTTGTCATGGTTGGACTATTTGAAGGTTATAGTTTTAGATTAGTTTTATCAGTCAGATACGAACACAATTATGGCATGTTATCATACAGCTCATAGCTGAAACTCAAATCTGATGGAGATGGCGGCCATCTTGTAAAGGGAGACAACCAAGACGGATGGCAATGAATGACTCGAATGCCATTTGAATCAATAAGACATGTGGCCATATTTTCGTCAAGGACAGATCTTGATTAGTAGGAGGTTATGAAGATTTTCAGTCTTTCATCTCATCGTTGTTGACAGTTTTGCTCATTGCAGTCAACTTGTGACAAATCCAAACCTGACCACTTCCACCACATGATACATTGGGAGGGAATAATGATAAGTTAGTATTCATAATATTTCAAGAACGCTGTCTCAGACTCAAATTTCAGTATTATTCACACTTATTTATTTGTAAATAGGCTGGCTTTGGTTACTATTGTATATCAGAGTCATTGATGCTTTTAAAATGTAATATCATGAAAAACACTTAATGTGTTAAACACTTACCTTAATGATATATTGTACTACAGATTTAATGTTTGTGGAATATACCCAAAAATGTTCAAGAAATTCTAGTATCAGATGGTAAAAAAGATTGTGATTTTATTCCAAGATAATGTGTCATCGTTAGTATTTAGTTAGTTTGGTCAATAACCTTGCTTCATAGAAGCATTTGGAATTTGTAGGGGGGCTTGAACCCCTAGATCTGTAATATTAAACATTAGGGTTATCACAGGGGCCCTCTGATTTCTTATCCTATGTTTGAACACTATAAGGGTAACGCTATTTTTCAGTGCATTATCATTTGCAGAAGCCCGAGGTCTTCTGCCCGACGAAGGATGGCAGTTGAAAAGACTGAGGGTTTCTGCAAATGATAATGCCCTGAAAAAGAGTGTTACCGTTATTATAGCTAAAATAGATGAAATTTGTCATCAAATAAAAAGAAACAACAATATCGGTTTTGAAACATTTACTGCAATCAATATGAATGTCACTGACCACCTTTTACAAATATGGAAACGTCATAGAACAAACCAGATGACGTCACCATTGAACGTGACATCACCTATCCCTATCCTATGACGTCACCTAACAACGGGAGTGATAATGGCCTGTCGTCAAGCAATATTAGGGCATTATCAAGTTACAGTAGCCTCCTCATTTTTGATGACATGCAGGTGGTTTAATGATAATTCTATCCATTTTAGCTATTATAAACATTAGGGTTATCACAAGGACCCCTGATTTCTCATCCTATGTTTGAACACTGTGTAATAATCTTGTGTTCATGTCACTCAGCCAAATATGACATAGCAAATAAGAATGACTTACAGCAGATATGATCTTAAAGATAAATATTATCTTTTTGGTGTTTCAATTTTTGTTTCATTATAACATTTTTGTATGTCAGATGGAATATAAAGAGGATGGGGAACTAATATCAGGCGTCTGTCTTTCATTAATAATTGTGGAAAATAAACTAACATGTTTGTGTTCCAAGTTCTTCTCAATATATCAGCTCCTACCATATCATGTCCCGAAACTACCAGGGACAGATAGATACTGTATCAGGAATTTGCTTGGGATAGTTTGACAGATTGTTGTAAACTTCATTTTAGTTTTGTTAGTATTTTAATGCCTCTGGTCATCCACACCATGTTGTCTGTAGAGATGTTTTGTGTTGCAACTGATCTCACTGGTGAAACCGAACTGTCAAACTGGTTGGTCTTATCCTGTAATCGGAAAGTTTCCCCATACAAATATTTTCTGATAAGAATTAAATAAAGAATTAAAAGGATAAGAAATGCAGTTCTAGGAACCGTTGGTGCATATATGGATATAAATATTTTTTTATTATTATTATTTTTTATGTTATTTTTTATTTTTTTCATATTTGTTTTTTTTTAATAAAAAAAAGAATTTGAACAAAACCAACAGGTCTTGTTGAATACATAATTATGTCCCTGAAATTGTAGGCGTATGACCTGTATCACTTCAGGCTTTCCATAAATGTCATGATATAACTGAAATACTCCTTCAAGCGGAATTGAAGTTCTTGAACCCAACTCAACCATTTGTTTAGTATGAAATTCAATGTAATAAATTAAAAAATTCCTCCGCCACGGCAGACATGATGCTTTTATTAGTAATAATTATCACAAGTATTCTTTTCTACTCAATGTATTTTCATTTACTATCAAATTTGTGACACTATTTGAATAACATTTTGTAAGGTGTCAGAAGGACGTGCTGCATGCCTCCATTACTAACATGCCAAGACAGCTATTGTGATATGTATGTGTTGGTGAGCTTGGATGTTTAATTTATGTTGTGAGATTGGTGGCGATGTTCTCGTGCTGAGATGCTCTCTTGTATGTGGAAGGATACTGTTCTGCTCAATTAACAGATGCTGCTTGCACCACATCAATTCTATGCCATAAGGTCTTGTACTGGTGTGTATTGTGCGCTGCATTATAGGACATACCACATATGATACTGTCATGTCAGAAGTGATGTCACTTCAAACAAGTTTTCCAAATAAGGCAAATGATTTGTTAAAGGTGAATAACTAATATAATGAAAGAATTGAAAATTTATCTTAAAAACTCCTAAATTACTAATCATGATGAAATGTGAGAAGAGTGCAAACAAAATAATTGAAATTGGAAGTTTTCCATTATTTTTTTATAAATGATTATATCTTTCAACCTCCTGACAGCACAAAATCTATTGACCCCCCTCCAATAAAAAAGAAAGCTTGATGAATGTTACAGTGTGACCATGGTCGTAATCTTGTATCTCACAATTCATTAACAGTTGAAATTGGTTGTGTTTTGTTGCCATATCAGATGAGGACTTTTGGTGGGAAAAGTTCCAGTTTGTGATTCTGAGAATACAATTCCAGATTTCTTTCAGGTTGATATTTAATATTGAGGGGTGATGAAATTGGAAAGTTGAGGTGTGACAAGTGAGTTAATTGAGCAACACAGTATCATTTATGAACTATTATATTCCCTACGTTTGTATTCTTTGTATATATTGCTAGATTAATTTGAGGAAGTTAAGTCTGTTAAGATATGATTGTTCTAAATAAAACACATATTCTTTTCTCAAAAATAGTTTTTACAAAGTATTTGATTTTAAAACTGTTCATTGTTAATTGTTTAAGTTAGATTGGCTTGTTGATAGTCCTAAAGTTTATAAACTTATATATGTTAATAAAAATGATTCCTTTATGAAGTTAAAATAATTAACAATCAAGTTTGAAATTTATTTGAAGATATTTTAACATATTCTAGGATGGAGAGTTCAAAACTAACACAGTGGACATGTGGTGTCAATTTTGGATACAAACCACGATGCTAGTCATGAATCTTTATTATTGTATGTAAGAGACGACTAAGGGATATTGGGTAGATTGATGCTCATGATGCCAATCACTGGATTGTTTGGTCCAGACTCAATTATTTACCTACTGCCGTCATATAGGATTAAGCAACAAAATTATTATGTTATAGTCTAATAAGTCATCTTTTAATAAACACATTTCTTTTCTATAATAGGAAAATAACATTTGTTCTGTATGTTCTCTTTGAATATATGGAGCTACAACAATGCTGACTTAGCATTAAAAGTCTATTCAACATCAGAGTTAAATTTATTCCAAATCATGTCAATTTCACATTTAAAGACAACTTTTAACTATTTTTAGTATAACATGTTTATGTTTGAATTTTACTTAATCATGGCAGCCCGATTTAATATGGCTGGTGTTTGAGGTTGACATTACGTCTACAAGAGCCCCTATTGTTGCTAGGCTTTTGTACCATTTTTGTACCATTTTTGTACCATTTGGGTCCAAGTTCCATCTAATTTATCAGACCCATGTCTGTGTGTTGTATGACTGTCCATATTCATGTCATTTCACAGTAATTTTTGGTGCACAAAATTGTCCAATCAAAATATTTTGTTCTGTCTGGGACAGTAATGTTTTTGTCATTTTTGAAAACAAAGCTCACTGCAGTTTTACCATGTTTTTTTTCCTAGATGAGTTTTGGATTTTGTTAAGAAATGTGTCTTCTTGTGTGAAACTGTTGTGCTCAGCAATTGTAAATATTGAATATTGTACATGTGAGGAAGATGCCTTGTACATTCTGTACAGCAGTGTGTCTCCATCTCGAAACCTCAACGGTTACTGACCAGATGGTTTGTATCAAGCTACACAAAAAATAAACATTTAAATATTTGCTGGTTGTTTGTATTGAGAAAGCTGGGGAGAGTGGATGCCCTTGACTACCCCCCTGAAGTGGGGGAGGGGGGATGCCCCTGATTAAACATTTAAATACTTGCTGGTTGTTTGTATTGAGAAAGCTGGGGAGAGTGGATGCCCTTGACTACCCCCCTGAAGTGGGGGAGGGGGGATGCCCCTGATTAAACATTTAAATATTTGCTGGTTGTTTGTATTGAGAAAGCTGGGGAGAGTGGATGCCCTTGACTACCCCCCTGAAGTGGGGGAGGGGGGATGCCCCTGATTAAACATTTAAATACTTGCTGGTTGTTTGTATTGAGAAAGCTGGGGAGAGTGGATGCCCTTGACTACCCCCCTGAAGTGGGGGAGGGGGGATGCCCCTGATTAAACATTTAAATATTTGCTGGTTGTTTGTATTGAGAAAGCTGGGGAGAGTGGACGCCCTTGACTACCCCCCTGAAGTGGGGGAGGGGGGATGCCCCTGATTAAACATTTAAATACTTGCTGGTTGTTTGTATTGAGAAAGCTGGGGAGAGTGGAGGCCCTTGACTACCCCCCTGAAGTGGGGGAGAGTGGACGCCCTTGACTAACCCCCTGAGAGTGGACGCCCCTGATTAAACATTTAAATATTTGCTGGTTGTTTGTATTGAGATAGCTGGGGAGAGTGGATGCCCCTGATTACCCCCCTGAAGTGGGGGAGAGTGGACGCCCTTGGCTACCCCCCTGAAGTGGGGGAGAGTGGAGGCCCTTGATTTCCCCCTCCCCGAATTTGGGGAGAGTGGATGCCCTTGATCTCTTCTCCCCCCCACTGAATTTGGGGAAAGTGGACGCCTTGATTCCCCCCTGAAGTGGGGTAGAGTGGACACGCACATGCAGCGCGCCAAGGTCAGACAAGAGGGGAGAGAGCCTCAGTTCAAGGTTTTGCATTGTCACGCAATGTGCATGGTCTTTGTGGACCATGCGGTGCAAGTCGGTTGGCATCCCTGTCTGCGGATAAGATGGAGTTCAACCCTTGACAGTCCATATCACCCTAAAGTAGGGCGTTAACCTATACAACAGGAGTGATCAGGAGATGACATATCTCCCCCATTCTCGTGCAATTCAAAAATGAAGTTAGACTACTCATACCCCATTTTTGGTTCATTGCCATTGGATATTTTCAATTCAGTGAAGAGACAAATAATGCTGTTTAGTATTTTTCAAAATCCAAATTACCAAAAAACAACAGTTTAACACTAGACCGATCTATATTGCAAGTTTCATCTAGAAATAGTCAACAGTTTTGGACTTCTGGTCTGGAAACACAAAACGAATGGAGGAATGATGGACATGCTGATAGCTATAGGTGAGGTGAGGTGAGGTGAGGTGAGGTGAAATGGGGTATAACAGTGCGTCCAAGATTATTGCATTTATTTAACGATGTGCATGTATGTGTGTGTGTTGGGGGGGCTGCTTGTACTGGTCCGGACTGATGCAGATTTATAGTGCTAGCCCACTGAGATATACACATGAATACCCCACTCAGACACAGTATACTGACTCCGAGACGACCAGTCCTTGTTTTAGCCCCTTAATGCTGAGCACCTGGCAGGGTAACAACAGGTACTATCTGTTAACGTCTTTAGGTATGACGCGGCCGGGGATCGAACCTCAGACCTTCAACACTTGGGGCAGAGTCTCTACCACTAGACCACGGAGGCGGTCGCTGGTCGCTATAAATAAGTACAGGTTGTTACTAAACACAAGGCACAGTGCTATTTGTTTCATTTTTTATTATGACAACTTGTTCCTAGATAAGAGTACATTATTTAAAACTGCTACTAGCATTACAGAAGAGAAGCTGGAACATAGATATTTTTATACATATATGTATACATACCAATCTGGTGGCGTCAGTCACTATCCACAAATTAATACATGCAATGAGTGCTAATGAAATATGAAGAAGCAAGGAAGCAACACTTCGGTTGGAATTCTTCTCACTGTGGTGATTTTGTGACAATGGCGTGTACAAACACTGCATCAGAGGATTTGCAAAGAAAGAAAATTGTCATCAGCTGAATGTCAAGGTCACTTGCTTGTTCAAGTCTATTGCCATTGTTAGTTGATATTGTTAGTTGATATTGTTGACTCGGCTAAAACATCACAGATGTAAATCTATGAATGATCACATAATTGCTTGATCAAACACAAGTCACAGGATATAATAGATATAGTCTAGCAGGACAAAGGTTATAGTAAGAATTATTTAGGTGCATCATGGTTCAGGTGAATATAGAATATGGGAATCATGTTTCACATGTCAACTCAATATGTGAAACATGTTTCACAGGTCAACCCAAAATGTGAATCACATTTTACTAAAGCTGATAATGTGAATCATGTTTCACATATCAACCCAAAATGTTAACCCAAAATGTGAATCATGTTTCTCATGTCAACTGAAATGTGAATCAATATGTGAAACATGCTTCAAACTTCAACAAAACTTGATTCAACCGAACCAAAATCAACAGAAGATTGAGCCAGTGACCATACATACGAATTGTGCCTTATCTTACACTGGAATCATTCAAGTTGATATGTTGTGCAATAAGTTCATCTGATTAATAAGAAAACCACAAAACTGTATTATCAACATTTGTATAAGGTATGCCATACATGCACAGGATAATCAAGAATATACACTTTGAATAACTTACACAGAAGCACTTCACCCAGCCCCCTCATCAAATAAATACTATAGTCCAGAGGATTACACAACCGTATTGAGAACTAGAACAACAGTCTGGACACCTGTACAGCATATTCTTAGCTTCTAGGTTTTATATACAATTGCTTATCTTGTAGCGCTACAGCCTGTGTAGTGAACCTACAACTCACGTACACTACTCACATAGAGATGCCATACTTTAAGGTAGAAATGAGTTATCTCCCCTTAGGATGTTCACAATTTGAAATCTTTGATACATCTTTTATACACGTACATATGACTACATCTTCATTTTTTACAAGAGAGGTAACTCTGAGAGACCATGTTTTCCCTAACACTACTGTTGGAACTTAAAATAAAAAATCTGCTAAAGGGAGATAACTCACTTTTTAATACAACAATATCATGCGTCATAGTTTCAGTTGAGGAAACATTTTGAGCAATATATACTTGGACTTGTATTGATGACAACAAGAACAGTCACCCTCCACTCACATCTAGACAATCACCATTCATCTCTGTCTTAATATACAGGGAACCAACATACTGTTGATGGCAAACAAGAACAAATGTCTTTGATGACAAAATAGTTCCGTAGTAAGTAAACAATATACATATAACATCAATTTATTCTGCACACAAATTTTCCCAAAATTGACTGAGGAATAAATGAGAAAACCGATGACATGACTCTCAAACAGTCAAACTAAATACGAATCTAGCTATATTTCAATCACCCACAATCAATTTCTAAGCAATGTAGCTCTCAGCTCGTACAGTCAGTACTCCCACGGCAATACTGTAAATCAGGAAATTAAAGCATGGTAAATATATTGCCAGTCTTTCCATGTTAAAAATGCAAGTCGCAATGACGGTGCATTCACTACCTGATTTGTGGGACACCGCTCTTCAACAACAAAAAGCATGGAATGCTAGTCTAAATGTACACCAAAATAAAACTGTAATAATCAACAATACAACCAGTTATAAACTTAACCATTTCAACTCAAACCATCCATTGTAAATACTAGAAAACTGACAAAACATATTGCAAGCTTTGCTCAAATAACAAATAAGAACAAAATGTTAGCACAACACTGGAATGAGCTTGAGAGTATGTTCCTAAACACTTACAGGCACATATCACTCAGTGAGACTACTTTCCTAAAACTACTTGTAACTATATATAACATAATGTATGGTGTTGAACTGTTTACCATTTTCTAAAATCTCCCAAACTAATTTATATTAACAGAGTTGATATGTGCCCTTAAATGTTGAGAATAACAAAGAAAACATCAGATTCAGAAATACACCAGTCAAAACTGAATCTTTTTAAAAAAAAAGCATTTTACAACAGATAGAACTCTGAAAAATGGTTTAGTAGGGGAATGTTAAGCTATTAATTCACAACCAGGATACCAGAGATTAAATCATTCTGAGCTAGGATTAGTGAATTAATCGAGGTTTTGAAGGAATGTACACCAGCTAAAAATCATAGTAATTTTCAAGGGTATTCAATATATTTGATTAAGATATCTTCAAAATATATCCCACATTACTTTATTTCACAGAAAAGATATAAAACTTTATTTTTTGAAGAAAAAATTGTCCCAAAAATTCTTGAACAAAAATTCTTGTCAATTTGAAACATATGTTGGAACATAGAGGGTTAAGCAAGTCATAGACTGCCAGGAACTCCCTCTGTACCATTTCTACACAAATATAGAACATTATTCACACATCAAGGTTAAAATCTTCTAACATATGCAGCAAGCAGACCTCTAGTTCATAATTGCATAGGCAAAATCTAACCACATCACAGCTTGGAGCAGGCAACCAATCCGTATGCCATGATGAATTGATTCTGTGTCATACAGGAATTTAGGGTGTGGATAGACTGACTCATTGACCTTATCTCATCCAGCAATTGCACAATGCAAGATTCCATTATTTGCTAAATTCACTACCCTATAAACTCCTCCCTCGTAGCCACTTAAAGTCTGGAGCTTGATTTGAACCAGTTGTTCTACAAGTAGGATCATATCCTGACAATACATCTGACAAAGGCAGTGAAGTTGAAGAATAAAACAAAAGCTATTGATATACACAGTTGCTATTCAAGCAGAGATTGATATAAACAACATATATTATGTTTTATGGCTTATTTACTTATACAAGCATTTTGGATTGACGCATGTTAAATACTATTGTCCTACCACATGGTAACACTTCAGAATTTCTTGTAACATAACAAACCTGAGAATATGTCGCGATCACATGGTGCATCTCCTACAATGGTAATAACGGGATGGTGTTCATTCAGTAACCAATGGTTCAAATCTCCATCAGGCTCCCAATATCACTCACACTTTATTTAATGATAAAAATATGGGAACTTATTGCAATAACTGTCTTGTTCACAATGGAATTTTAATATTCTAAAATGTCAATCGCTCTTCATTCCCTCAAACCTTTCCATATCATTAAAGTGTTGAATGTGACAAGACATTTCTTACTAATTTCTAATGATTAGTGTTCTAGTTATATGACGGTGTGTCAGCTTAATGTGAGAGGAAAGCCGGAAATGATGCAGGTCCCAGATGCCTACCACTTTGGTGAAACCATCAAGCACAGAAATGATGCTTACAAACCTAGAAACACAATCGGGGCGAACTGTAATTCGAACCCACGATCATAGGTTTCTGGCGTGCCCAAAGGACGCAACTCAGCACACCTCTCTTAAACACTTCCCGCTGTGAAACAAATGCACTCAATAAGTGAACATATTAATGTCTGCCCCCAAAAAACTTCAGTTAAGTTGTTCGACGCACAACTTGAACTGTGGTGTTTCGTCATTCCTTGAACGTATTTTGTGTCAGCATATCGCCAAATGAAGCGATAAAGCTGAGGAAAGTCAAATTGTCACATATATGGAGTAATAAACCACACAAAAGCGAAGTGGGTCCTAAATGATGACAGGTGAAAGTGAATAAGAGTAGGGATACTATGTTCCTGAAACTATGTCTGCATTGTAACCTCGTTGCAGGACGTCATGTTGCTGTACTATGTCATCAATGGAATGTCGCATGTAAGAAATTGTGGGAGTATGTAAATGTGCAATTTTTTTTTTCCATTTGCTTAAAAGTGTGCACACTTAGAGAGACTTTAAGTTTTCTTACAGAATGAAATTTAAACATTCTTCTAAGTAACTGTTGCGCCTGTATGAAGGGGTGTACTGACTCCTGGTACATGCGTGTTTCAGTGAAATGCGTCGGTGTATCAGTTCAACTTTTGACCATCTTCCCGAGGCAAGAGAGTTAACTGACTATAAAAGTCCAGTTTCCACCCTTGCCGAACTAGGCTGGAATTCCTGGGCTCGATCGTAGTGCCACCAGTGGCTATTACGAGTTATGTCCTTTCTATGCCTCTCCTATTGACCAATCAGATTTAACCTCGCGTATCACATGCATTTGTTTCAAACAAAACGGTGGCGCCCAGTCAACACTATCTGATCGATAATCAAGATCTATATTGTGATAAAACGAGTATTACATCACAAAGTGCATCAAATCACTGTGAGCACCTTGATTAAAAACATAATTTTTTTTAGAAAATATCTGTTGACAACGAGTTAGCGGTGCACATGTTTTGCAAATCCTGCAGTCGACCGAAATCTGCATGACACTCTACGAACCGGCTTTCAATTTCGGTGCACGATTTTGATTGGACTATGCATAGACTCGTTAGTCCAGCCAAAATGTAACTCCATAATACCAGCCTAGTTCGGCAAGGGTGGAAACTGGACTTTTATAATCAGGTAACTCACTTGCCTCGTGAAGATGGACAACGACAGGTGTATCACTCAGTACACCTACACTTTTAACAAAGGAAACCATAGCAACGAGACCAAAAGTGGGCTATAAATAGTAAACATCCTACAAACATCTTTCAGCGACTGTCTAGAACCCAGTGGCCTAAACATCAGGAATCTTTGACTGCTCCAAGATATTTCTCTGTGCACAAAAGCAACTGGTTATGAGGGGAATGCATTTCATCACCTCAAGCATCAAACACATCTCAATATCATGCAGTCAATATATCATTTAGATATATTGTTGACATCTATATAAAAATAGTCTTTGGGGATGAATCTTGACACAGAGTGTGGACATAGCATATTCAACAAGGAAAAAAGAATATCAAAACTTGTAACAATCTACAACTCAAATCTACTCCTCAAAGTAGAGTTTCTGAATTCTTGCTACTTTTTTGAAATTCAAAATACCCTACAAGTTCTACGTTTACCTCTGACTGTGAGAAATATGTTAGTATACCATGGTTGTTATATATTATGATTAAGTATATTCTCTATTTTTTTATTGTTAATAACGAATATAGTTTTATTTTAATTAACTGGTTTTTTTTCAGATTTCATAAAACGAAATCAAAATAGTTTTTTTATTAAGTGAAGTCTTAAAAGTGTAAAGTAACAAAGAAAACAAGCAAAAAAGAAGCGCAGCTTTTTGACAGATGAAATACAGGGTTACTTCCCTTCCTATTATGACCTAATTTGAATTTTTTTATTTACTGAAATTAGTTCACATGAAGAAAATAAATTTGTTTTCAAAATATTGATTTTTAACCACATTTGTTGAATGTAGGTTTTGCAGATCCATAAACCAAGTAAGAAAAAAATATGTCTAAGTGAATTTTCAACAGGAAAAAGATTGAATAGCTTGTATGTTTCCTTCAAGCACTGGTATACATACACACGCTATTAACAATACTGTATTACAGTTATACACTGTTCTAAAGGGATCTAGAAACACAGTATCTGTGTGATATGTTGACAATATTGGGAGTCGGCTCATCAGGGCAAAGTGACACATTTGATCATGCATGCCACCTTCTTCCGTTTGACCTTCATCTGTCAAGGTCATAGTTCATGTCAGAGGTCACACATCAGGTCACATGACAGGCTCAGCGGTGGTATACTCCAACATGGCAGAACTATGTGTATCGGTCCTGGTACTCGTGGTGCCATTTGTTGAAATCTATGTTGAATACTAGTAAACATCCCGTTGCTAATCCTGCTATCAAAAATCTGAAATAGAGACAGAGACATTGATATTCAATATTAGCCACAGTAACAAAGACCAAAATTTAGTATTCAAAATTAGCAACAGAACGTAAGTTCAAAATTTAGTATTCAATATTAGCCACAGTACCAAAGACCAAAATTTAGTATTCAAAATTAGCAACAGAACGTAAGTTCAAAATTTAGTATTCAATATTAGCCACAGTACCAAAGACCAAAATTTAGTATTCAAAATTAGCAACAGAACGTAAGTTCAAAATTTAGTATTCAATATTAGCCACAGTACCAAAGACCAAAATTTAGTATTCAAAATTAGCAACAGAACGTAAGTTCAAAATTTAGTATTCAATATTAGCCACAGTACTATAGATCAGAATTTAGTATTCAAAATTAACAACAGAATGTAAGTTCGGTGGGGGGTGGCTGGGGGGCACCATTAGTCACATCTAATGAGCCGCAGTTCATTTCAGACTTGTGGTTATGTAAAACACCTAGAGTTTGGGGAAAACAACTAATCTGTCCAGCTTTTCACTTGTCTCGGACGAGCAGACCAGTGGTCGTGTCTAGCCTCGCTGTGAATATATACAACTGTTTTGCGACGTAGTCACTATTATTAACCAACCAATCAAGGGACGGCCTGGTTCCACAGAGAGGGAAACCAGAGCTTGGAGCTGTGAGAACTCAGATCACACAAACAGCAATACGTCTCATGCAACACGTACCCTAGCCCCGTGGTCATCTACACTTCACACTGCTTCACTATCAGGCAGTGGTCATTCAGCAGGTGAGGTGAAATGTTGCGTTCAAGATAATTTCACTTGTATAGCAATGTGCAGACGTGTGTGGCTGTTTGTGTTGGTCCGGAGTTATGCTGGTTTTATAGTGCCACACCACTGAGATACCATGCCACAGTTTTACATGGATAACCCACTCGGACACAGTGAACTGATTAGGGGCTGACCCTTGTTTTACTCTGAATGCTGAATGCCAGGGCAGACGTTCTACCCACTAGACCACAGAGGCCTCACAGATGTAATCATGTAGCCTCACCCCCACCAACGCACTAAAATGGTTGCAGCATGATCACCATGGAACCATGCAAAGATATGTTTGTTTGTTGCTTACTGCTGACCACTGCAATATTCCAGCAATACGATGGCAGCCTGTAAACAAGTATTTGTCACAAAGTGACGAAATGTCCCCCGCCTGTATATACACCATAGTTCCAAATATGAAGACAATCCAGCGATTAGTTCTTGAGATATTGCGGCAACAAACAGGTGGGACGTACGGACGAACGTACGGACGTACAGACGTACGGACGGTCGTGAATACCTTATCCCCCGCTTTGCGCTTTGCGCGGCGGGGGACAATAACTGAGTCTGGACCAGACAAACCAGTGATTGATAATGTGAGCAAATAAATGACAAACCAGTAATTGATAATATGAGCAATGTCCCATGTTGTCAAGATACAATGACTGAATATCAACCAACTCACCGAACCCGACTACCTAATCCATATCGTCACCTCTTACGTTTGTTTGTATGTTGTTCAATGCCACACTCAGCAATATTCCAGCTATACGATGGCGGCCTGTCAATCATCGAGACTGGGCCAGACAATCAACGCTTTCTGACCTGCATAGTTTGCTGGTGGCAGATTCAGACTCAAATCATACAACAAATCATTGAACTAAACACTGATATATTGACTGTGTGTTTCTGTCGTGACTTACTTGTGATCGTGTGTGAGAGACAGTGAGCGTATACTGCTGTCACAGGTGGGGTACGTGTACAGTAACGTGAAGTCATGGGACCGCCACACCTCCACCATGCCCTCGTCCCCGCCCATCATCAAGTACTGGCCGTCACGACTGAGGATCATTGACTGAAAAACAAGATTAATATCATCCATAGTACAACCATTCATCAAGTACTGGCCGTCACAACTAAGGATCATTGACTAAAAAACAAGATTAATATAATCCATAGTACAACCATTCATCAAGTACTGGCCGTCACGACTGAGGATCATTGACTGAAAAACAAGATTAATATCATCCACAGTACAACCATTCATCAAGTACTGGCCGTCACGACTGAGGATCATTGACTGTAAAAACAAGATTAATATCATCCACAGTACAACCATTCATTCATTGTCACACGTACCCTTTACTTTAAAAACACCAACAATACTAATAAATGAAAACATGCATAATAATGATGATGATGATGATGATGATGATGATGATGATGATAATGTTATTAGGTTAACAGTCACAGTACCATCTCGTCCTACCATGTACCCATTTACTGCTGGATGAACATGGGCAAATTTCAAACAAAGTAACAAAACACATGTGCTTCAGTCTGGGACAAGACCGAACCCCTGGAAACTCTCAGGTGTCAATATGCTGAAATTGTAGTTCTAATATCCTTTACGATAATGACACACAAACTCCACGCTGGCCACTTTAAAGCCATTCCTAACACACTGCGGACATCTTTACCCACATAAAACATACATTGTTGAAGATTGGGTCTCCTCGTTGCCAAGTGTTCACTTCAACCCACCTGTATATTGTCCCTGTGTTTGATGAAACGTAGAAGTTGTCCGTTGACACTGAAGTTGCACAGATTGCCCTTGTCGTAGTTGACGAGGATGAAAGCTTCCCGGGATATCACAATCTGGTTGGGGGTGGAGCAGGACTCAGGGGGGTCCAGGGACCGCAGCAGGTCACCGCCGAGGGTGTGCACCAGGCAGGGGCCATCTACAACAGCCAGAAGGTGGGTTATGCTGTTTGAGCAGGATATCCCTCATGTCATGGTATGTCAGCTTAATGTGGAGGAAACCTAGACTCAGGTCTGCCAGGATCAGGTTCGACAGGTGCACACCCTTGGGATGTTGCATAGATACATCATGGACTGATGTGGCAAAGTAACATTTCTTTGTTTGTTTGTTTGTTGTTTAACGCCACACTCAGCAATATTCCAGCTACATGTATATGATGGTAGCCTGTAAGTAATCAAGTCTGGACCAGAAAATCCAGTGATTGACACCATGAGCATCGATCCATGCAATTGGGATACGATGAAATGCATCAACCAAGTCAACGAGCCTGACAACCCCATCCCGTTAGTATTAACATACCACATGTTTCCAGTCTAAAAACATAACTGCCAGACCTTGACCTTTACCACGACAACTTCTTATGATCTAACAATCATCAGGAATGTACACTAAAGCTGTTACAGATACAGTATCAATAAAGGATACGGCCATCTTTGACAACAACCTCAACAATGACCTTGACCTTTGATCCATATAGCACCAACCTCAGATAATGTGGGATTTGTAAAGATGCATGCAAATATGAAGTTCTATTCCTGTATTGAGATAACAATCCTGCAGTAACTGCCAATGGCATAACCATGTTTAATAAAAAAAGCTGAATGCTGACCTTGACCTTTGACTAATCTTGAACTAAACCTTTTCGAAGAGAAGAGAAGGTGTGTGTCAAGGTGATACATGCATTAATCATTTTTGAGACATTGTAACCACAAACCTTTTTGTGACCTCTTTCAAACTCGTGAACTTGACCTTTTAACTTTTCATGACATATACCAAAACAATTGCCCAGGGCCATTTGGAAGAAGTCAATGGAAGAATTATATATAATCTCTGATGTCAATAATCTTTGTGTAATAGTCATTTGAAAAATCTCTGCTGGTGCTGGTTAAGTTCCAACCAAAACTTAAACCAGCAGGGCTGCTAATCATAACCATAGGAAAATCTCTTGCAAATGAAACTGAAGAACACAGCAGGAATAATTTTGGCACAAAATGAACTCACCTTTGGAGCCACTGAGAACCATGCCTAGCTCTGCAAGGACAGCCACACATGTGACCTCAGTCTGGTGGCCGGTCAGGATAGCCTTGGGCGTGGGGTTCTCTACACCTGCAACACACACAAATGCAAGTGAGAAATACAGACACACATTTGACCTCAGTCTGGTGGCCAGTCATACAGACGTCACATCAATTCTCTCTCTCTCTCTCTCTCTGACAGTCACAGACACACACACACACACAAATACACACACCATTAACTTACACAAACACACAAAAACTCACACAATACACCAACTCACGCAACACATCATGTCACAGAATCACTATTCAACACTGGAACTACATACTGCCATTGTCGCCGATGACTGCCTGGTTCTTGGAGTTGAACATCCACACCATGACGGTGCAGTCCTTGGAGCCGGTGACGATGTAGCAGTCCTGGTTCATGTTGCACTCCGACCTCGCAATGCACGTCACGATGTCAAAGTGGCCATACACAACCTGCAGGATCCGTGCTGAAGACAGACAATGAACAATCATGTACACTCTAGCTGACTCAAAATATATATCATGTGTGGTAGAATTTTTGCTGAAAATATACAAGTCCAGCATTTCAAAGTCTGAACCTCTATGCGCTTGCACGTTGTAACAGGGTGCTGTTGTACAAACTAATGTTAACGCTACAATGATTGTAAGCCTATGTTAAAGTATGGGAGTTATGATCACCTTAGTGTTCTGAGGATCGTAAGTCTATGTGAAAGTAAGGAAGTTACAATCATCTTAGCGCTAAGATCCCTTTGAACAATGGCACCCAGAGCATGAGTGAGTTTGGAATGTTGCTACTACTAATAGTTGCTGATTGGAACAGTTGCTGATTTGAATTATCTTTCTGACCAATGTATAATTTCTAAATTGAAATCTCATGTCATTTCACTTTGTTGTTATTTTTTCACATCATTAAAGCAAACTGAAAGCAACATCCAGTATACATAAAAAACACACACACTGATTTATCAACACAGTGTTTCATATATCATACTGGTTGTTGCTACCCAGGACCATTTTTCTATTCACTTATTTGGTTCACAGATCCTCTGACCCAAAAAACTCAGAAAATGGAGACAAAATTTATTTTAATATAACCACATAAGGTATAATGCATACCTATGTCGGACTGGAAGAGTCGGAAACTCTTGTCCCAGAAGCCGCTGGCGAAGATGAATCTGTTGTCTGCCGTGGTGATGAAGCTGGACTGGGATACCTTTTGTCTCTGGTCGAAGTTGTCTCCCAGCGTGCGCCGCTGGAGGCCTGTGTTCAGCACTGCAACAGACACATCACATGCTAAGATAGAAACGTTATCTGTGTACAATGAACCCTTCCTGCATCAGTTTCTGCTGGAGGAATTGTTGAATATTCACAACACAGCCGATCTGCACTTTTAACTCATTCTCAGGATGATCATAGACATGAGACCATATTTCACCCATCTGTTGGATAGAAGAAGAAACTGGAAGAGTATGGTATAACACCATTTGAGTGAGTGACTGAGTGAGTATGGTTTTACGCCGCTTTTAGCAATATTCAAACAATATCACAGCAGGGGACACCAGAAATGGGCTTCACACATTGTACCTATGTCGGGAATCGAACCCGGGTCTTTTGTGTGACGAGCGAACGCTTAAACCACTAGGCTACCCGACCGCCCCTAACACCATTTGAACAGTATTTAAGTCATAAGTCATGGCATGTCAGCTTATTGTTGGAGGAAAGCCCGAAGTGATTCAGGTCTCAGATGTTTACCACTTTGGTGAAACCCATGAGCATGGGTAAAGCTAAAAAACCAAAGGTCATAGTCAATACAAATGTGGAATTCCTACCCTTAAGCAGCAGATCCTGCCACAGGTAAGGGATGCAATTCTATAAAGCTCATATGTGGCACCCAATGCAACTGGGTATCTGTGCCTCCACGACTGCACAGGAAAGGTAGCAAGTGTCCAAGGTCATGTCAAGGAATGTTTCAAGGAATGCTCACATAATTTGAATTTTCAAAGGAATGACATTATCGGTCCAGAGAATCATCCCAAAAGTCTATTCATTTATATAACAAATGCCAGGCTTCGAAGCACTGCCACGCAACCTACCTAGAAGCTGGTCCATGGCGAGGGGCAGCTGGGGGTGGTTCTGGGGGTCCTGCTTGTCCGAGGAGAAGCTGGTGCTGGCACTCTGGGCTGAAACAACAAACTGAGCTGACACAGAGACACTGACTTCTACACTAGGTGTGACATGGGCTGAAACAGCTGACGCAGAGACACTGACTTCTACACTAGGTGAGACATGGGTTGAAACAGCTGACACAGAGACACTGACTTCTACACAAGGTGTGACATGGGCTGAAACAGCTGACGCAGAGACACTGACTTCTACACTAGGTGTGACATGGGTTGAAACAGCTGACACAGAGACACTGACTTCTACACAAGGTGTGACATGGGTTGAAACAGCTGACACAGAGACACTGACTTCTACACTAGGTGTGACATGGGCTGAAACAGCTGACGCAGAGACACTGACTTCTACACTAGGTGAGACATGGGTTGAAACAGCTGACACAGAGACACTGACTTCTACACAAGGTGTGACATGGGCTGAAACAGCTGACACAGAGACACTGACTTCTACACTAGGTGAGGCATGGGCTGAAACAGCTGACACAGAGACACTGACTTCTACACTAGGTGAGACATGGGTTGAAACAGGTGACACAGAGACACTGACTTCTACACTAGGTGAGGCATGGGCTGAAACAGCTGACACAGAGACACTGACTTCTACACAAGGTGTGACATGGGCTGAAACAGCTGACACAGAGACACTGACTTCTACGCAAGGTGAGACATGGGCTGAAACAGCTGACACAGAGACACTGACTTCTACACAAGGTGTGACATGGGCTGAAACAGCTGACACAGAGACACTGACTTCTACACAAGGTGAGACATGGGCTGAAACAGGTGACACAGAGACACTGACTTCTACACAAGGTCAGACAAAGTGCGCACTCTACTCAAGAAAATACGGTACACTAGTTCAGATCTGGGACATTGGGAAGGAGGAAATGTCACATGAGACTTAGGACTTGGGAGAAATTTGACTTGAGAAATGGCATAACAGAAATGGGGTCGGAATACTGAGATTTGAGAACAGTTTGAGAACTGGGACATGGGACTGGGATTTGAGAACTGGGACATGGGGACTGGGATTTGAGAACTGGGACTTGAGAACCAGGACATGGGATTTGAGAACTGGGACATGGGACAGGGAATTGAGAACCGGGACATGGGATTTGAGAACTGGGACATGGGACAGGGAATTGAGAACCGGGACATGGGATTTGAGAACTGGGACATGGGACTGGGATTTGAGAACTGGGACATGGGACTGGGACTTGAGAACTGGGACACGGGACTGGGATTTGAGAACTGTGATATGGGAGTGGGATTTGAGACCTGGGACACGGGACTGGGATTTGAGAACTGTGATATGGGAGTGGGATTTGAAAACTGGGACATGAGACTGAGACTTAATAACTTTAAACTTGGAAAGTAGAATTTCGTATTCTGGTTATCGATGACAACTGGAATTGAGAACCGGGACATGGGATTTGAGAACTGGGACATGGGACTGGGATTTGAGAACTGGGACATGGGACTGGGACTTGAGAACTGGGACACGGGACATGGGATTTGAGAACTGTGATATGGGAGTGGGATTTGAGAACTGGGACATGGGACTGGGACTTGAGAACTAGGACATGGTACTGGGATTTGAGAACTGGGACACGGGACTGGGATTTGAGAACTGGGACACGGGACTGGGATTTGAGAACTGTGATATGGGAGTGGGATTTGAAAACTGGGACATGAGACTGAGACTTAATAACTTTAAACTTGGAAAGTAGAATTTCGTATTCTGGTTATCGATGACAACTGGTCAGACCAGAGCTCTTCGGCTCATGTCAATGTTTGAAGTCACATAGTCCATAAAGTATATAATGCCAATTCAAATCATATCCTACGATGGTAGTTGTTGTTCCAGCGGTTGATGGCGTAGTTGTGGTTGCAGGTGATGGTGATGACGGCGGGGACAGGGACGGCTGGGTGGGTGTTGGCAGAGACATGAGTCACGGGGGAGTTGGACAGAAACTTCATGATCATGCAGACATCGTCCTGGACGTTGGAGAACATCATCGGCGTCTATCAACAGAGAGAAAACATCTTAATATAGAGAAAACATGTCAGTGTAACAACCAACGAGTGTTTACATTATATACCAGTGGGTAGGGAATAATTAGAGTTTGGATGTATACTTTTTGGTGTTATACAAGACATACACCACGTAAAACATTAACCACATCGGAATAGACTCCACTTAAATATTTCTCCTGAAGTAAAACATAAAACATCGAAGTTCACAATGAAAAAAAAACATCGACCAAAATTAACCATGCACCAAACCACCAAGTCCATGTTAGACAAATTGAAAGACAAGATGTCGGACCAACTGCCGAATCTCATATTCTCATACAAGAACTCCTCTTCTTTCCTTGTAATCAAAAGATTTTTTGTTTTTTGTTTTTTTTGTTTCAATTTCACATAAATAAGAAAATAGAAAAACTTGAAAAAAACTTCCATATGAGTTCCTTATTGTATAAGGCTAAAAAAAATAATAGTCTTGGTGATCAGGCACCGCCCACATCATCATAAAGTTTCATTTCTATTTCCATTTTAAACAAAAAACAAAAAAAACCTTTAATATTCAGAAGTCAAATACTGTATTCCAGTATTTTACTCATGAAGAAATAACTTATGTCGGGAGGCCCTTTCCTAGGTTGATTTGTACACAACTGTTTATATGGTTACATACAAGTTTGAACAACCCAAAACGCACCATATTTTCAAAAGCCATTGCCTGAGAACCAATTCTTTATTTTTTGAAGCCTAAACTCAAGGTAAAATAGGTCTCCCTTCCACAAGTATCATCTGTACAGGGTCCCCTGAAGCTTGAGAAGCAGGGATGTGGGAGCCCAGTGGTGTAGGGTAATGCAATTTGCTGTACAGAGTTATGTCCCTTAGCCATGCTACAGGATGCTGATGGCGGGTTTCAATCCGAGATTCACCTTGTTTTTCACCCTGTGGTTGTTCATCACTAACCTGTCCTCACACTCTTAACAATAATTGTCTTAACAAAAAATTTAAGTCATCAGGTCGAGTTAATTTGCTTGTCAGGATTTTGTTTCCTGGGCATGCCATGATCCTATGATCTAAAGTTTGAATCCTCGATCTGCCCTCCTTATGATTATTGGTTTGTCAGTCAAAACTACAAACTGCATCACTTCTGGCTTTCCGCCAACAATAAACTGACATGCCGTGATATAGCTGAAATACTGTTAGCTTGGTCATACTTGGAGTTTAAAGACAGATCAGAAAATTCATCTGTATGATCAATTAGAAGTTGTACACGTCTGGGCCCCATTTTAAAAAGCCATCTTAGCACTAAGATAATCATCTCCATACTTCAACACAGGCTTACAACAGTTGTAGTGCTAAGATCGCTTTGTGAAACGGACCCTGGACAATTAGTTTCATGATGACATAACAGCATCCAGAGTAATCGCAACGGTAAGATTGAGAATATCCAGTGGAGCATGTTTATCAACCATCACAGTTAGTTAGCCAATCCCGGGGGAGGGACACGTTACCAAGACAACAGAAGGAAGAGAAGCACCAGTTCTTCCTCTCACCAAATCAAATTCAAACAAATTGGAGCTCAAGACAGAATCTTATCCCACACCCAAGCACCCTAGCCAATGAACATCTTGTTCACTTCTGAGACTGACCAAAGGAAAATCTTATTACAAAACTACACTTCACTAACAACTCAAGGAAGAATTGTCGGAATGTAAATTCTCTCTACACATCGTGTCTGCAACCTGATACAGCTGCATCTTTAGCCTTTTCAAACATCTGAACACATCATTAGTAATTTTAACAAAATCAACTATGAATGTAATCTAGCCTCACTTGAACAAAACAATCTTAGCGCTACAGTTATCAGAGAGTTCTATCACGAGGTAAATACAGTAAAACCATGATACCTCCATCTCCCTATATATTAAAGATGCTGTACCCGATTCCAGACAATGGTCTAAACTTGGCTTCCCTCAAGTTTGCAAACACTGGTGAGCAGACTTCAAAAAGTTCACCAACATGTGTTTTCACGCGACAAATATGTGTGGTTGTTACCTAGTCCCTCTTCACTTCTCCAAAATAACTCTGCCATTTTGTAGCAGACGTACGTAAATCATGTGATATCTACACAGCATCTGATTGGTTGTAAATAAACAAGAAACATTTAATAGCCATTTACATGTCAGAATCCAGCTTAAAACCATTTAATTATTAACCCCGTTATCGGTTAGAATAGAGATTCTATTTCTCACTAACAGTTTGTCAAACTTCCCCAAGAAGAGAGATAGCTCTATGGATATACAGCTTGTTTATCATTTCCTCAGTGTATCGGCCAATACATCAAAAATGTCTTTCTTGAAACTGTAGGTGTACTGGCAAATTCACCTTGAAAAGGAATCAATGTTACTATTACATGTTTAATATCCTTGATAATCCAGTGTATCATATCTTCATTCCATTATGATAAATACCCATTCATCACCATAACTTGATTTTGAGTCTGGCTCGATTAACACAAATAGCAATCCCATCAAATCACTGTGTACTTTCAGGATTGAAGCAGCTTTATCATATAAGGCAGAGACAACGACAGGTAACAAAGTTTTACTGTATATACCTTGATGATAGGGGTCTGGAGGTGACCAGTTAGTCAAAACCCATATTCATTTGCAATCACAGAAGTGTCAGGTATAGAATACTCCCAAGTAAACAAAAGAAAACTCAGAGAAAATAATTAAAACAAAGTGAAATAATCTACAATGAAACAGTCAGTCTCAGAAGCCATGTTAACGAAGCTGTATCGACCTTTGCTAGCCCTCTACTTCTGCGTTCCTTTATCTTTTCGGTTAGCTGCAATAAAATATAGCAGTGCTTGTTAATGGTTAGTCGTACGACAGCAGCATACTCACCGAGGTGTTCATATCTAGCCTCTGAACAAAACCACAATCCTAATTGTTCAAACAGGATTAAATATCATTGGGTGCATGCATGTTACAAATCAACACTTTCACAAATAGTTGTGGAACACACAGAGAAACATACACAAAAGTACAATGTTATTAAACGCAAAATAAAATACTAGAAATATTAATGAATGCCTATTCTAGTAAAAATTCAAGAAAATCAGTTATAAGTTTCAAATAACATGTATGTTTACAATATCTTCAAAATTTCATCGAAGTTTTCAAATAGTATAAAATCTATTATAATGTATCGCCATCAAAATTTAAAAAATGTTTTATGATATATTTACATGCTGTGACAGAAATGATTATGATATATACAGAAACAACATCTGAAACTGACAGTGATCATTAAAATTTGTCAAACTAAAAATAACCTAATAAAATCTCCCCAAATATGGCTTATGCAAGATGCACACTGCAATCAAGGGAGATCACTCTGAGTATATATGGGAGTTTAATAGGTTAGTACAGGAATAGCTTCATAATGCAAGATACGACAATGAAATATTGCACTAAAATAAGAAATTGAAATAGTACTTGAACTGATATTCTAAGCTACAACACTTAAGTTTTGTGATATATGTTAAAATTACAGAAAAATAGGCATTATGAAATCTAGTCCATTATTAGAGAAACAGGACATCTTATCAACAGAATCAATATTGTCAGTGAGTTGGTACAACTTGTCACACAGTGTATAATATAAGACAACGCTACTACAGTGACAGAGAACAACGAAACAACAACTTACACAAAATACACTTTGATACAACAGAAAATGTGCCATAAATTCACTAAATCTTCTTATTAAGAATTTTACTCGGAAATGTCACTGAAGGCTTAAAGGCTTCTAGCTACTGGCTACAAAGTAGCAAATACATGATTTACATGAAGCCAAACTGTTAGAGAAGGCACAGAGGAACAGCCTGAATCTAAAGCATGTGACTATTGAGGAGAGAGTATTGACTGAGTGAAGCCCTTGTCGACAGCTCTGAAGTGACACCTACCAGATGCATGACGGAGCTGCGCGGAGGATGAGGTTCTGCAAGGAGCTGTGTCGGGGTCTGACCAAAACTGCGGATTTGATTTTCAATGGCCTGAAAGTAAAAGAGGCAAATTAAAAATATACAAAGACGACAGTGTGGGTGTGTGAGTTGAACAGTATTCCACTCATATCACAGCGTGTCAGCTTAATGTGGGAGGAAAGCCCAAAGGGATCCAGGTCTTAGACGTTTACCACAAATACGGGTATGGTGCTGACAGACCTAGAAACATAATCGGGGCGGACCGGGATTCGAACGATCATTGTATTCTGGGTTGCAAGCGAATTGCGGAGCAAGTGTTGGGCTGTTACAGCCAAAACTGGTCATGGCTGCCATCAGCTACCTCTGTGAGCTGCATCTCAACAAACCGGAGGACATCATAGAGTCTGGACCTGCAAACTAGTTGTCGATAGATTGATCATCAAATGTTGTCTGTGGATAATGTGGACTTTAGTTTGTGAGCAACAAGTGCATGAAAGAGGTGTAGCACTGAGGTCAGCACTATTCAGCTGTAACATGGCAGCTGTAACATGGCAGCTGTAACATGACAGCTGTATCATGGCATCTGTAACATGGCATCTGTAACATGGCAGCTGTATCATGGCATCTGTAACATGACAGCTGTATCATGGCAGCTGTAACATGGCATCTGTATCATGGCATCTGTATCATGGCAGCTGTATCATGGCATCTGTAACATGGCATCTGTATCATGGCAGCTGTATCATGGCATCTGTAACATGGCAGCTGTATCATGGCATCTGTAACATGGCATCTGTAACATGGCATCTGTATCATGGCAGCTGTATCATGGCATCTGTAACATGGCAGCTGTATCATGGCATCTGTAACATGGCATCTGTAACATGGCAGCTGTAGCATGGCAGCTGTATCATGGCAGCTGTAACATGGCAGCTGTATCATGGTAGCTGTATATAATGGATAATGGAATCGGGGGCAGGCAAACCAGCGGTTGTAAACATGAGCAACAACCCATTCTATCGGGGCACGATGACACACAATCACAGCGCCTGACCATGCGATACAAGTGTGTAACTCTCACGAACAGCAGTTGGATGCTCGGAACTCAAAACAGGGGGTTCAAGGGAAATCATGGCTGTTACTATTAATCTGCGAGCTAGTCATCAATGCATGCATGCACTCACCTCCTTCATGATCGGGTCCGTCATGGCTTCTAAGTTGGCAGCACCCTCATACGTCAGGTAGTAGAATATATTTGTGGAACGCACAGCCTCAGGACCTATGAGAAGAACAGATATTTATCCATATACACAGATATATCCTGGCTCATAAAACACAGTCTTACGGACATCCTATGTATACAAGCAGTTGAATATTGACAAACCTTAGTCATACAGGCTGTACACACAAAATATTTATTTTATGTTCTTGATGTAAAGATCCACTGTCCCAAATTTCAGTAATCCCCCCAAAAATAATCAAAGTACCAGAATATTGATTTTGGACCATTGCCTTTACATTCAAGATACAGTTCAAGTAGCATGTTGACTTCATGCAGTTTCTGAATCTGTGACCATTCCAGTAATATTGATCACTTAAACAATTCACGGTTAAACAATTACATTAAACATTTGGATTTAAACATGAAAATCCATGCAAGTTCCTAGAGCGGAAAAGTAAAGGCCTCAGATGTTTGCCAATATTTCACAGCACAGAAAACTATGTTTAGTGAACACACATATGACTAACTGATGGACAGAACGAACTGTGTTTTTGGTCCCGTTCATTTGCTGTATATATACTGTACATATGCTTAAAATGAACTACGGTTATAACGAAATACAATTTATACTTTGAGTTCATTATAACCATAGTTTACATGGTTGGTTGGTTGGTTGATTTCAATCATGACTTACCCTTCTGCTTGTAGCCGAAGATGAGGTCGACCCAGTGATGCAGCTGACAGGACACAAACTCTGACTCCAGGGCCTGAAACAACACACAGGTTTAAAGAGGGGCAAGGCTTAAAGAGGGACAAGGCTTAAAGAGGGGCAAGGCCTAAAGAGAGGCAAGGCCTAAAGAGGGGCAAGGTCTAAAGAGGGGCAAGGTCTAAAGAGGGGCAAGGTCTAAAGAGGGGCAAGGCTTAAAGAGGGGCAAGGCTTAAAGAGGGACAAGGCTTAAAGTGGGGCAAGGCTTAAAGAGGGGCAAGGCCTAAAGAGGGGCAAGGCCTAAAGAGAGGCAAGGCCTAAAGAGGGGCAAGGTCTAAAGAGAGGCAAGGTCTAAAGAGGGGCAAGGCTTAAAGAGGGACAAGGCTTAAAGTGGGGCAAGGCCTAAAGTGGGGCAAGGCTTAAAGAGGGACAAGGCCTAAAGAGGGGCAATGCCTTAAGAGGGGCAATGCCTTAAGAGGGGCAAGGCTTAAAGAGGGGCAAGGCTTAAAGAGAGGCAAGGCTTAAAGAGGGACAAGGCCTAAAGAGGGGCAATGCCTTAAGAGGGGCAAGGCTTAAAGAGGGGCCAGGCTTAAAGAGGGGGCAGGCTTAAAGAGAGGCAAGGCTTAAAGAAGGGCAAGGCTCAGGGCACATGTTTCTGTCTCATCCCTGAAACAGCAATGGCTTGTCTGCCACCATTATATCCTCATCCTGATCAATGTAGTAAAGAGACAACCAAATCCATGGAGGACAATTAGATGATACAGTTCTTACTACAGTGTGATATTATTAATAGGATGTTAAATATGATGCCTCAATGTCACCTTGACCTTGATCGGTTCAAAAAGTCAGTGATGTTTATAAGGCATCCTCACCATTCTCAATATCCTGACAAAGTCGTGAGGTGACTTGGCCCAGGGTGGAAGGATGACATCGTTGACAACGTCGCCTTCCTCCTGCTTGCCGAGGTTGTATCCACTGCTGTTGATGAGCATCTCTGGGAGGCAGTAGAACTCGGGGATCAGCTCCTGTAGAAACCAGACATCAAGAACATCCCTACATTGCTTACTCACACCAATAGTACAGGCATTCTGTATCTATAACATTTCTGGTCAAGTATCTAAGGCTACAAAAACAAGCATGAAATACTCACATCCCCCACCAATATGACATGTCGGTGTGTGCAATGCATTAGCTCCTGTGAACTATGTTCACTGGGCCTTTTTGTAAAGAAATATAGTACGTTTTTCAAGATCTGCTCCGGAAACGAGGACTACCGCCATTTTCAGTCTAAATCAAAGTCGTTGCCATGGAAACTCGAAAAATATTGTTTTTAAAAATTCCCAAACTATCAAAAGGTACCAAATCACCACAAGATCTATCTATGTGCCAAGTTTGGTGAAGAAATATGGTACGGTTTTCAAGATCTGCTCCGGAAACGAGGACTACTGCCATTTTCAGTCTAAATCAAAGTCGTTGCCTTGGAAACTCAAAAAATATTTTTTTTTAAAATCCCAAACTATCAAAAGGCACCAGTTCACCACTAGATCTATCTATGTGCCAAGTTTGGTGAAGAAATATGGTACGGTTTTCAAGATCTGCTCCGGAAACAAAATGTGACGGACGGACGGACGGCACCCATTCCTAT
The DNA here is from genome assembly GCF_022045235.1 of Haliotis cracherodii. Classification (NCBI taxonomy): domain Eukaryota; kingdom Metazoa; phylum Mollusca; class Gastropoda; order Lepetellida; family Haliotidae; genus Haliotis; species Haliotis cracherodii. The sequence continues at coordinate 35,750,581 of NW_027266341.1, forward strand.
ATCCCCCTTCCACTTCATGGCGGGGGATAATAATAGTCTTGGTTCTCAGGCACTGCCCGCATCATCATAAAGTGTGCTACATGTTTCATTTTTATTTCCATTTTTAAAAAAATCCTTAAATATTCCAAGTCTAACGGTGGTCAAATACTGTATTCCAGTATTTTACTCATCAAGGAAAACATTTATGTAGGGAAGCCCTTTCCCAGGTTGATTGTACACAACTGTTTATTTGGTTACACAACTGTTTATTTGGTTACATACTCGTTTGAACAACCCCCCAAAAAACGAAGAAAAAAGAAAAGAAAAAAAAACACTTGACCGCACTATAGTTTCAAATGCCTCTGCCTAAGAACGAACTCATTTATTCTTTTAGGCCTAAATGTGTACTGAAAACATAACTGCTTCAAGTCAGATAACAAAGTGCACTTACACCAGGGCAGAGCATAACATAACATATACGATTTACGGGGCAATAGCCTTTATCTGATGTCTAAGCCCATTGAAATTAGTTGTGTTTCTAAGTGACCTCATTTCCATATCTATAAGACTGTGATAATAAGTTTATTGGAATTGTTTATCCCACTAATAACAGTATCTGTAATATGATAATATGGTGTCATGGCCCTTATGATAATTCAGATCGAGGACAGCGAGACTGACCTTGACATCGGATGTGTCCCTCTGGCAGTTCTTCCAGGCCTGGCTGATGGATGTGAAGATCCGGTTGGGGTGGTCAAACTTGCCCTCTTGCAGGTTGAGAAACATGGTGGTGAAGGGCTCCTGGAGACACAGGTGGACAATGTGTAGCACAGCTAGTGTAGTGAAGGTAGGGTCAGTCAAAGGTGTGCATTTGTCGTTTAATGCCGCACTCAGCAATATTCCAGCAATACAACTGCAGCCTATAAATACTGGTATTAAAGTCCAGACCACACAATGCAGAAATTGATTTGCAAACAAGTCAATGAGCCCGACCATGTGATCCCTAAGGTCGGCTCCTGCAACCAGCACGGGCTGCTAGGGACCAGTTCTAGCTGGAATTACGCCGGGTTTAAATCAAGTAGTCATGAGAAATGACTGCCTTCAACTACTGGCCAGTCAGACATCTCAACAAGATAGTTAGTGTCACCAGGGTATTATGCTTCATATGACTACATCTGTGAACCAACATCCGTAAACAGACATCTGTGAACACACGTCCGTAAACACACATACATGAACAGGCATCCGTAAACCGATGTCCGTAAACTGACATCTGTAAACAGACGTCCGTACACTGACATCCGTAAACAGACACCCCTAAACAGAAGTTGAGCTCAAGACCCAGTGAAAGCGTGCTGACGTATCGGACATTGCCAAGCATCAAGGTGAAGGATGCTAGTCACAAGGAGGTGCCAACTCACCACTCTAATCAGCCAGTTGAGTGTGAATGCTGCAGTGGAGTAGTGGGTTCCGTAGTGGAATGGCGGGATCTGATCATGCTCCCACGTCTGGTACCGTTCCTCGAAGTACGCCTTCCTCGTCTCATTCAGAGCTCCGATTGGCTGTCACAGAAACAAAGGATGTGAACATGATCAATACATTGATACAATATTAGCTTCAGAGTTACCTCCCCTTGACAGTGCTCCCAGCAAAACATCTTCTATCACAATACGTGCTTTAAACTTCATTAGTGGAAAACATGATACAAGTGACAAACAAAAACTGTCCAATGATCTTATACTGAAACAATATAAATGCACATATTTATTGATCTTTTTAATTCATTTCATTAGTATTGTTTCAATCAGAACATAATGTAATGTAATACTTTTTCAAAAGTCGTTACCGGAGAACCAATTCTTTTATTTTTTTAAGCCTATGGGAAGAAAGCTCGGAGTGAACACACAATCACAAGTTTCTGGCACGGCTAGGGGAGGCAACTGTGCACAGCAAAGTACGGAACATTAGCTGTACACGTGAGTGTGGGTGTCACCTTGGAGAGGTCTCTGTAGTTTGCAGGCTGGCTCAGGTCCAGCTCTTCCGAGTCGTAGTTGACCAGAACCCACGGGAACACTGGGTACTGATTCAGGTCATTGTACGTACGACCTGCAACACAACCAACACAATGTTTCGTGATTGTCTAGAATATAATATACCAAGGCATTTGTCTACAAAACTCAATTCATATACAATCATATCAAATAGAAGATACCATATCAACGAAGTGGCTCCTTCTTTCAATGAGTTAGTTGGAATTAGCGCCACTTTGAACAGTATTCCAGTTATATCACGGCGTGTCAGCTTAACATGGAAGGAAAGCCCGAAGTGATGCAGGTCTCAGACATTTACCACTTTGGTGAAACCCACGAGCACCGACAGGTGGTGATAAACCTAGAAACATAATCGGACCAAACCGGGATTGGAAAATACGATCATAGGATCATACCGATGCATGCCACCTTCAGTTCATAAACACTTGCATGGACATTGAATTAGACGCACGGTGACATACCTGCGATGGTGTTGAGGTACATGATGTAGTCGAAGTTGGAGATCTCCCTCCTCTGCCACTTCTGGGTCATGGAGGACAACTTGTACAACTGCTTGCCTGACGCAAGTGACATCCGTCTGGAGATGGGAAATAACGTAAAGATAATGTCTTCAATACTATTTTTTATTAAATGGTTTACAGACATTTTGGCCTAACATTCAATGTAGGTAGTTGAAATTATTTTTAAATTTCAGACTAATGAATGAAAAACAGTGAGTGAGTGAGTGAGTGAGTGAGTGCGGGCGGGCGGACGGGCGAGCGAGTGGGTGGGATTTGGGTGGGTGAGTGAGTGAGTGAGTGAGTGAGTGAGTGAGTGAGTCGTGTGTTACTAATTGTCTGGTTTATATGTCATCTGACGTACTCACCTCGCCTGTGGAAGTCCATATTTTATTCCGACTCCAACACGCGGCAAGGCATTGATGACTTTCTTTACTGTGGAATGGTCTGGGAAAGCAAACATCACAGCGGCTGAAAGGAGAAATAATTCCATTTATATTGCACTGAGAGGCCTTAGAAGTTAACAGTTACATAGACATCTCACCATACCAGGTTTTTTTTTTGTGTGTGTGTGTGTGTGTGTGTGTGTGTGTGTGTGTGTGTGTGTGTGTGTGTGTGTGTGTGTGTGTGTGTGTGTGTGTTTGTTTGTTTACACCACACTCAGCAATATTCCAGCTATATGATGGTGGTCTGTAAATAATCGAAACTGGACCAGACAATCCAGTGATTGACATCATGAGCATTGACCTACACCATTGGAATACGTTGACATGCATCTACCAAGTCATCGAGCTGAAGACATATTTTACCCTGATCTTCACGGGTCCCGTACCAGGTACCTATAGACTGCTGGGTAAACAGAGGCATATTTCAACAAAGTCATGTAGAGACCACACTGCTAGATATTGCAGCTTACTCAGAGACATCAAACAAAGAAGAAAACTACTTTGGAAACAGTTTTACATTCAAACGGTATGTCAGAAAATTCATCTAATAAATTAATACAGTATCTAATTTTTGGAAGACCTACAATAAAACATATCTTGTCATTTGAAAAAAACATTGCGTTTTATGTATTTGTGGCATATGCTAGGCACTAATGTTTTCGTGTTGATAAAACAAGTTCTGTAAAGGATTTTATGAACGCTTCAAATACGAGTTGTCTCCCCTTTGACCGCTATCCGTTTATGCATGTTGGTATGTAAAATGAACTGCATGTTTCGTAATCAATTGACGATACCTACATTCGTTTGATATTGTAATAACTATTCCATTCTACAGGCATGATTTATCGGAATTGGGATTAATGTAAGCTGTAATTATTATGCACATAAACAAACTTATCAATGAATGTCATCCGTTGGATGTCACTGGAGTCTTAAAATGAATAAGAGAAATATAGGATACGGGATTTCAAACACATTGAAGTTTGTCGACTTATTGCATCGTAAGAAATTTCATTGTTCATATATACATGTACATGTTAAACTTAACTTTTTTTTTCAAACCAAGGAACCAGAGTGTATAAATCTACACGGAATTGTTCCTTTATTTATAATAGGTCAGCGTAAATCACTATAATCGCCACAGTTGTGTGCAACCACACGCGTTAAACTCGCTCATTTCAAATAGGTCAACGGAAGTTTTAACTGAATTTCTTGTTTCGGTACTTCATAAAAAGCCAACATTAAATGTGAAAGCTAATATTAGATAAGACATATGCTTAATATGAAAAAAGTATGCCATTCATTTATCAGACCGTGCCGTGTTCTGAAGCGCACCCACGACAAAAAGCGTCACAAAAACAGCGCAACATCGCGTAAAACACCCGGTGAAAACACCGTTCCTCTTAGTAACAGATATCCGCACAAAGATCAAAACAGAGTATGTTTATTGGATTATTATGATAAAACCCCTGTTCAAATATACGCCAAAACGTTGGAGGATTTGAAAACCAATTTCGTTAAAAGCACGAGTTTGTTTCTGTTTCAGGCTGTATGAAATTAACCTGCGGGCTGTCAATCACTCAATACCGCCGACAACCGTAGGCTGAGACGGAGCCCAGTTTGTACATCTTCACACCGCTGCCGCAAGCACCGACTTCCCTTTTCACGTGTCTTACTCGAACATAAAAAAAACCCAAGCTTTGATTTCTCAAGCGTCGTCTTGATTACCACACATAATTCGGAATTTTGCTGGTGATATTTCCGAAGGCGAACAAACGACCGATTTTGTGACGATCCTTAAACTCATGGGGATTCCGGGTTAGAATATTTTTGTGTCCCCAGCAAACCGTTCTTGACGTAAAAGGAGACTAAATAGATTGGGTGGTCATGCGTGACTTGGTTGATTGCGTGTCATCTTACCCTGACGGCGTGGATCGTTGTTCATAATATCAATCAGCGGATTAACTGGACCTGAGTCGATTATTTACAGACCGACGCCAAACAGCTGGAATATTGACGAGTACGAGAATCGTCAATATACGATGTCATACAGTGAATATTAGTTTCATAATCATGTGAACCGCCGTCATATAGATGGATTATTGCTGAGTGCGGCGTTAAACAAACAAACAAACAAACAAACAAACAAAACATAACCATCTGAAATCCCGCAGTACGATCCGTGTTTTTAGGAGCGGATCAAAGTCGTATGCCAAAATTACATTTCAACTGTAATTTAAGAAGGAATAATGCTGACAACAGCTGACATAAACGTTTGTTTGTTGTTTTAACGCTCACTCAACAATATATTTCAGCTAAACGACGGAGGCCTGTAAATTGCCGAATCAGTGAATCCAGTGATCGATATTGTGAAGAACAATCCACGTCGTCGGATTACACCCAGTCAACCTAGGCACCGAGTCCGACCACCCCAATCCATTTGGTCGCCACGGCCGACCAGCATAGGTTGCTGAAAACTATTCTAACCCAGAGTTCCCTAAACTTTTAACTCACTCACACAATAATGAATTATTTACTGAATAATTATATAACAAGCTACAACTACAAATATCTAAAAAAAACCACACCAAAAATCTTTGGAAAAAGGCTGACGCGATATCAAATATTAACTCACCGAATAATAACAATGTTTCCCACGACGATCTATGACGTTGACAATTACGACGTATATGCTTCTACCTTATATTTACCTATCCGTTAATTACACTGTATGTAACAACGTTAGCAATGATCAATAGTTTTCGTTCATACCCCCCCCCCCCCCCTCGAATCTAGACTTCTAAGGTGTAAATTGCAAGAAACTCTTTAATTCCGTGCAAATGGTCTAAACTGCAAACCAGCCAATTAAACCGCCCAGCACACCCAATCCTGCTCTAATCAAGAGTCTAAATTTAATCACACACGTGCACTAACCCAGTAGAAGAGTTTAAGCACATGTTAAAGAGAATCACAATTAATTTCCTGCGTGGCACGTCTTGTGACGGGGCTCTATATCTATTGACATGGCACCTAGTAGATAAGTGTGTCCCCCCCTGGGGAGCGGTGTCACGCCCGGGGGCTACACGTTCACTGATACCCCTTACAATTGGCCCATACATAAACCACTTCACCTCAAAACATAAACGATTTAAATGACTACATATCCTCCGAACAGTTCGTGTATTGTTTGGTTTGTTGTCGATTTCGTTTGATGCAATATGTCAATGTCAATCATGGCTGTCAGATCATAGACATCACGCAAACGGATAATTGTTTAAATGAATATACCATTATTATTAACATTATTATTCTGTGTGTACTCGTATGATTGTTGTCACAAACAAACTGTATACATCCGTTCATATGAATTGCATTGTGTTGTATTGTATTATTGTTAGTATTAATATTATTATTATCATTATTGACTAAGTTGTACTGCTACAACAGGATAAATGAAAGTCTAACGATGCACCAAGTCCACAAATTTCCCAGTGTTTGAAAGCCATTATCCTTAAAATCGTTTATTCTAAAATTTTAAAATCCTTGAAACATACAACGCCTGGCAATTGTATCTGGTTGATAATTTGGTTTATGTGCATATAAATGACAGCTTACATTCAACACATTTCAGATAAAGCATGCCTGTGAATATTTCCTCAATATCCGACACCGTTTCCATGTTCCTGTCACCATACCAAGGGGCAGTATTAATGCGCAAAGCTAAGCATGCACAAGCCCAGTCAAACCGGCATCCAAAATATTTTGGGGCACTACAAAAATTAGACAAACTAGTTTGGGAGTAAATCCGGAACACCCTTTATTGATATCCTAACTGAAGGTTATCTGCAAAGTCTTCGAGGTCGTTTATAGGTATTGCGGAAAGACGTCCTATACTTTTTTACTTATGTAAAACAACGGTATGTTGTACCACACGAGGAAGTTAATTATTAATTCATTTCTATATCATATTCAGAAGTGACATTTTAATCCTCTTGTATTCATTGACTCGTGTTGACATGTCAAATTTCTGGTAATAATCTGTAATGAGATACTCTGAGTCGGTAACAGTGCAGATAGTTACAACCGATTATAGACAGTGATCTGTCTAAGTGTGCATGTGCAAATATGTTCAGACAGGATTCATGACTTTCACCTTGGAATTATTACAAATTATGACAAGTCTGTTCTTTCACGAGGATACTTATGAATGTTAAGTGTGTTACACCTAGTCCTATGTAGTTATTTTTATCACACCTGGTACTGAATTATTAATTCGAGAAACGCGTATGTGTAACTCAAAGTGTGCATTCGCGAGGAACAGTACGCACACTCGGCGTTTGTGGAGCATCGCGTATTTACCTGCAATAACGCCTGTCATTTAACAACATACTGAGGTAATATAATACGTTACAATAATATAATACCTAATAATATAATATAATACCTTATAATATAATACCTAATCATATAATATAATATAATACCTAATAATATAATATAATATAATATAATATAATATAATATAATATAATATAATATAATATAATATAATATAATATAATATAATATAATATAATATAATATAATATAATATTCAACAGCCTAGTCGGGCATCCTTCCTTTAAAATATTTTTTGATTTTATTCTGCAATTTTTTTACACGATGTATATTGATTTTGTAATTATGAGCAGTATTAGTAATAACATTTACTTGTCTGTTTACTGATCTTCGTCCCTGTATTTATTATTTTGGAAACACTCTTATTCTTTCGCTTTAATGAAAGTGTACGTATTACATGTGCGTGCATGTTTCAAAATCGAAATCTGGAATAATATTTACTCATTATGCTCTCCGTGACGTCCTAGCTTACAACGTGATTGATATATCAGTATTTTGATGAAACGTGCAAGATATATGTTCGCATGTTCAATATGTGCGTGTGTGAGAGAGCCGTACTTCTGTTGGACATGAAGATCTCGATGCCCACGTTCTGCAGCAGGTATCGCCGAGAGAAGATGGCGCGTATTTCGGTGAAGTTCCATTTCCCATGCAGCTGATCCACATAGGCCAGAACCTGTGAAATAAACACCTGGATTTACTAACTAGGTTTATGGAGAGGCGATTTTATTGACAACAATAGCTTCACCTGCATAGCTGACAGCTGAAACAAAATGAACCATGAACTGCTCGCTCCAAGCTACATGGCCGTGCAACACTGACTCGTTTCAACTCTACAGGAATGTTAAAATACAACTTTCTCTCAAACCAGGCGTGGGGTGAATATCAATCACAATTTAATGATATTCAGTTTCTTTTGAAAATAAATTGATATTCAGCAATTATTTTCCCAAATATATTTTTAAAGATGAGAAAGCATATAATGAAGTGAGCCAGATGTATCATCCATCATGTCGTAAACTGGTTAGCATGGTTGAAACAGATTGATAATCTGAAATAAAACGAAATATTAACTTAAATAGTAACTACTGTAACGCTATCTTCACTGATCTTAGCATAATGCTTCTGCTTGAATTAGAACTGGTGAAGGGAAACTGGTCACCAACTGTGCGTGAAACAGACTAATTGTTTCGAACATCATACGAAAATATTTATTAAGACGTTTGCAATATATAAATAATCATTATATTCACTAGTGCTACCTTTTCAAATGTAAGATTTAGCAATAATAAACACAACAGCTAGTAAGTACGTGAATCCAACATGAATTCCGTTAAAAGTACAATTCATCCGTTTTAAGAACTAAATGTTCCAATCCTGCCCTGATATGAATAAAGGTGTATGCAAGTACTTTTGTACAGTACAATACAGTTTAACTATATATGTATGAATTTTGTATCCCCCCAAAAAAGATTCCATGAAAATTGCATACAAATACACATTGTGTAAAGTTTTGATATTTGTCCGATTTGCCATTGGTTGTTAATATTTTGTATAAAAAGTAAAATTTGTCATAAAACATAGAACTGAAAATAAGATATATTTCCCTTTTCAAAATATTTACGTTGTAAAGTAAGTCGTAGGAAAGCAGTCTTCAACCCGGGGTAGAATTACACATGCTGCCCCGCAACATTCTTTGGTAGACAACGTCCTTCATTGCTTAATAACCTAGTGTCGCTTGTATTAACATAACGACTTTTTTATTGGTCACAATTCTACTTAAATCACCTCTTCCGCTACTACTCTTTAATTAAATTTGTTAAAACGAAATTATCTTCGTGGAATAACTCGGCGGTCATAGTTAGACGGGTAATTTTCCGAATGACTAAAATGTCCAGCATAACGAGGGTGCATCGGCTCGTGAGATTCCGGTTAATGTCGGAGATACACGCCAGAAATTGGTCCAAGATGTGCTTTCCGACAACTTCCTGGCCCGCTTGCATTCTGAGATAAGATGGCGACATGTTCGTCGTTAATTTAATACGCCGCGTTCCCTGGAAATGAAGATAAACACAGAATACAAAATATGAAAGTAACTGCACTCATTGTAACATGTTTATTGAGAGACTTATGACATGATTATCCGAACTCTCATATTTATATTTTCAATTTTTTTAAACTTCCTCGAAAAGCAGTGAATGGGCATACGATCAAATTTCAGTGTTATTTGTGACTTGGCTGTCCCGTCTGGTGGGTTATTTCTTAAGGGCGTTAAATCACAAAAGTGAACAAGCATAATTATGACCTAAGTACACGAGCAAATGCATTTACGGTAAATTTAAAGGCATTTAATTCAGCGGCGTATCGTATTTCGTTTGAATTTAGAAAGCCTCTATTTAGTTTCCAATAAAGACATACACACATCACCTCAAGAAATAAATATAGTCCCGAGTTGTCAATAAATAAAATGATTCTTAAGGAGTTCAAGACAATATAATGATGACTTATCAAATTCCTTTAGTCAGGTATGATAAAACCTTTTGCGTCTAAATAACTTATATTGTAATCACAATTATTTCTCTAAAATTCCGTCAGTATTTTCGAACCAAACAATACCAGTAACACTTGATATAGCTATTATACAACTACTAGACTCGCTAATTGCTGTAATAATTTTATGTGTCAATCAGATATCCCAGATGGAATGTCTTGAGTAAACGACCCGTGACGTCACTGGTGAGAGTGCGGCAACATTTGTCAACAAGGGTCATTTTGACATCCTCGAGACACATGGCGGACAGGCGGGGAATACGTCACGCAAGTGTATCTGTCGTCCGTGGCACGCGGAGCATGCGCGCTAATTTATGGGGATATTAACTACCCGAACCAACACGGTAATTTCTGTTTACCACATGGGTAATGAATCTTGAAGCCATACTAATTTATCAACATGCCAGTAATATTAAATAATTAATGTATTCCATGGGTGTACTGTCGTCAAACTTGGACATCGTTTTGAACTGATCAAGTATGGAACACCTTTCATTCGAACCACCACTTTTCCCGGATAATTAGCAGTTATAATAATAAAAATAAAATAGTTAAATAAGAAGTTCCTCATTCATTTTTATAAAGATAATGTATTTGAATAATGAATTGAATTACGTGAATAAACTGTGATTCCTGTGTAAGTTCATGTTTACTAATAGTAACATATCCCTTTAGCTGTATGCGTTGCAGCTTCGTGATGCTATCAGATGCTATCTCTCCATGTATACTCAGTTACTGATGGGGGCATAGAACAATTCTTCCAGGACAAGTATACGTATTTACACAGAAACATATCAATATTCTTATCAAAAGCTGAGTGGTATATATCTAACATAAAAGTCGATGTTTTTGCCCGGAACGTGTTACGTCAGAGACCATATACCGATTGATGGTCTCTGGCCACATGTCAAAGACTTCAAATTCATACCTTTTATGACAAATAGTATGAAGAATCCATATTCTTATCAAAAGTTGAGTAGTTTTTATTTAACCTTCAGTATTAACGTAAGTATTTGGACGAGGATCTGTTACATGTACCGTAGGCACTCTGGTGGGGTTTTAACAGTATATATGTAACATATATATATATACTCCATGTAAAACACATATGCTGTCAAAGCGCTAACTATACATGTTAAATATTTCAAACCTATATCATTAACAGGGCGTCACCATTTGAAATATTTCAGTAAACGTACAACAAAAATTAAGTTCATATCGCAGAATAATGTATGATCGAATAATGAAGAAATCCTGATCCGAATTTCATAATGCCGTATGGACAATATATGAGGGCACGTTTGAAACTGATGTAGTCGCTTGTCCTTGCGTGCAACTTAAACCCTGCATCGTGGGATTACCCGTATGACGAATATCATATCAGAAAAAGGGGAAAATCGATAGGGATCCCTCGCCATAAATCTCAAGGCAGTCATTTTCATACTGATCGCTGGAGCTTTAAATTGCGTGACGTCCACGATCAAACTTATGCCAAAGCGATGTGACATTCTAACGAAAATATGGAGGATAAAGACTGTTCAACTCGTCCATAATTTATCATTTTTGTTCAAATTTCATGGTAATGAATTTAAATTACAAAATAGCGGAGAGAAAGTTATCGGAGTGGGAAAATTACCACGAGGAATAGAACACCAGCGTTAGGTGCTCGCGTGGTCATTTCAAGCCTTGCCAAACACAGGGGAGGGAATATGAACGAGATTGGCTTGTTCTGGAACGAGCAAACTCTCCAAGGGATTCCCCATGTCTCGGTCCCCTGAGTCTTTGAGGGGGATACATTGCGGCAAATGGAAGTCGTAATTTAGCCAGGCCATGTGCCGCTACAACGATCGACCCGCCTTTATGTACAGAGGCCCCGAGATGATCAAATTAGGCCGTGTTACGATTTTCTTGACTGACCCTTTTGCCAACCGCAGCACAAGCGCTTAATCAAATCACCCTGGGATAATCACATTATGCAATGATCAAGGCTGTTTAATTTTTAATGATAACGACGTGACTGAGCAAAATGCACTCTCTTTCTCATTACCGTAATAGTTGGGCCCTTTCCTAATCAAATATTTATGTAGAATTGTGGAAATCGATCCGAGCTACTTTTTGACTTGGCAGAGCAACATGACAAGGGTAGGGATCACTTGAACCTTTGGGGCCCTGCACACAGGGATATGTTTCGGTTAGTTACAGATTTGTGGTCCCACGAGGTTTCCGTAAATATCAAAAACAGCAATTTTGTTTCATAATTTGCGAGCAACCCGCGGTGGCGATTTCTTAAAGCGTAAGAATAATTGCGCCAGGGAAATAAATCTTAATAGCCGAATAAGCCATCTGATTTTTATTGCTAGTAATTATTTTGTTGAACCCCGCCCATTAATTATATCACGAATTTCAAGAGGTTAAATCATGCAGTAGAATATATGCGCATGACATATAATTGTTTACTGATTAATATTTTTGTACATTTAATAAATTATTGTTTATAAAATACTCAAATACGTTTTTATAATGTAATACAAACCGCTCCAAAACATAAACTACACTGAATTAATTTCTGTTCTGTTTAACATGCAAAACAGCAGGTTCCTACGAAAACAACAACATGGTTTTAAATTATAACCTTAATTCCACACGGCAGCGACATTTATCCATATAATTAAATACCACAACCAACATTATTTACCAAATAAAATATTTTGTAACAAGACTGCGGGCTTCTGTATATACATAGCAGCATACTGCACGTTGTTTTCGAATCAATTACGGCGTCAGGCCCTGGCTTGTCAGAACGTATATACTGTGACACAGGAGGCCTGACGAATCTCGTGGTGATACCGCAAGTTAGCATCGCCAGGTGATTCAGCAGCAGACACGCGTCCATTTCACTCTCGCTTGTAAGACACAGATGCAATCTTTATATAGATTTTTTTTAACAAAAACTCTTTTTACAATTTCCCTTCCATAATATAATTGCTTTGGATATTTCAATGTAAACATATCGGTTCGTGTACATGTTATATGCGATAGTCATCGTTTCAATTGTTTCTTTCCAGATTAGAGGAATTTCGATTGAAAGATCAGCTGACTCATATTTTTAAACACTTATAAAATCACAAACTTTCATCATTTTGTTAAGATAAAAGTTTATCTGAAAGTGCACTTGAACGACACCATGTCTCGGAACAACAGTTTATAACATAATTAATCTTTCAAGAAAATTGGTTTTCCTCTTCACAATTAATTAAATTAAAGTATAAGGTACAAAACTGTCTGAAACTGATAACGCGTCTACAAAATATAAATCTTCATCTGAAGATGCACCCTCAGGACCGGATCCGATTGTTCATGAAACATAGACTAAGTTAATTTTCCCCGAGTGATGTCGTGTTGAATGATTAAGATGTACAGAATTTTGGTTTCAGGCTAAAAGCAGGCTTGAATTGAATATCAACACGCATCTGTAGATAGTGTTTCTCTTGCATGCCTTACACAATCCTCAACGTTATATATCTTGTTTGTCATATAGTATTCATAAAGTAATTTATTTTTACAAGACTGCACGAAAAGAAGACATAGGACTTAACTTTGTTCCTGTTCTCGGTCTCTTGTGGGTGTATAAGTTCAATAAATTATATCTTCGTCTCAGAATAGCAAAGAAGCCATAGAATATAATAGACGCAACAGACAGCAAACGGCTTTCATTGCCCTTTCCGCTAAGAGTACATGATATATAACCTCTTATGGGAAGCATCCTCACACACAAACCATACGTGTTTTTACTACAATCAGTTATATATATTATCATGCACAAAAAAAGGTTGTTTATTCCTATCTCAAGTAAATACAAGAAGAAAAACACACCGTTGAGTATCTGATATAATGCAGGATTGTTTGTTTGTTCATTGCACTCAGCAATATTCCGGCTATATGACATCGGTCTGTAAATAATTGAGTCTGGACCAGACAATCAATTGATTGGCATCATGACCATCGATCTACGCAATTGGGATACGATGACATGCTTCAACCAAGTCAGCGACCACCCGATCCCGTTAGTCGCATCTTCGAGCAAGCATAGGTTGCTGAAGACTTATTCTCCTCCTGGATCTTCACGGGTCGATAATGCATGGTTATGCTTTAGTACATATTTTGGGCTGGATGCCATATACTGAATATGACTGTCTATCTGATATTCCATGTTTTATAAGAGAAGAGTCAAGAATTCTTACTGTACGGAACAGTTCCATTTGGCAGGGTACAAACTAGCTACATCTGGGAGAATCAAAAGTTGAAACTGAGTGGTCACTGTAATCTACATGTACTTGAACTTAATACTCTGCAAGATGTGGTTGTCTCTGCGGTATATAGGTATTTTCCATCCAAGACGTGAGCCACGTTGAAACAATTATCTCACATTTCAGCGCTGTCAAAACAATGTGTGTGTGTAACGGTGACGTCCTTGACAGCACGTGTTGAAATGTACAGCGGTCATCACCTGTGGACGCGGGGAATAGCGCGTGAGCTTTTGCGCCATCTCCACGCCACCTTGAAAGCTGACCCCGTGGATCTTTCATCGTGTCAAGAACTGCTCGTGAGATATTGCTTCATTGTTTGAAAGCAGAGAAATAATTCTGATTAAATCAGACCCACGTGGGATAAACATGTCCCGTCACGGGCCAGGTATAGGAATGTCAAAGTGCGGACAGTTACTCCGGACACTAACTGACCATTCACCCCCCACGGGCTATAACATCTACCCCCGGGCTCAACACGGACGGGGCACAGATACACGGGCCATGCGAGATTAGAGACCTCGTTAATCCACATGCCAAGCAATAAACATGACAAAACTCTTTTACCCAGACACTCATCACATCGTCAATTCAGATAAACTCTCAATAAACTGGAGGGGTGCTTGTCAGAAAGCTTAAAACGATATAACGATATATATGACCATACTTTTGCAATTTCGAAATAAATAATTTTTTACTGTTTTTCAATTAATAAAAATCGTGAACAGAATTTTTTCAACTAATCAAAATACCGTTAAAATGGTGTATAATGAAAACATTCTTAATTCATAAGCCACAACACTCGAAACCAAAAGAAAGCGATGATTGTGATGCCTTCACCGATAGCCCCCGTGGCCTTTAGATTTCTCATGTAAACTTATGTTTGTCTTAGCACATTTGATGATCTTGTAAATGACTACTTACGTGCTCTACATCATTATTATCACAATCTATGGTTACAGAAATGTTCACAAGTATGTAAAACGATGTCTATCACGACCTCGTGGTAGTCGGTTGTTATTGTCTAAACGGATATCTCCGCCCGACACACGCAGCCGCGGCTTAAACAAATATACAATACATCTACTTGTTACATACAAACGTCACACTCTCTTTACTAGCCACAGGTGGAGGGAACCGCGCTGGAAATATCGTTCCAGCATCTATACTTGAAGAATGTGAGCAAAAATACTTCAAATATAACCGAAGAAAATATATTGATTTACGAGTCCATGATTGCATAAGTTTGTGATCCTTCACAAACCGCTTGGTGTTTACGTCAGATTTCTCCAAATGTAATCTAATGTTATGCTAAGTAAGGCGTTCACAATTTCGAACGAAATCGTTGTTTGGTAAAACTGAATTGATGCCCTCACCCTTATCTTAAAGAAATAAATAGACAGCGACTTGAATGATATATTCTAAAATACCAAATACGTCCGGTAATACATAGCAGTTTAGTCATGCACCATGACTGTGGAATATATTTATTTTATGGAAAAAAATACATCTAGAAAGGTATAAAAAAGCAAGTCCAGCCAGCTCTAGCTAGCTCTATTCCACACGAATCAGCATAGGGAAAATTTTTATTTTTATTTTTAGAGTCAAGAAGGGTATTGTGAGAAATAAGATATCATAGACTAAATGAAAGTCTAATAGCAGTTGGACTGAAGGGGGTCGTTGTCGGCATAGGTACTACAGATATGTACCCCAGGTACGTTTCTGTATACAGAAATGTACCCTAGTCAAAACCAGAATACCGAAAGGTACTCAGGATGAGCTAAGACTAAATATTTATTATCAAAATACCCTTAAAAATATACTTAAAAAATATACTTAAAATAAACTTAAGAACGCCCGATTTTTTCATACGACTATATAGTTAATCTGTCATGTCTACACTTCTTTTGAGTCGTATGAATGCACCCATCATCCTTCAGGTAAAAAGGGGAGATAGTCACATGTACACTTTACGCAAATGCTATTTACTTTATCTAATTTATCAAGCTTAGGTAACGGATTTCATATTAACTCAAATGCGCAAAATTAGACGTTCAATAATTGTATAAAACCTTTCTATTTTCTTCATCAACTTACTCTAAAATGCAACCGTTATTTTCTATAAAATTAATTTATTTACAATGCACACACAAAGCCTCAGATATTGTAACAAATATTCTTTGTAATATATGACGTCAACGTCATAGAACGACCAGTCTCGATCATCCACCGAAATAGATCCAATAGGGCGTGTGGCAAAATAGCGGTGAACATTGTATGAATAGAGCAGTTATGACACTAGGTGTTCGCGAAACGGGTAAGCATGTACTATAAGTGGTGTCTCTGGAACAAAGCTGAATGATTGACTGATACTTCGAACAAGAACATTTTACTGAGAGAGGTTCTTTATAAGACGTGTATGTTATATCAACTTGTAAGCTACAATGCATACAAAACAATGATAAAAGTGTAAATGGGCAAGGAATATGAGGATATATAAATTAAAACAAGTCACGGATGTAATGAACAAGCTTTAAAATGATACATTTTTAAATGAAATAGCAAACGCTAGCACAATGTTTTAAAAAAAAAAGAAAATGTTGCCGACCAACATAGTAGTAATTTTAAAATAGCAAGTCTACAGCGCTATTTTACATCAGCACCGAAAAAACCCAACAGAATTTAGAGAAGAGAGTGTACTGTGTAAAAAGTGTCACAGACCACATGTTAGTCTACCAATATGGCTACAACTGAGGTAACGACCTTAAACGTCTTCACATTGGACACCAACAAACTTATACTACATCATTGCTGGGCAGTGCAAGCTAGTATATAATGGTCATAACGCCTTTCTGACAGCTGCTTGTCATATGAGACAAACTACAGGTACGTGGACGACATACCTACCTACAGCTGGGCCTGGGAAACGAGGAGTGCCATGTATAAACGCTGTGAAAATGACTTTAAAAATATGTTTCAAGAATAATTCATTGCCCGACTTTAATTAATCACGGGTTAATCACCCTGCGTTTGTACCTTGTCATAGCGTATGTAAGTAAAGTTGACAGCTTTGTTGAAAGTTACTGACTTGTTTTTATATTTTTTTGGATTAAGTCGACAATGACATTGTCGAGAATGGCAAAACTTTAGAAACAAGTTTAGGAATATTTTTGTTTGTTTGTTCTTTAAGGCAACTCTCAGCATTATTCCAGCTATACGAAGGCTGTCTGTAAACAATCAAGTCTGGACCAGATAATTCAGTGATTGACATCACGAGGATCGATCTAAGCACTTGGGATACGATCAACCGAGTCAGCGAGACTGACCACCCGATACCATTATATCGTCTGACGACCAGGGTGGATTGCTGAAGATCAATTTTAACCCGAATCTTCACGGGTAGTTTTAAAAGTAAAACAAGATCTGTGCATAATTATTACTTTCAACATCTTGTCCGTGACAAATTACTTGTATTTTTTACCATTATCAGAAATTTGGGTTGAGGTCATTTCATTTTACATACCTTCTCTGAAACAATTCACTTAAAAATAACTACCTAGACGAGACATATCAAACAAAACTGACTGACAAAGATGAAAACATTACTTTGATCATAACCGAAACAATATGTTCTCTACTTTAAAAAAATAACTTCCGGAAACAAAACAACCATGGCAAAGAGATGCATACAAAAGTACAAAGGCTTAAAACAGTAAAGCTTCGTCAACACGGATCACGTGGCCTCGTGGAGCAGGTGACGTCGGCCATTTTGAAGACGTCTTTGTTGAGTGAAACAGTTTCCTTCCTGTTCGTTCGAGACGTCAAAGTTCGATCTGTCATGTCCGTCCCTTGTCTCCCTGAATCAGGAAACTATTTGTAAAAGAGCACAGCTAATTGAAAGACCCTTATTTGTTTTATGGCTAAGTCGGTCGCCTGAACCATCTGAAATTGGGCCCTCTGGGTTAACACTAATCTTGCTGTGATCCCGTCCTGACATGATGAAGCGCCGAGAACACAGTCACCATCAACGCAAGGTGTTCGACTTGGAGAAAAAAGAACCAGACTTTGAATGATACACATGTATCAGTGAAATTTGTGACAGATTGGATATATTCCCCAGACAGACAGACTAATGATTTCAGTTGGACGTAAGTGTCAGTCGGGGAACGTGATTTATAAAGATTTGGTCTACCGTCGTTTTGCATGAAGTTGATGTATGACGAGGATTAAAAATATAACATTAGCAGTTGTTGATATGGATCGTAGTAAGCCTGAAGCGACGGGAATGTATACGCGGAGAATTGCCACAATCAACAATATATTAGTGAGTCCATATTTTGTCATCAGTCATAAGGGTTAGATGAGATTAGTTTTAACGTCGCTATGAAGATTACTGCACTAATCTAGCGACCTGTGTGTGTGTGTGTGTGTGTGTGTGTGTGTGAGAGAGAGAGAGAGAGAGACAGAGAGAGAGAGAGACAGAGAGAGAGACAGAGAGAGAGAGAGAGAGAGAGAGAGAGAGAGAGAGAGAGAGAGAGAGAGAGAGAGAGAGAGATCCCTTTAATGCCGAGCTCCAGGCAGGGTAACATCTTTCAACGTCTTTAGGTATGACGCGTACGTCAAACCACGGACTTTCCGTTGTCCGGGCAGACGCTCTATCAACTGGACCATTTAGACGGTCCCTTAAAAGGGAATAAGATGGACTAGTATGTTTATTGATTGCGCACACGCATGTTCCTTATTGGTGGGTGACTAGGTTTGGGCTATTTGGAAGACCCATCAAATTTGATTCAAGTTCTCCAGACACCACTCTGCTTGCTGGCTTGTTAAAATTTATGATGTGTATAATTGATATCGAGCTACCAATGAAGAACCAGCCTCATCATACATTGCGTCAAAGGTACACACGAGGAAGTCGTCACAACATCAAGAAAAAGACGGGGACCAACACGACTACGGGGGATAGTCTTCCTTTAAACACTGCGAGAAATGTACTTGGTGTCGTTGCACCAGACACTAGACACAAATGAGGTGATCGCATAAGGAAGAGGTTCAAAAAGAACTTTGAAACTTGTAGATAAATCTTTGATTTCGGGCAATTCTTTACCTAACCTCATCAGTCATAGATGTTTTATTGAATTCGAAGGGGCATTTCAGATTTAGAAGAATATTCCGAGCATTATTATCATTTTATTAAATTACAAAATGGTAATTGACATAAACGAACTACAATTTTGGCGGTATAGACCCCGTCTATATATTCCATCGCGAAATACTTGCTATTTGCTAGCTGTCAGAGGACACATGGTGATCAATTTTACAGTCATGAACGCTTACATCGGATTGCTCCGGTTCGCGCATTGCTTGACAATCGATATATCACAATGTTTGCCTCAAAGTACAGATAGCATATCAGCCTTATCGATTATGCAAATGTGACGTATATGAAAGAATACGTAGTGATCCGTTTCATATAAATTGATACAATTTTAGAGATATGACACAAGGCAGATGCTTTCATTTGCCCGTTTCACATAAATATTTTCAAACAATTTCGATAATAGTTTCCAAACAACATAATTTGAAAGAATAAATTGTACATAAATGTACACATCTAAACCAAAAAGAACGGGACCCGTGAAGATCCGGGGTAGAAAAGGTCTTCAGCAACCCACGCATGTCGTAAAAGACGACTTTGCTTAACGTAAGAGGTGCTGACTTGGTTGATGCATACCATCGTATCCCAAATGCGTGGGTCGATATTCATGATGTCAATCACTGGGTTGTCTGGTCCGGACTCGACTGTTTACAGACCGGCGTCCTATAGCTAGTATACTGTTTATTGCGGCGTTAAACAACAAACAAACAAACAAAATGTAAGGCTGATTGTATGCGTGGTAATATTGCTCATAGTTGCAAGTTTTTAACCTTATTTCATAGACTTCCATGGCGGTAGGTCCACGACTGGATGTGGGTTAATGCCACTTTGAACACTATTCCTGTCATATCACGGCGTGTCAGTTTGATGTGGGAGGAAAGCCCGGAGTGATGCAGGCCCCAGACGTTTTCCACACTGGTGAAACCAACAAGCACAAGTAGCAAATCTATGCTCATTATCAGAGGGAATCTTGAATTCGAACCCACGATCGTATGTCCTGGCAAACCTCAGGGACGTAAAGGATTCTTGATATTGCAGAAACACGCCATTAGTACAACACAAATACAAATTCTGACAAGCATTCTCGTTTGAAGCTTCAACTTGTGTAACTTGAATTTGTGGAAAAGGCTAGTCTCTCTCAGACCCTAGAGCATATATTTGATGAAACATTCACTCCCTTTCCACTGTCATCACTTCTCAGCCCCAACAGCCCATATTCATACCATTTTCAACTCCAAATTAGAGACCTGAGGATTCCTTTAGAGAATTATTTTTTGTCAAATTTTTACTAAATTTATTTCGGGCAATGTGTTAGAATACGGGGTGAAAAAGTCTTCACTTTCTTTGAACCAAACCCGCATTCCTCCAACTCGCTCATCCAGCCACTTGTCATAGGATGTCCGAGTCTCACTCAATCACCAGCATGACTGATGACTTGGAGAGTAGGCATGTGAAAAGTCATCTACATCGGACCTGGGTTGGATGCTGGGGGAAGGCGTGTGTGTGAGCTGGCGACCTGCTTCTGAACACAACATCATCAACGAATCCTCCTCCGTTGAAGCTGCCACTTCCAATAGCTAATGATGTGACCCGAAACATCCCAAGAATTGGGAGACTGCTGATACAATAATGAAAACGGACTACTCGCACATTTCTTGAACGCGCCATACAATGCCGGGTCTTGAAAGACAACGGATCTAAAAGAACCTGGAAACGTGTTGATGTAATTGAAACAGAAAAACGCATCAGTCCCAAAATGCCAGTGATTTCCAAAAATATATCATCATTGGTCGTTTTTATTTTAAATGCATTTTTCTGCGAATCACTGGATTTCGCGTCATGTATAATTTCGTAAGCGATGTATATTGTCGTGTTTTGCATTTGTTCAAAAATACGGTAGATTACCCCCGTCTTTTTGCTGCCACGATTCCCTCTACAGAATCCAAGATGTATCACATACGTATTATCTAAGCATAAAAACGTCAGAATCTGATTGGCCAGGTTGATCACGTGACATTTAGAAGCAATGACCAATCAATCATGAGAGCAGCTCGCCATACCTCTAGTGCTTGCCTCTGGCTGTCTCGGGCTCTGCACGCCTGTCAGGCAGAATTGCCTCCCCTTTCAATCATTGCCGCCAAATTAGCCTGCCCTCACAGAAAGAGTTGCAGCTGGCTCTGGCTACATCGCTTGCAGCGATGTTGCGACAGCGGCTGTCCACGTCTCAGCTAGGACTAACGTCACCCACCTCGCGAGATCCGGGTTCAGTCCACCATTTTTTGTTACAACCATCGCTGGATATAATTAATGACAAAGCCCAACATTAAATTCATGAAGTGCACCCCCACCCCTCCGCACATCGATCCGTGGTAGAGTTTCCCGCGTTACGGTTATACTGACACATATTCCATATGTAGATTGAGCTGTTTGCATAATTCATACGTTCACGATTTTTTGTATCACAGTTTTTTGAAGCCGGTCGTATTTTCACTTGGATTGTGACAGCTGCATACTTAAACACGGTGGCCATACAGTTTCTACGAGAAGTTATCGCTCCACAGGTTTTAAGCAGGATCCTTCTCATCTCCCTGCTCGAGGATCTACAACTGCACTTATGATAATGCCGTCCAAGAAGGTAGACATTAGTAGACTTATTCACCAGCAACACGATAAGCTGGGCGATAGTTTGTGTGCTCAAAAGTAGCGTTGTCCTAACGGATATCACCATCGCCATCATCATCATCATCATCATCATCATCATCATCATGTGATCTAATTGTTTGAATATTCACGAAAGTCACATGCTTTTGTTTCGACGGCATACATCATCATCATCATCATCATCATCATCATGTGATCTACGAGTAATTGTTTGATTATTCAGATACGTAATTGTCATATTTTTCGAGTGAAGAAATCGTCACATGCTTTTGTTTCGACGGCATATATAACCCTACAGGTCATTTGGGACAAGAAATATCTTTTCGATACATGCCTTCTTTACGTCCATAGATGATAATGTATTCCATAGTGCACAAATAATTTCCTGTCTGAATCTATTAATTTTATTCATTCTGCACGTGTGTCCAGCACCCCATTGCTAGCCGTAAAGGCGACTAAATTGGGTACCCATGGAGATTCGGGTTATCGGTCCCTTGATTATTTACAGGCCGCCGTCACAGCGCAGTGATATTGATGAATGGAGCGTTAAAAAAACACCAAACCACTATTCATTATTTCCATTCCCATTTTATTTTTGTATTTTGCAACTAAAACCTAATCCAACAAGGTTAGGAACCATCGGTATTGCTAACGTTAATTAGACAAGCACTATTTCAACTAACAGACCAACATCAAAGCAGCGCAACTATGCCATATTCAGCTACTAAGCCGATAAGGAGATAAGCTTCAGTTTTGAATGATCATCTAAGAATTTAAATGGAAGCCACGTCGGACATGGAATGACGTAGCAGGTGTAACATCAATCTAAATGGTCATCCGTAATAAGCACTCAGGTCACTAATGACCGTTAATGTCCGCACTGGACACACTTCATCTGCTTCCATAGCGATAACGTAATCACGTCTTTGATCGCGAGATTTGGACGATAACAACGGGACGTAACTCTTCCTAATCGAAACTTCCGACTATGCGTTTGGCCATTGAGGGGGAGAAGGAACGCGGCTTTATCGTAACGACAACAACAGTTTGTCAATGCAGTCTTTGAAATCCTTTCTGAGGACTTGACAAGGAATGGTCAGATTGTTTATGTTCTTCAAGGCCCGTACAACAAGCTGATATTACCATCATACCACAGACCCAAAGCTTGCACATGGCGACCATGATAAGATGAGGTCGAACAGCCTCAAAAGGCTTATCTGTCAAAGACAATAACACTGTGAACCAAGGTCTTTGACTTGGGAGGGGGATTCAAACGCAAACCATTATCTTTGATACAGAATCTTCACTCAAATAAGACCCCAGAGGCAATATTACGAGAATCTCGAGGAACAGACCTGATATTTCAAATAGTTGCGTGGAAGATAGCATTTGCCTTTGAACGAACACATCTTACTTTGACGTCAAGAGGAATTTATCAGTGTTTGACAATATAAACACACAATAAAATATTTCGAATCTTGCACTAATTGGATCGGACAATTTTATATTGCTGAAAGTAATTATTACGTTAACATAAAGTGACTTTAAAACAAGGAATGAGTGATGTTCCTAGATCTAATCTTCCGGGACGATTCGGTGACGAATTACGTTGCTACAGTAAACATTAACTGTGGGGACTTTATCAGGTTTGTTTCAACACAAACGAAATTAACTCGCAATAAAACAAACCAACTTCATTGTGAAACTGACCAGTAACCATTATGGTGATGCGAACATTCCGTTTAAAAGCCATGTTTATTTTTTGTGGCATCTTATATTACCAACATAACGGTAGGAACATTCACGTACCATTATTTAACTGACATTCGATTTGGTAATGTTTATGTCAATGTCGCATTTGAAAGGACTTCAAATTCATCTTCCTAAAATTTCGTTTGGTTTATACGGTTAACTAGACCATGTCTCATGTTTTCTTCCGTGAAATAGTTTTCGCACATGCATAATCTGGTCTGTTGTCCACGATAGTGGTGAATGGGGTTGGGGATGGGGATGGGGATGGGGGAGAGGGCTGTCATCATCATAGTATCGACCCGTGAAGATTCCGGGGTAGAATAGGTCTTCTGCAACCCATACTTGCCGTAAAAGGCGACTATGCTTGTCGTAAAAAGGCGACTAACGGGATCGGGTGGTCAGGCTCGCTGACTTGGTTGATTCAGGTCATCGATCCCAATTGCGTGGATCGATGATCATGATATCAATCACTGGATTGTCTGTTCCAGACTCGATTATTTACAGACCGCCGTCATATAGCTGGAATATTGCTGAGTGCGGCGTTAAACAACAAACCAACCAAATAACCAATCATCATAGTATCATACTTTGTTGTTTACCGCCGCGACGTCGGTCTATCAAGATACCAACAAATTTTATAGAGACAAACCAGTGATTGATATTATGAGCATCTTCCCGCACCGTCGGGTAAGATGACACTCAATCAACACTCAGCCGCCTCGTACAACAAGCTGTTGCTGGGGACCAATTCTATCTCAGAATTCCCACGAGGTTCAATATAACTAAGCGAACTTTAAGCATGGTCAGAAATCCAGGTTATCTTCTTTCTAAAAGAAGAATAGCCCAACGAGGTGAAAGAAAGATGTCCTTCGGACAATCGTGATGACCTTTATCCAGGTTAACAAGATAGAACCATCTAACTCTTCCGCAAAACAACAGAACCGATTTGGTCCAGACTCCATGCCGACATTGGTCAGTCTGACCATCACGACGAGCGATGCAAGGACTCTCCCAGATCCTCACGACGCCGATGGTACACTCCGGAACTGACCAGAGGACTCCCACAAGGGTCTAGAGGTCCAATTTCAAAGAACTCATTACTATATAACCACTGTTATCAAGACGACTGCGTCGTGTTACTGCGCTATCGTTCCTATACAGGCTAACATTGCCACTTCAAACAAGCCTGGGCAATAAACGCTGGACGGGAACTTGATGAAGTGCAAATGCGGGGAGGGATGTTGGGGGTTTCAACCGGAGGGGTAGTGTATCTTGTGTATGGGGAGTAGCTAATTACTGCTGTGTGCCTACTGTTTTATACCGGCGTTAATGATCTGGTTGAGACGAAACATGGGGTAGGGCTGAGCCCGTTGGCGACGTGGGCCGGGGGAAGGAATATCCCTTGAGTCTGGCTAGTCTTGGAACCCCAGCATCCTTATAACATCAGACAGTTTAGTTTCCTTGCTCCCCGAGACATGCGTCTGTTTCTGGAAGAATTCTAATCATGGCGCTTCTGTCATGAATATTACGCATATTTCCATTTCTTCGTAACGACTATGTGGTTTAATTTCCCGGGCTAACCTCTCGTCTGTCGAACAATTAAGAATCCGATGCTCAGCAGACAAGAATTAAACAGTAACTGTCAGCAATAACAATTTACTCAGCAGGAAAATCATGTTGCTGTCTCCTTTTCAGAAAAGATAAAGCTGTTTTCAACTTTTAACTTTATTACAAATACCTACTCCAACGACAGAAAACAACCTTTTAACTACGTCTGATAGTATCAAATATTTATTATATGTGCGGGACGCATACGTTCATGCCAAGATTATTGCACCCATACAGCGATGTAAGTGTGTGTGTGTGTGTGTGTGTGTGTGTGTGTGTGTGTTTGCGTCCGTCCGTCCGTGCGTGCGTGCTCTCCAGCATTACCTATTCCAGACTAATGTCAGTTTTATCGTGCTACCCCACCGTGATACCATGCCGCAGTTTAACATAAATACCCCACTCAGACACAGTATACTGACTCCGAACAGAGCCAGTCAGGGTAACAACAAGTACCATTTTTAAAGTCTTTTGGTGTGACGTTACAGAGGATCAAACCACCTACCTACTGCTCTCCGGGCAGATGCTCTATCCACTAGACCACGGAGGCGGCCTCTAATAGTATCAAGTAAGCTTCTTATGAGTGGAACGCATAAATTATTTCCAAACAGATCATCTCGAAGTGAAATATGACTAAGAAACAT
The DNA here is from genome assembly GCF_022045235.1 of Haliotis cracherodii. NCBI lineage: Eukaryota > Metazoa > Mollusca > Gastropoda > Lepetellida > Haliotidae > Haliotis > Haliotis cracherodii. Next base: position 35,776,626 of record NW_027266341.1, read on the forward strand.
GAAAACGACTACAGCGTTACAACCAATCAAGATAGTCATCAAGTTATCCAATGCGGGCATAACGGTAAACATAAGAGCACTTGACGAGGAGCCACACTGTACATTCCCCAGACCATTGAGGGAATCCCCCAAAGTGAGATGTACACCCCCACTTACGAGTGTACATACACTGCACGTGCACATGTCATAACAACGCATCAACACACTTCTGGAGACGGTACATCACAGAGACTTACACAGTACAAATATTATGATATTCTATCTTCACAAATACAGTCTTAATAGCTGAAAGTCTGCTCGGACACTTTGCCTATCTTGTAGCGGGGGTTTCTGGGTATCGTGTTGGCCCAAACACCGTCAACAGCAGATTGGATGCTGTGGCAGGAGATCCTTGCTTCTGATATGGTGCTTAACAGGCTAAAACCTTTAATAATAATAATTTTAGGTTTCATTTACAGAACGAAAGGTAAAAATACATTAACATCGCTTATACACACTGTTTCTAAATAACAATTTCAGCGTTGACAAAATTTGAAAAAGAAATCTACTGCGCCAATTGATCAATAAATACACTTGGTAGAGTCATAATATGGAATAATTTTTCGTTTTATGTATTCTATGTTTGGAATAAGTTCTTTTGTGGTGCATCAATCAATACTTTGCATCGATAATAAAATTCTATCAATACATTGCATCGATAATAAAATGACAGCATTTATAGAATTTTTGTATTTTTTTACTTTTACGTCCAATATGATCTGCTTTGTAGGATTGAAAGATACTTGCACGGAATTAAACCATACTAAACCATGATTAAACCACATCTTTGTTACTGATGCTTTTTGTGATGTCTTCAGGCCATCTTGGTGGCAAGGTTAATTCGGCTTCTTGCCCAATTTGTAGAGAGATAAGTACGAGAAGGCTTTGGTCCAGATTTTCCTGTTTGGGTGAGTGCTTGTAAGTTCTGTGAACAATGTTTAAACCGCTCTGTTAAATAATGAGATCAACAAGTTTCTAGGTACAATGCAATGTTGTTGACAGCTGTGAGTGATATCTGACAATGAAGGGCTGAATTGGAACTGCGACTTGAACAATATTTTAGTATTATCGTTGAGACTGGTAGGAGAGACCAAGGTGATGCGTTCTGGGACTCGAACCCAAGGCCATAATCTTAGGTGCCTTACCATTGAACCACCCACGTCCACTGATACACTCTTATGTCTGGTTAATTGAGATGTTATAATTTCGAATGAGTAAAAGACATGCTCATGATATAATCATAATTGTACAATCGACTGTTTTTAGCACAGATTTCTTATGAATATGGAAAGGGTTTTGTCGCTTTTATATATTTAATTAAACCACGATAAAAAGACAATATAGAGAATTATTGGTTACATGTGAAGATTATTGGTTACTTGTTCTGATGAAAATTTCACGTTATCACGTTATTATTTCCCAAGTACAAACGGGCGATAAATGAACAAAACTACGTTTAATAACCTTGACATTGCATTGAAAAGCGACGGGCTGTTATTATGACGTGTTCTTATCCACGTCATCTACCTCGTTACGTTGATAACAATCACTAAACAACCCGGGCTAACATGTTTATTTCAACGTTGATATTGATAAGTGGCAGTAGCTGCTGTTGTAGCTGTGTACAGTCATAAACAGCACAATTAACTCGTGTGAAATGTACAAACAGTGAAATGTACATCACTAAACGTCACGTTGTCAGACAAGCTCGACTGTACCGCGGAACCTGGGACGTGAGTTGGCCGCTTGAAGAATCTCGTTATAGACTTTCACTTCGTCTCCTCGTAAAACATACTGTCGGGTTATTGGTTGAATGGAGTTACGCCACTTATTTTTAATAAGTTGGTTTACAAAATGTTTGGCCTAAAATTAAATGGAGGTGTTCGAAAATCATGGTTTTTTTTGTTTTTTTTATTTCAAATTCTAGGTCAGTAGTGATACTAATGAATGAAAAACAAACAAATTTTAATATGGCAATATACGGAAAATGATTGCTGTAGTTTTAAGTTCGAATAAAACTTGTCAAAATTAATTATATTCTTTTCTAATTTTGAGGGTAGGTCGGGCTTACGGTCTCAAAGAAAAAAGGCCTTATAAGTAAATTACAACAATTGGAGCGTAAAAAGTCTCCACATATTTGGGGTCGGTTGGTCTTACGGTCTAAAATGAAAAAAAAAGCCTTATTAGTAAATTACAACAATTAAAGTGTAAAAATTGTCCACAAATTTTGACAGTGATGACATGCGTATGAACATAAGGATATAAGGATGCAACATAAGAATGCTAGACTAACATATAGTCTCTGAAATGAACATATCATACAGAAAATAAAAATCTAATAAAAAGGGAGCCCAGTGATTCTCTTCATTTTCAGATACTGCAGTAATCTAGACTTGCCAAACATTATAGACTTGCATGGGCTGTAGTTGATATAAATGTATCAGGGTCTGTAAGACAGACTATAAGAATGCGTATCTTTTCGTAGAGGGACGCAAGGATTTATTGATGATGTAGTAACAGGTCAACAGTACAACACTAACCATAGAGACGTCCAGACACGCGACCCGTGAAGATCCGTGGTAGAATAGGTCTTCAGCAACCCATGCTTGCCGTAAAAGACGACTAACGGGATCGGGTGGTCAGGCTCGCTGACTTGGTTGATGCATGTCATCGATCCCAATTGCGTGGATCGATGCTGATGATGTCAATCACTGGATTGTCTGGTCCAGACTCAATTATTTACAGACCGCCGTCATATAGCTGGAATATTGCTGACTGCGGCGTAAACAACAAACCAACCAACCAACCAACCAACCAACGTCCAGACATGCCTCCCCGTTTGAGGATACAGCTTAGTCTCCCTAACAGGCCCAGTGCATATTTTTTATAACAGACACACCGCCCATTAGACTGTCATCTCGTTCTTCGCTCTAGCAGCCCCCTGTCAGCTCAATGTCTGAAATTAAGAGACTTGAAGGTTCCTTAATCCTTCATATAATAATATAATCTTACATTTGACTACATGTCATTATTCTGTCCTAAAATAACGTTCACACACTTTCCAAAACTTAAAAGGACCGTGCCAAGTGATCCAGCATGATTCGGTGTAAACCTCCATTATTAGCCTTGCTCCAAGGCTGTACTGAATGACAAGTTCATGGGTGTATAGTAATTCTATCCTTTTAATAGGCAAGTCTAGATAAGCGGACATAACATCAAAGGACGTCAGTCTCTTATAGATGCTATTTGTTTGTTGTTTAACGCCGCACTCAGCAATATCCCAGATGTATGACGGCGGTTTGTAAATAATCGAGTCTGGACCAGACAATCCAGATTGTTATCATGAGCATTGATCTACACCATTGGAATACGATGACATCTACCAAAGACAGCGAGACTGACCACCCGCTCCGGTTAATCGCCTCTTATTTGAAAGTTAAAAATACTTTGATTCGGTAAATAAATATATACCACGGAGTTATATCCATGTTTTAAAGTGGAAAGCGTTCAGGGAGTCGAGTTAAAAAACCTTTTTCTTATTCTCTCTCAAAAAAAGAAGAAAAACCAAACTACAAAAATCAAGTTAATTCTTCGTAAAAAAGACTATTGCCCAGCATCCATAAACAGAACACCTTGCAGTTTGAAGGTGTATTTTTTCTTTTGTTTTACTATAGCAACATGCTGGATCTTTTAATTAACGGTTCAGCCCACTCATGCAAATACTTTCAAATTAAATTTAAGCACCAGCCACAAAGCCAGGTTTAGGGTTTAATCAGGTTGCAAATCAGTAATGGGTTTATTACCAGAACATACAAACATGGTACCACATCACATGGAAGGCGGAGGGAGTTTAAAAACATTTTAAAGCCTACGGGATATGAATGCTAATTCGGCGTGAAGAGATTTACAGCATATACGGTTCGCTCCGTTACGTGCAGACCAGTAAATCTTCCCTAAGTAAGGAGGGATGTCGCGCAGCCTCCTGTAACGAGATCTAAAATGAGTCTGAGGAAATGTTCCCCTCCGCCTCCGTTGGTGGAGGTTCCTCTGCAGATGCACATGTCGTTGTAGTTGTAGATGGAGATGAGTAGTCATCTTAATCATCCGCATATTGAACGGACGGAAACTCAGTTCTAAATCGCAGTCTTTGTTTTATGTCGATTACCTTAAAATTAGCAAAAACGAGTTACTTAGAACGTTCGGACATTGGCAGGCATTCAATAATTTCTACATGGGTATTACTGCTTTCTGCTGCTATTGATCTTTGAATGAGTGAGTGAGTGAGTGAGTTTCTTTATTCCACAGTTAGCATTATAATGTAAATACTCGAGGCAGGCAAACCAATGGATAATAGCATGAGCATCGCCCCATTCAGTCGGGGAATTATGTAACGCTATCAGCCAAGTAAGTAAGAACAACCGAATCACCGTACCTTACGACAACATCTGGTATCTCGAATGAAGATTCACAAGGTACCTAAATACCTAAATAATTCCAATCTCTTCAAACATGTTCAATGAGAACGCCCAAAGATATCAGCTTCATTGCTTGCGCCTTAAGCTTGTCATGGGAATCAAATACTGACAAAAGGATATAACGGAACACAGCAAAACAGCAGCTAGAAGACTGTTTCTTGCGCGTTCAGTATACACGTGTCTCCAACACATCACACAGAAACATGTGTATGAGCATATGGTGTGTCACTACAGTGCCACACAGCATCCGGTACAGACAGGAAGCCAGGTAACAAAGGTTACTTTCGTATGTTCCCTAATTTCTTTACCTCAGTATATTTCAAATTTGCCTCAGAGACCATTCGTTTATTGTCTAAAGGCCGACCAATACTCCACCATCATTCCAGCAATATTACATAATCGAGACAAGACCAGATAGGCCAGTGATTGATATTACATGCAACGTCCCACACCATTCAAATGTATTGGAACTGTAATACGTCAATAGAAATGGGAATAACAAGTTCGAAAACAAAACAAAACTTTTGATACTGATAATTTGGAATACCTTCGAAACGGGGTTTGTTAGTCTGTCTCCTAGACCTAAGAGAATATATTAGAAAAGTCCGGCTCAAGTCTAGAGCGATTTGGCAAGTCTAGGTTGCCTCTGCTCTTGGTCAGTCTAAGAATCTGTGGTCAAAGAGACATGTCACATGGAAACTCCGCTACAACGCTCACTACTACACTACGACATGGTCAAACAGCTCGAATATTGCTGACTGTGACGTTAAACAACAAACAAACAAACAACAAACTATATCACGGAGGCATGCAAATGGAATCTCGGCCAGCAAACCAGTGGCTCTAATCTTGTATGAACAACGATCCACGACATTTAAAGGGGCGGTCAGGTAGCCTAGTGGTTAAAGCGTTCGCTCGTCACGTCGAAGACCCGGGTTCGATTCCCGACATGGGTACAATGTGTGAAGCCCATTTCTGGTGTACCCCGCCGTGATATTGCTGGAATATTGCTAAAAGCGGCGTAAAACCAAACTCACTCACTCACTTACATTTAAAAAGCTCGGCAATATTTCGGGCATAGGAGTGGTTCTAATGGTTCCAGACTGTGTCTACCTCGCTGCATGGAATGTACAGACAAGCTGTAACACAATCTAGAACTAGAACATAAAGTTTTCCGAAACCACCATTTCTCCTAATCAAAGCCAAAATACAACAAAAACTTTTCTCTGATGTCCAATTACTTAACTGGGAGAGACATTGAATCCAGATGCTAAACTGTACCAACAGGAGGTTCATCTCTGAAATCCTTACCCTAACAATCTAGTGAATGAATATCTCCCGTGTCGGCTTCACCACGACATCCAGTCCAGGTACTAGCCTTGCCCCAAGGCTGTACTGAATATTACGTCCATGGGTGTACAGTAATTCTATCATAATAGTAATAAAGTCTAGATAAGCAGACAGTTCTAGGGACCCCACTCTATTATACGGACAACTTGTTCTTATTATTTATATAATCTAGAAATTTAATTTAAACTAATAATGTTTGCCTAAGAGACCCAGGCAAGTCTATGCAGGTACAAGTCGACACGGTAGTGATCCGACTCCCCGTCTCGGTGTTCACCCCTTGTGATCCGACTCCGGCTACATAGCATGTGTGGTGGAACGACCGTCTCAGAGGAATGCTGTGTTTGCATTACGGGATTGAGAAGAGAAATCTTCAAATTCCTCACCAGAACCTGATGCATGTGAAAGGTACCTCTTCCTGACGACGCAAGACGCCCTGCTTGGATTAACGCATTCTCCGCGGAGATGACGAGCCATTTGTTTGAAATGAGTGAGTGTCTGCATGGCAGTATGAAGGGAAGCAGAATAATGACTTTTAAAAAATGTTGGGATTGTTTTGGAGGATGATTAATTAAGGATATGAACCCGCCATATGTCTAAACTATGCACATACTACGTTGAAAGATTCACATAGCGTCAGACTGCTGTTGCGCACAATCAAGAAACAGTCTCCATCCATCTTGGGAATCTGACAGATAAAAACTTCTGCCACTGTCTACCAAAACGTATCCTAATGATAATCATCAGAAAACATCTTGATACCGTCTTCCTGAAGCATGTTCCGACGATGCAGCATCACGTCGTCTTCAGATGCATCAAGAGTTCAAGTATAGCGTAATAACCAGCCCGCGTATCCAAATTCATAAATAAACAATTTACACATCAGAAAAGTTGATAATCCATCATAAAAGACAGGTCCTTACGGGCAATTTGAGGCCAGTCCAGCAGTGTTTAACTCTCTCTGGGGGTGGAGTTTTCCCTTCTCAAGTTGTATCCCTCTCCCCAGGGGTTTAATTGCCACCTCTACCCCCGGGCGCCGCCAGTCGGTACACACTTGCCACAGTCTTCACGATTCCAAGAACACGCAAATCAAGGACAGGTGCCGTTACCGACTCTTCATTTCTTCCCGCCATGACGGCTGTGGTGGAACGCACTGGGCCTCCATTATTGCACCGATACAGCAATAATGCACTTGCCTAGACAAAATTACCATCACTTTTTTCGTCTTTTATCAAAATATTATTATTTTCAATTTGCTGAATATTTTGTTTCTTTCCTTTTCCCCCACTATCATCAATCATCATCATCATCATCATCATCACTGTCTTGCTTGACTACGGTGTAATGATTTATACCGAAATAGCATATTTGAGAAGTTGTCATCCATAAATTGTGTCTACTTCAACATCATCATCATCATCATCATCATCATCAAAATCCTTATACAGCTTTGTTTGTTTGTTGTTTAACGCCGCACTCAGGAATAAATTAATCCCACTATAGGACGGCGTCCTGTGAATAATCCAGTCATCTGATCAAAAATTGATATTGAGAAAGGTTATCAAATTATCTATAATTAAGCATGCGCTTTAGCCTTTTTTTAACTTCTTAAAACTGCGCTGCCCATTTGTAAATTAACATACAATACCATAAAAAAACCCACTAAGGATGTTTTTTTACAGCAAATGTATCACAATACTGTGACCAGATTGTATTATTATTGTTTTCGGATAATTTTGATTCGAATATTAAACCATTTAAAGTTTCTTTGTTAAACTAACAAAGCCGTATAAATCAGCGAAGAACTACCCCCCTTTTCGAAAAAGATAGAAGCTACTCCTTCAAAACAAAAAATGATATACGGAAAGTATCCAGTTTTGTCTCAATACACTTACGATAAAGCACTGATTAATATGCTAGCATCATTCACTTTATGTCATTGACACAGCTGTAACAGTGAATTGTTCCAGACATAATCTTGCTGAGTGGTTGAGTTTGGAGCAACGCCGTTTCGAACAGTGCTTCTGTCACATCATGACGTGTGATGTGAGAGAAAGCCTGAAGTGCTGCAGGAGCACGGGTAAGGTGCTGACAAACCCAGAAACATTATTACGGCGAATCTGGGAGTCGAACCCAATGTCATCAGCTTCTGGCACGCCTACGGGACCAAACACAACCAAGCCACTAGGTGTTTTGTTTGTTTGTTGTTTAACGCCACACTCAGCAATATTCCAGCTATATGACGGCGGTCTGTAAATAGTCGAGTCTGGACAAGACAATCCAGTGATTTGACATCATGAGCATCGATCCATGCATTGGGATCCGATGACATGCATCAACCCTGGATATTCAGTTACACGGACTTGCAAAGAAACAACAGCATGGAAGTGTCAGCGATCCTGACCACCCGATCCCGTTAGTCGCCTATTACGACAAGCATAGTCGCCTTTTACGGCAAGCATGTGTTGCTGAAGACCTATTCTACCCCGGATCTTGACGGGTCAGACCACAAGGTACTCCAATGTGAGATCGAGGTAACCGCTAAAGTGTCCAGCAACCAAATCAAATCAATTTTTTCCACATCATCTATCTTATCGACATCACCATCAGTACGCACGCATTAAACTCCAGCCAGTTCCACCATAACGTCATATAGCGCAGTAACGTTGCCGATCCTCCTCGAACTTATGCCTTCACCAAACGGTATCGTCCCTCCTCCTCCTCCTCCCCTCCACCCCTTCCCGTCCTCCCCAACTCTCTCACGCAGCAACAGAGTAGATAAGTATCGCTTCATTGTGACAGAGGCGGTTCGGTTACTTGTAGGAGCTCCGAGCTCTCTCGTGTTGATGAAATACTGTGCACAGTTTTATCTGCCGTCCTATCGGGAGATAGCTTCGACCTTTGCCTGGCAAATCAGTCAAACGGTGGCATATGTAATTTATCCGAAATTGATTCTTCCGTTTCTAAAGCAAGTGCACCATTTGTCACAAGATATTCGCGTTTTTGTACGAGGAACTGCCTTTTTTCTCTTGCGAGTTTAGGAATCCACCGTACCAGTTCTAGCACTTGTCATGAAGTCAATCTGTTGTAGATAAAATAGTCTATAAATGCTTACCCTGCCCAATCGTAAAAGCCTCTTGTCGTTGACAAACAGTTGATCTTTATCATTGCTAGACGGGGAGAATATCTTGAGTGCTCTATGAAGATGGGTGAGTGAGTGAATGCTATTTTACGCCGCACTTAGTAGTATTCGGTCGTTATCGCTGTAGGATTTGAGTAATTTCTGCATTAGTATTATTGTCCACTCATTGTGATACTTTTCGAGTGAGTGAGGCCAGGAATGCCATGCCACCTTGTTATAATCGATTCTAGGTCAAGCAAAGCAAGTGTTGATAGCATGAACAACGACCTTTTCTGCCCCTAAATCACTATACGGAGTCAACCATAGGGGCCTCGGGTCCTATTCTGCCCCTGAATCCTTTAAAGGGAGATAAGCAGTTGGTATTCGAGGCCTCCTCTTACCCTGAATCCTTTGAGGGGAGATAAGCAGTTGGTACTCGGGTCCTATTCTGCCCCTGAATCCTTTGAGAGGAGATAAGCAGTTGGTACTCGAGGCCTCCTCTTCCCCTGAATCCTTTAAGGGGAGATAAGCAGTTGGTACTCGGGTCCTATTCTGCCCCTGAATCACTTCGGGGGGACACATTTAGGCCACCGAGAACATATTTTACACCAGAATCCCTATGGGGAGAGAAACACTGGGTGCTCGCGCAGGGATTTTTCGGCCCCTTAATCTCCCAAAATACTCCTGGCAAATCAGTCAAACGGTGGCAACACAATCGACGTCCAATGTAATTTAATTTTGAATGTAATTGTGATCACACCCTCACATATATAACTTCATTTTTCAATCCCACAACTGTTTGGGGCCCGCGGGGGCTGGGATTTTGATTGGAGACAAGACTTTTTTTTCAGCTACAGCTTTAAAACCAGATACCGATGAATATCAAATAGTCGGTTCCCAACTGCATTACTGTTGATAATAAAATATCCATTTAAAAATTCACCGTAATCGCTTCATTTCACCAAGACTATCCTAATCATACTTTGTATACATTGTCATATAACCATGATCATAATAAAATCCCCTGGCCGCTAAATATCAATCCAGAAAAATACACCACTCCACACACACTTCACGTTAATGCAGCATAGAAAATAAATCTCCAGGGAGTTTTTTTCTGTTTCTAGATGAAGTACAATCTCAAGAACTTGTGTCAGTCACTAACTCAAAATGGCGGTTTAGGAAGTAATAAATACATCACCAAGTTAGGCAGATCGTGCGAATGCTATGCTAATCCAGCCCTCAGCACTAATTCATTCCCTTATCGTCCCTACCAAAATTCCGTGTTAGTAAACACACAACTCCATCGCATTCTTCCGGGCGGGGCAAAAATGTAACAGATTAACGGTGAATTATAAGCAAATTTTCCGAGCAAAAAGACTCCATTAAGTCTATGACAGGTCTAAAAGCTCGGCTCGGTAACGCGATCCCCTATTTGTCGTGTCCTCCTGCTGGGTTCCTGACGACTGACGCTCGCCCAATGCAATACCCCCTTGGAGACAGAAACTCTACCTCCTCACCTACAAAAGCAGCAGAATGTGGATGAGCCCACGGCCCTATACAACTGTCCGTCAGACCCCTGGGGTGGGAGGCTCGAGTGGGAGGGTGCCATCCACACACATACAACATGGCCTTCACTAAGTCGAGCGAGCTGGACAGGTATGAACGTATTTCCATATGGCTGAGCTTGCGTGTGATATACGGTGGGTAGGGTGTTTAGGCGTGAAATAGGCATTGTAAAATTGTAATTAATGTACAGATATAAAATACTGCATTGGTGGGAACGGCTTCGGGCTTATATGCTTCTTAATGCTAGTTTCATGTTCTGATCTTTGCTTGAGGACAGTCTGTGCTGGTTCACCTGCTGTATTTGTGTGTACGGTGCATGTTTTATAGAATCATCGAATGAGTGAGTGAGTTGGGTTTAACGCCGGTTTGAACTATTCCAGTTATATCACGGCGTGTCAGCTTAATCTGGAAGGAAAACTCGAAGTGATGGAGGTCAGACATCTAACTTCTTGGTGAAACCCACAAGCACAGATATCGTACTGATAAACCTTGAAACATAAGCGGGGCGAACCGGGATTCGAACCCACAATCATAGGTTTCTGGCGTGCCCGAGGGAAGCAATTTTACGAAGCGAATTGTGGCGACTTAGACGACTGGGCCACCCATTACCCATCAAGTTTAGTAGAACCGTAGAATGAATTAATGATTGAGTGGATGTTGTATTATACCGCAGTCCACAATATTCCAGCTATATCACAGCGGCCTGAACATACACCGTCTTGGTGACAAACAAACAATTGGGTGACAGCATGAGCAACGATCAACGTCATCGAGGAAGTTGGCTCCCTGGGCAAGAATGGGATATTTGTGGAATATCAAGGTGGGGAAACATGCACCATGTGGGTAATTGAAAACAGGCCTTCGGCATGATGACCGAACGCTTTAACAACTTGGCCACCTCACCGCCCCACCATTTAGAAATAAACATATTTTGAAGAAAGAAATTAAGAAAGGAGTACGAGATATGCCATTTCTCTCATCCTGGAGTTGTTGATATATTGCCAAAAACACAAGTAAATCTTGGTTCGCGTTTTTGTGACTGGCAATTATCAACCGGACGTTCATACTTAATGTATGGTTGGTAAATGACTTCTGTCAGATGGGCAACGTTAGAGGATCTAAGCACGCTTCGCCACAATGACTTCACCCAAACCTACCTCAAACACAAAGGCAAATACTTGGGATCTCAACCCAAACATACGGGAATGACTGTGACTTCACCTCCATTAAACCCCAACACACAGGGAATGGCTGTGACTTCACCTCCATTAAACCCAAACAAACAGGGAATGACTGTGACTTCACCTCCATTAAACCCCAACACACAGGGAATGGCTGTGACTTCACCTCCATTAAACCCCAACAAACAGGGAATGACTGTGACTTCACCTCCATTAAACCTCAACATACGGGAATGACTTTGACTTCACCTCCATTAAACCCCAAAACACAGGGAATGACTGTGACTTCGCCTCCATTAAACCCCAACAAACAGGGAATGACTGTGACTTCACCTCCATTAAACCCCAACAAACAGGGAATGACTGTGACTTCACCTCCATTAAACCCCAACACACAGGGAATGGCTGTGACTTCACCTCCATTAAACCCAAACAAACAGGGAATGACTGTGACTTCACCTCCATTAAACCCCAACACACAGGGAATGGCTGTGACTTCACCTCCATTAAACCCCAACAAACAGGGAATGACTGTGACTTCACCTCCATTAAACCCCAACACACAGGGAATGGCTGTGACTTCACCTCCATTAAACCCCAACAAACAGGGAATGACTGTGACTTCACCTCCATTAAACCCAAACAAACAGGGAATGACTGTGACTTCACCTCCATTAAACCTCAACATACGGGAATGACTTTGACTTCACCTCCATTAAACCCCAAAACACAGGGAATGACTGTGACTTCGCCTCCATTAAACTCCAACACACAGGGAATGACTGTGACTTCACCTCCATTAAACCCCAAAACACAGGGAATGACTGTGACTTCACCTCCATTTAACCCCAACATACGACGAATACCTGAGACTTCACCTCCATTAAACCAACATACAAATAATAATGACTTCACCCCCATTTAACTGCGACTTCACCTCCTTTAAACCCAAACATACGGAGAATGACTGACTTCACCGGCATTTAACCCCAACATACAACGAATACCTGTGACTTCACCCCCATTAAACCCCAACACACGACTGTGACTTCACCTCCACCAAACCCCAACATACGGGCAAAGAGTAGAACACCATTCCAAGAGTTATGGAGGACAGGGGTAGCGTTTCCAGTGGGATAATGAGCGGTGTCCCTGTACAGGAGTATCCAATATGGAGAGGTAACGAATCCCTCTGTCTCTCTCCCCCCACAGTGGCCCTGTCAATCACGTGCAGCCAACGTTAAACTCTATACTCTTTGTTTTAATAAGCTTTGAAATCACCAATTATTGTGGAAAGTCTCATGTAACTGCAGAGTGGGTGGTTATGACGCGTCTGTTTTATGTCGCTTTCAACGACGGTACCAACTCTAAAAACGGTGGACAAGTGAGTGAGTGAATGAGCGGATCAATTAACGCGGGAGAAAAGCCCACGGTGATGCAGGTCTTTCAAAGTTGGTTATACCCACGAGCAAGGGTATGGTACTGACAATCCAAGAATCATAATCAGGGCGAATCAAGGATTCGAACCCACGATCAGTGTCCTGGTACGCCGAAGGGACGCAACTCTGCACAGCAAATTCCGACGCCTTTAACGACTGGGCTACGCGTGCCCCAAGAAGGTACACGATCATATGAGATCAACACTGCACCACTCAAACAAATCGTATCTGTGGAACTATTTATAAAAATTATTGAAACCATATCTTCCTTAAGAACAAATAATAATAAAATATGTCAAAATAAGAGTAAACTGAAGTTATCTGAACCATTCCCGTGAAAGGTGACATTACACAATAACAAAACTACAGTCTTTTAAAATCAGATCCTGGCGCACCGATGGCGCGGACTCCCACAGTTTACGATACCCAAGAGCTCGATCAGTGAACACTAAGTGATGGCTGTCCTCTTTCGCTCGCAGCTAGACGCGATCGTGTGTGTCTCTGGCTTCTTGCCAATGATTAGATGCCACCCCTGGGGGAATTATGATAAAATATTCATATCTAGGATCCCAACACCTCTCCTATCGTACACAGGGAGTGAGCAAATCTCTGAGAGTTGTGATCTGCCTTTGGCTAGAGTTGGTCGTAATTGAAGCAATGGCGAGGTTGTAAAATACTGATAAATATTTAATGGCTGCTGGGTGGTGGTCCTGCGCGCTAATTATCATCAGGAATAGCAAGTATTTGAAGGCGTTTGTGTCAGATGGGGAAAAGGGAGATGGAGGGTCTTTTTTACACAAGGGCAGTTGGAAGCCACGGGGGCGATTACGGGGTGAACATTTTAGTACTTTATTGTTCGACGGCATGGGGGGTAACTCTGTTTTAGACATCTGGATATTCTTGTTTCTTGTTTAACGCCGCACTCAGCAATATTCCAGTTATATTAATACGGCGGTCTGTAAATAATCGAGTCTGGACCAGACAATCCAGTGATTGACATCATGAGCATCGATCCACCCAATTGGGATACGATGACATGCATCAACCCTGGATATTCAGTTACACGGACTTGCAAAGAAACAACAGCATGGAAGTGTCCGGATAAACGAATACATACAACTGAAAATTGAACAGAACCATGCTCACTGCTTGACTTCATGAATTAAATGTGTAACGTAAACCAAATCATTACAGATTTGCTTCCATTTAAATATTGAATTATAATATAGAAATTGACCAAAACATAGATTTGTTTAGTATGTTTGTTTGTTTTTTAACGCCGCTGTCTGTAAGTCATCGAGTCTGGATCAGACAATACAATGACTGACATCATGAGCATCAATCTAAGCAGTTGGGATAAGATGACATGCAGCAACAAAGTCACTGAGCCCGACCACCCGATCCCGTTAGTCGCCTCTTACAACAAGCATGAGTTGTTGAAGACCTATCCTACCCCGGATCTCCACGGGTCTTGATTAATATGATATTGGTTTTAATACTGACCAAATCCTTTACCATGAACACTATTAACAGGTCTATCTAGATTGACGTGTGTTTGTTTGTTGTTTAACAATGAATTCAGCAATATACCAGATATAGGATTGCGATCTGTATATAATCGAATCTAGACCACACAATTCACTGATTGATATTATGAGCAACGATCCACGTCATCGTGGTAGGTTGACACGCCATCAAACGAGTCACATAGTTGTATAACCCTATCCATTTTGTCGCCTCTTTTGACCAGGATAGGTTACCGGGGAGTTATTCCAACCCAGACTTTCCACAGAGTTGTTTAGGAAACGGACAACCCCTTCCAACCAAATCTTTGTCTTAGCCCGGAAACATAAGTATTAACCAAGAAAATAACAAGGCACACCCAAATATTCTTCTCAACTTTTGACAGGGATATTTTCCGTCGATCCATGACACTTAAAATTGATTTTCGTGATTTTCAAGCCATTTCCATATCGAATAATGTGTGTATAAACTTGAAACTCCGAAACAACAACAATCTGATGTGCTTGTATCATGGTAGGACGATAAGCGGTAAGACTTCAAATCGTATCCCCACTAAAAAATATATAACTTTTGAGGGGAGATACGGGCGGATGTCTTTACCGGTATGCTTACTCAGTCTATTAAAAATCCCATGATTAATCACTTCGACATAAAAAACACACAATCAACGCCTGTATTGTTGATACATATTCCCAGCATATCAATCACAGAATAGACGTCTAGTTCAGTTTTGACATAGTACACGAGCAAGTGCCATACCTAAGATTATATCACCACGCCATCACCGGAAATCTCAAGACCAAATGCCATACCCTTATTAATTGTTCGTTCAGTGATATTTACCGGACATTGCGCCACTAAGTGGCCCGAGTCAGTATATTCGCCACGAGAAGCGAGCCCGAACACAATGAAGACATTACTTTTCACAATGGTCTATAAATCAGTGGCAGCCAACACGAAGTTAAATATCCCACGGGTCAATGAGCTGATTAATTGGTCATCAGTGCCACTCAATAAAAGGATTAGTCACAGATCACTGAACATACGGAGGACCCGGCTCGGTCCGGTAACGTCCCAGGTGTAATCCGGGTTTCCGCCCCCTTATTTGAGCTCACAAAATGATGACGTAACGAAGCAGACGACAGGGCTTACGATGTCGGCAGTGGGAGACGGGCGACGGTAAGGTACATGAAAACATAATGGTCGCTCACGACCCAGTGGGCACAAGAAATATATGGCTCTAGATCGCATTTAATTGAGTGACCAGTGGATAGATTAGTGTAGAGCTTTGTCGAAGAGCATCTGCTCGTGCGTAACAGCTTTGTCAGCCCTGTACACACTAAACGGTGATAGAACAGCTCATACGACATGTCAATTATAACGAAAAGTACTATAAATTAGAAACCATACATATATGTACATGTACATGGTGACTATATATACACAATCGCCATTTAATAAAGACTGCGTCTTTAACAAAACTAAATTCTAAATTTTGATCGATAATTCATAAGTAAAGAAACAACTCGTCCCTTGCAACCAACCTTGCCACATTCAAACAGGTTAAAAAAAAGCTAAATCGTCCTCATAAACGTCGTGAACAATCACATGATGAAGAAAACTATCTGATGTCTTGGAGCAAATATGTAAGGCACTCCCTGTTTAATTCTCTTTCCTTAAAAAATAATCATTTTGAAAGCCTTAACATCACAGAAATATTTGGTCTATTTTGTTTTCAAATAATGAATCAAGTAACATAGAAATAATCTGCTATCAAGTATACAACTTCAAATCTGAAGTACGTATTATAGCTAATCCAAGGTCATAACGTAATGTTTTGTATTAATGCTTTGTGTTGTTATATTGAATTAGATGTATCTATTCATATAGTTTATAGAATATTGTCACTGTTGGAATGTTTGCGCAATAAAATCTTGTATCTTGTATCACAGTTGCTGAAACAATTACCAGAATGTTTCCATGACAAACTATATGGATATATTGTGTATGTAAATGTAGTTATACACAACTTACAGAAACACCACAGTGTTTTTATTTCATTTAACAAAATTGTACCAGAAAATTCTTGAATTTTTTTTAATATGCTTCAGGCAGTTGAAAAATGAAAAGAAATTGCCCCTCCCCATCCCCTACCTCCCAAATACCGAATATCAAATATCCCATTCAGACTATCCCCGCGAACAATAAATTAATTTATGTCTCCTAAGCTCCATTACCGAAACAGAACCTATGGTAAATACAGTTACACCCAGAAGTATTGTACCTAAGCCAGTCGCAGACAAGCCTAATTCTTCAGCCTGAGACATACACAGGTACACAATAACAACAACTAGACGGCCTGGCTCAAGCGTTTAGGTTAGAATCCTCAGAGAATGCAATCCATTGATGAAGTTCACATCCAACAATACACATTACATACCACACTCTGTGCATTTACTCTGCTGATTGCTTTCAGTCTTAAACATAGCCAGTGTAATTCGGGAATCAACGGTTTATTTTCTGCCTGATTGTACCACAGCCTAATGAAGCAGTGCGTTCAATATGGTTTCGGATTGATAGGAGTCAGCCAACCATGCAACCTCCATGCGATGGCAATCTGTATCCTGGTTGACCTTTAGCTAAGTACAATCGTAGTTACATTGTCATATGTCATCAAACAACGTCAATGTTGTTTTTTCTGATTTCTAAATCCCCTTGCTGCAGTACGCGCGACCCGTTCCACTCGTAGAATGTTAACTCTCAGCTACATATACATACAATAGTTGTAGCTTTACTGCAGAATCTGCACGCACACAAAATACTCATTTGTATCATTTCAAATACGCGCATGTTCATATTTATTGTCAAATACTGCTTTGTGGAAATGATTCGCATGACGAGCATACTTCGTTGAAAGCCAGAACACGCGGATCATTTGTGTCTTCCTTGTCAAAAAAAGGTTGACGTAAATTGACATTAAGTCATTGCTTAATATAGTCAGAGGTATGCGATAACTTCTTTACAAGGGATTGCTGTGTGTGTGTGTGTGTGTGCGTGTGTGTGTGTGTGTGTGCGTGTGTGTGTTGAACGGAACACATACCTATGTAGCACAGAGACAGACGTTCATGGAAAGCATACTTTTGTATATGGCCCTCTATCATGCACGTCATTGTGTCAGATACGTGTTAAACAAAACACATACATGTCTCATGTCTTTTGGCAGTTGTTAACGGAACGCATACTTTTGTCAAATACGTGTTATACGAATCACATACATGTCTTATGCACAGGCAGTTCTCCACAGAAGCACTGCTCGTGACTGTCAGGTACACGCGTCAAACAAAACATAAGTCTCCCACGAGGGCATTTACCCGATAATGTACCCGTGCACGTGTATGATTGTTGTTTTATGCCACAGTCAGCAATATTTAAGCAATATCATGTCGGCCTGTAAAATATTGAGTCTGGGTGAGACAAACCAGTCACAGAGTTCGATCACCCGATCCAAATTGGTCGCCCCTCAATGACACGCAACAGCATGATGGGGACCAATTCTAACATGGGCCCCAACGGGGGTTGCGCGCATGTATATGGTGAGTAACATGACGCATGTAGTGACATGAGGTCATATTCCAGTGATGACATTGCCTTTGATCTTGAGTAAAACTTTACAAGGCCTTAAATTAGGTGACTAATTTTAACGGGACCTACCCAGATGTTCACAAACAACGTCTGACAAAATAATCACCGCTTTTCATCACCCCAACGTCACCAAAGTGACAGCAATGGTCTAAAAAATTGAAATCGTGAAGAATATGAGTAATTATTGAAATTTTCGGAGATAACTCAACAAATCGTCCGTAGAGAAGGACAAGAAAAAGGGGGCCATTTCGTGAAAATTGCTCCGATAGAAAAATGACACATTTCGAAAGTTGCTCACTTACGATATTGGCAATGACGTGGGTAAAATCAGCGGAAACTCAAAGTGACGTTTTAATTTGAAATGAACAATAATCTCAGACAGACGGGCGACAAGCTTAACTAGCCCTCTGAAATCCCCACTGCTTGCCGGGATTTGGGGGAGATAAAGATCTGAACTTCTGTTCCTTCAACGTCCGAATGACTGCGAGCACCCCGTTAGTGAGGGAACATAGCCCCGAGTGTGGACAGGGCGGGCTGCAGATGGTTACAGTGTGGTTGTGAACAAAGTTGTGGTGGTACGCTTAGTAAGCTCAGAGGAACATCTGTTAGATCCCGGCGTGGTCTGTTGTAGTAGAAGCAAAGGCCTGTTTGCGAAACATGTCGTTTTCGTGATTTGGAAGTTTCAGAGATGTCCAGTTAGACTTTTATTTCGGAACTGATAGGTAACCAAACGTAACCATTTCGCACTTCGAATATTACGCTTAACATGAACAAGGAACAAGTGGTGTATCTAATGGAGTATCGAAATATTTGTTTCATCCCAATTATTTTATTTCTACTTCATACCCATCCGACTGTGAGTTTCTTTTATCCATTGATCAAAAACAGAAGAATGAAAACAGCTGAAGTTGCAACTGGCTCTACTAAGTCTCACATCCTCCATTATCCAGCGTATTGTTATATCTCCAGGCCATCATTTGTCGTAATTGAATGGAGATATGATACGCTGGATAATCAAGGTTGGATCACGACTATCACACCTTTACGTAAATCACAAAGAAATACTAACTGTTCGTCATCACCGTGGATATTAAAATTAATATTCCATTACAGAGAATTTCTATAACACCACTCAAAAACAACAGCACACAAATGGAAACGTTATGAATGACTTTGTTCAACTCCTGTATCAAGACGTCATAATGCGACCCAGAGAAAGCACTACGTTAAAGCCAAGTCCTTGACATTCAACTTTCTTATAATAACTTCATTAACTATTACACAAGTTTGCCATTAGGTGACATCTTCATTGCAGGGCAGGATACTTGTGTTTACTCTTGGAAGTTGTAAAACCATTTAACGACGCAGCAAAACGTCTATTAATGAACCCTCGGCCAATACATTTTCCAGCCGTCTGACGCTGATCGTACCGTGTGAGGCTCGCTTAACTACCAAAATATAGGAGTGTTTGAATTATTGCTCTGTTAAAAGTGAATACTGAGAGGAATGGATGCCACTCTGAGAGCACTTTATTGTCAGCGCGCACGCGAGTGACGTCACGGGCACGTGCAGTGGCGGAACCTGCGTATGCGACAGATCAAGAGGGGGACGAGAGTCTCCTGGGAGTGGTGCACGGCGGCCATCATTGATTCTCATTCCGTGAATATAATTCTCATTATCTGCCAAAGACAAAGCAAAGGAAGCCATCACAATAATGGGAACTATATCAAATTAGGATGAAGCTTGTCACTGTTATGTATTGCGCTTCAACCACACCAACATTAATTAATATCACCAGGGAAAATGGACGGCAATATGGCAGACCTGTTTAGATATTGACAGAAATAAATGAAATTAGCAAGATGGAATTCAGTCGGAGATAGGGAACCTCACAGAGAGAATTATCGGATGATTTTGTTGTGAATTAGTTTGGACAGTTTATGGACGCGGGATGCAACCGTGGAGGTCTTCCCCCTCTCAACACTAATGGGTGTGTCGTTGAGATGCGAGTTAGTGAAATGTGGATCCTCTACAACTGCCATTCGACTCCGCCACCATCACATTAAACTCAACCATTTCCATCACGGGGCCTGAAAGTATTTTCACACTTGGAGAAGCTTTGATGGGAACACCGAAGACGGAAATGTATAGACGGAGACGTGATTGCAAACTGTCATTCAAGTGCCAGATATGACGGTTAAAGTTGTTTTAAAGTATTTACTACCACCTGTGATTGTTTTGTCAATAACATCTCTGACAATACAGATACTACCATAATGGTGGACGTAATTATTTGGAGTATTGTAAAGATATTGTGTTATCCAAGATGAGTAATGCTTGACGCCACATATGGATGGTAGTTTGGCTATTCTTTGTGTTGTTAATAGTCTGTTTGTGGGTAGTCAATATATTATGCAGCAACTCTTGTTTTTAAAAAAATCTTCATCGACGACATTAATTTTGAGTTAATGTTTTGCAACAACGTGTATCTTAAATCAGGTTTGGTCGTATTCTGTTGAAACAGAAATCAATTTCTCCTCTGTTTGAAATTATTCCGATCATCCATGCTCAGCGGCATGGATAATGTGAAATCAGGAGTAAATGTTGCAGAAAATGTCCCCACGATTTTCAGAGCACAATTCAGAACCAAATGTGTATGCGTTTTCGGGGTAGATTTATTCTAAATGATGACTCTCAATTTAGTATTTTGAATATATATCTCATGTTCCATGTATCAAGTTCAGATCCGAAGCCCGCGTGTACCCGAAATCTCTGTTCCCTGTAAATGGCAAGCGACAAATAGTGTCTCCCGTCGCCGCCAAACGCTGGAGGCGGACAAGCACGCCGACAATCCGTCTGAAGAACACAATGGCTTTTCACGGTGTAATTGGTTTAGCTAATAATGACCCCACTATACCCGACCACAGGGGAGGGGCCATTAGCAGAACTACCTTTTCAATGATTAACAAAAAGGCTGAACACCAACAAGGTCTCCTTCTGAAAGCACCGTCACATCGTAGGGTGGAATTTACCACGGGGGAACATGTACAATAGATTCATTGAATATCGAATAAAAAAATAGGATACCGCGAATTTGTTGAAAAAAGATCTACATGGAATCTCGAGCATGCGTGACCCACACATGGGTTTTCCTGTACCCATGATAAGGTTATTATATATGGACAGTGCACTGTACGATTACGTCATCTTAAACAACCTTGAACGTACATGTCTATCTCCTAGTCCATAAAGACACAAAGACAAGATATCGGGAAGGGTCCCGGTGACATGTATAACCCACTCAGACACAGTATACTGACTCCGAGCCGACCAATCCTTGTTTTATCCTATTGACACAGAGCGCCTGGCAGGGCAAAACAAGTAGCATATTTCAACTTGTTTTGGTATGACGCGGCCGGGTAAAGAACCTACCCACTCCTCAGGCAGAGGATCTACCCACTACACCAGGGAGGCGAAGGCGAGCTACATAAAATTAAAGGGATATTATATTACTGCATACTCGATATTCGTTAATCCGGACGATACACTTCGAACGATAACGCCCGGATGAACGGTGTTTTACTGTATCCCGTTCTATAAGGCTTGGATAATAGCACCCGTCTGGCTATCGAGAAGTGAGCAAGGAAGTGCGAACAGTATTGCACCAATCTCACGACCGTAAAAAACAACCATAAACAAAGTTAGACACAAATTGAATCAAGCCGAGTCGGTGAGTGGATGGTTGTTTTTGGCCGATACAAAAATGATAATACTGAAACTGTATTATCATGTTTGTATCGGCCAAAAACGGTTACACGAAAACGGCCTACGACCGGCCAACCCATGACAGAGAGAACGAGCAGATCGGTCCACGCCCTCATGGTTCAACGGCACCAATGTTGAGAGTCGAACTCGGATTGCGGCGTGACCAGCGAACACATTATTCAGCAGGCAACCCAACATCTCGAGAGAGCTTGCTCAATTTGAATTATGTTCTCACGATGCAAGCCTTGAGGAATACAGCAGAGAACCATGACTTAACAGTGTCGTATGCTTACCCATTCGAACACAGAAGGTGTGTGAAAGGGCAACACCCGCGACACATTTCCCCGATCCAGACACCCGAATGAACCGCCTGGCGTGCTCAGTTTTACAGTGCGGGTTTTAATAGAGAAATCAACACTTCCCGAGTTGAAGGATATCATCAGAAAGTATGCGTTATCCCCTATAGTGGTCACAATATAGAATAGCAACGAGACATAGCGGGTCCTTGCTCATATTGCCACAATGGAACACAAGTCAAGCGAGACCGCGATTATCTGTACGATCTTCTGAGACTGGAGTGGGATGATCACTCTCAAGTCCACTGTCTGCAGGAATGTTCTCAAATCTATTGTTAATTCCTGCCGAGATAAAACCTTAATCCTGATTTCACACATATCTCACGTGAAGTCCCCATCTGCCTTGCTCGGCGATCAAATCTGTCACACTCATAAACGTCTAGCCTGAAATCGCTACACCCTAACCTCTCATACCTATATGCAGGCTCTGTATGTGTAGCTAAATTAAACATAGGCATACCTATACCGTAGTGTTTACCCACATTAGCCAGATCAAACCGCAATAGATTTCTGTGTCTGGTCATGGTGAAGATTTATGTTGTTTATCTAAGATCTTTATTAGGTAATACGCCCCCTCGGAGCTGTGCTATTATTCTCCACTGTAAACAAGTAACCAATGAGTGCAGTCTCTCTATCTCTTTTCTACTAAAGTGACGGCATAAAATAGAAGCATGGCTTTTACAACCTTTCAAAGGAACGAAATTTGATATTATTCAAATTCAAAATTCTCTTTAATGCTTAAAAAAGGCTTTATCACCGACATTTCAGTGGAGAATCCCGAGGGTAGAATATACACTTTGTTTGTGGTATGCATCTATTTTAACGCCGGGTGGAGAGAGATAGTTACCAATGCAACAATACATGGTGACACATAAAGATCAAATATTGTGAAAAAACATACCATTCGTGTCAAGACCATTCTAAACGGTAATTTTGAACTGGGGATATATTTTCACACCACTATGTTAACAAACGACAGAATTCATGTCATATGTCCGCAGTGTTTGATTGTTGTCAATATCAATAGCAGATACGAGTGGAGATATATTGATCATCTTTTTCTTGTTTATTTATACTTACTTGATTAATAAACAAGATTGACAATGAATATGTGAGAAGAAAAAACAAACAGGATAAAAATATACAAAGAGTTACAATTGATACTCCTGTCAACATATTTAAGTTGCAATTGAATATATATGCACGGTCAAACCCCTTTTTGTGTCGTTTTTAGCCCAATACAGGTAATTAAAGTGATATACACCAAGTAACTCGAGTTTATTCAACACCTAATATTAATCCGAGCACAGTTGGGATATATGCTGTGCAATACACTAAAGGCATAAGTAAATAAACAAATTGGCAGCAATTGGTGGTGTTCTTATGAAATCCTAGGCCAGGTATCCTGCGTGCGACAACAACGAAGGGGATAGTAGTCCGCCTTGCCGCATGACAAATATAGTAAATCTCGGGCGTGTCACAACCAAGGCTGATGTAGGCTGTAGGGATGCTTTCCAAAACACCTCCGGGCAATCTCTAGCTAAATTACTGCAAAGCTTGAATTTGGACGCGCATTAGCGAGATACCAGCCTTTCTAGATCTGAAGCCAAGAGGTCAATAATTACACTTAGGTCAAATTGGTTTTCAAACTTAAATGTATTCGGCTTTTCGCAGTGGTTTGCTAATCTCCGTTCCTCTGATTGTGATAAGGGATGCGGTAACGCTGGACTGGGTCTGTACATCTATACATACGTGGGCGATGACTGCATGGGTGTAGAATGCCCTAGCCTGGCTATTAAACTCATTTGCCTAATGATAGCCTATTAAGGGTGGAGGATGCGGAGACAGGGGATATTGTGGTAGAAATGTGAGCTGGGCTCCCCTGCACGGTCATCTACTATTTCACAGATATGGGAAAAGGTGGAGGACGGGTAATGAAATACCTACCTTGTTGGACACATAAAATTATAAAATATGTTTTATAGGCTATATCGGACACGCAGACAAAGAACCATTATTCCAATAAATGTTGACAAATAGTCACCCTATGACACTGGCAGATTTAAGATGAACTTCAAACTTGACACTTAGAGTGAAATAAACTTTTATTCTGCTACTATCACTACGTTTTTTGAGAAAGTTGTTTCATAATGCGATGTATTTGTATGCACCTTTAAGAGGTGACTTAACCGATACTTTGAACATCTTGACGTGAAGTCTCATGTGATGCAGGTCTCATATATTGTTATAACCCCAAATAGGTACAAATGAAATTGTATGTTTAGTTTTCGTTACATTAGTTCGAGCACTAGGACTGGAAGTTAAATAGGTACATCAAGATAATTGTTACAAAATGAAGGACAACCCTCGCTGTGGAGCTAATCACCTACACCCCCAGGATGTTATACCGCAGAATTCCCCACCCCCGCGTCACCGTGACCACCCTGCCCCTCACCCACAGGCGAGAGCCTAACTGTCGCCAGCTTAATACGTTGTTTGTTAACTGGCGGCATATTTTATAAATATTGCAACACACTCGCAGACAGCGATGAAAGAGTTCTCATTATATCATTAATTTTAAATCAATCACTCGAGGAGTCAAGATGTTTGCCTTTCCTACTTTCACATGTCTCTTGTGGAGCTTTACATATAATTCATATCTCCTTGCCCACGTTTAATAAACTGTCAGCAAAGCTCCACAGCGCAGAATTGGTTTTAAATTGAAACAAGTTTTAATTACCGCCAGAAATTGTACAGCGGATATAGTCATGCTGTGTGCGAATCTCTGCAGGCCGGTGTTAGCCTCAATCCCGTTCTTCAGACATTGGTGGATACGTACGTAGAATCGGTACAAATCCATTTTTCTTACACAGAGATGTAAGATTGTTTTGCAAGTTTTTGGCGAAGCAGGCTGCGCGTTGACAGAGTGGTTCGTGTTCGTATCTAGTCGTTCTCACACTGGCGCCGACTGGGAACCCCCAGTGCGATCCCACCATCCGTATAATTATCGCAAAACAAAAACTCTCACCACCTCTTATGGTCGGCGAATCCAACAGTTTATAATGAAGTTTTCGGGCCGCGTCCCCCTAACAACCGAGGACCCTGTCCCGTGCCAGGTCAGTAATATGGGAAATGCACAGCGCGATCGGTGTCACATAGGCTAGCGCTGACGATTTGGTTTCTATCTCTCACTACCTTGTCCTCGTGGGTCGACGAAATCTAAACATACATTTCCCCGTGGGGTATCGAGGAGAGGGGCGGGGACATCAGCTCTTCAACCATCACGCTCGATTTGCACGCCTAGCGGCGCACTTGCTAAGCTGCATCAAATCGCTAAGCAGATAACCCCATTGGTTGACGAGGGCCGGTCTTAGCAGTGAGCCCCACCTCCTCCCAGATGACTGACAGGTGAACGGCTGTGCATGACGCACTACGATAAACTCGAGAGACTTCCCGTGTTAATAAATACACTGAAGACAATTGTAATGAAGACAGGACTAAATGTATGGGATTCTAGTTGAGATACATCTACGGATCCAGCGCCTGCCCATCATTAAGTGTGTGGACTCGGCTCATGCTGGTTACTCTTTGCCGTGACACAGGGATAAAACCGTGCCCTTACCCTAAGCTTGAATCGGCCACGAGGCCAAGGGTGACAGAGTTTACCTATCTACCTATCTGTTCCCCACATACTTTGTCAGGACGTCGGACGATCAAAAACCAGCCCCAATGCTGCTGGAAGGGTCAAGCCCGGACATGATGGCAGCTCAGTCCAAGCTGTTGTTCCAGCTCAACAAATACTACAATGAACGGGTGCAGTCCCGGAAGGGGACGGTGTCCAAGACTGTCCGCGAGGTCTGCAAAGTTGTGCAGGACGTCCTCAAAGAAGTAGAGGTCCAGGAACCAAGGTTCATCTCCTCCCTGACCGAAGTGAACGGCAGGTATGAGGGTCTGGAGGTTGTGTCCCCTTCAGAGTACGAAGTGGTGTTGTATCTCAATCAGATGGGGGTGTTCAACTTCGTGGACGATGGCACTATCCCCGGGTGTGCTGTGCTCAAGCTGAGTGATGGACGGAAGCGATCTATGTCTTTGTGGGTAGAATTTATCACAGCATCCGGGTACCTCTCAGCACGGAAAATCCGTTCGCGTTTTCAGACGCTCGTGGCCCAAGCTGTTGACAAATGTTCCTACCGCGATGTTGTGAAAATGATCCCTGACACTACGGAAGTGAGGTTGAGAATCAAAGAACGATTTGTAGTTCAGATTACCCCTGCGTTTCGATGTGGAGGTATTTGGTGCCGATCGGCGGCCCACTGGCCGGTGCCGCACACCCCATGGCCAAACCCAAACCTGGTGGCAGAGGTGAAAACAGAAGGATTTGACTTGTTATCTAAAGAGAGTATCTACATGAAGGATAAACAGTCGGCGGCGGAGGGTGACGCCTGGGTGATGTCATTCCGCTATGCCGAGGACAGACTATTGTACGGCGGGTGTAGAAGGAAATGTCTGAGTATTCTCAAGGCTCTACGTGACCGACACCTGGACCAACCCGGCCAGCCCATAATGAGCTACCACCTGAAGACCCTGCTCCTTTACGAGTGTGAGAAACACCCAAGAGAAGTGGAATGGGACGATACCTGCTTGGGGGACAGAATCAACGGAATTCTTCTTCAGCTTATATCCTGTCTTCAAAACAGGCGCTGTCCCCATTATTTTCTGCCAAACGTAGATCTCTTCAAAGGAAAGTCAACGTCAGCCATGGACAATGCTGCTAAACAGGTATGGAGAATACTCCGAGAACTGCTGACAAATCCAAGAAGCTTGGACAAGCTCTGACAAGCAACACTTGTGTTTTAGGATTTTTAATTCTTGTCGGTGTATTTTTACAATGGAAGTATTGTCCTCGGGCTCTTGTGACGTGGTAAGTGCGTGTCTACAGCCAGCTTGCATGTGATATCACTGACGCTATTTCCCCATTTCCAGGGGATATATTTATACCCAAACTCGGGCAAATATACCATTTACCATTCGAGAACTATTCATATTCTCGCCACTGAACAATACTCAAAATTCCTATCATGGGACATGTGATTATTTGGTGACTCAACAGAAGACGTTTCACGTTGAAATGGCATATCCAAAGATTTGTGTATCATTTTATCGCAGTATTTACTGCAAATGAACTTTTAATATTGTTGCACCGTATGCTCATGTGTACATATGCTTACCATTCTCTTCATTTCTTCCATGCTCATGTCGGTGTAAAATTATGTATTTAAGTAATCGAAATAAACCGCGTATTACATTGGAAGTGACATTTTTTCAATTTATGAGCTTGGATTGGATAAGAGTTGATGCACACGACTGAAGACTAAGGTCGGATGCCGCTCAGCATCCATACACGAGAGTGATGAAAAATAATATCCGAGCGTGAGATACATCAGCAAATACGATACTGTCAGTTTATTTTCTTAACCATGCTTTTCTACAGCGTATGTTCATGGTCGACAGACTTGGCATTTTAGGTTTATAAACAGAGCAGCAGATGGAAGTACACAGCACCCTCTACACACATAACAGACGGAGTCTCTCACATGTTAGACGATGTCTACATACCCCCAAAACTCCTTCATAATGATTTATGGTCGCATAAATATTCTGTTATTCTATGGGAATTTTTTACTGCTTCAAAATGAAATGATTGATGTGTATAAGTCAAACACGAGGAATAAGTACATGTAGTTAATTTAAAAATGCAGGAAACATATTTTGGAGTGTTCTTCGTCATTAACTTTGGGTCTGTGCATTTAGATCATACTCTGCCTGACAACCTCGGGTACTTTGTTAACAGAATTCACGTCAACTTTAGCTTGCTACTTGAGACGAATCGCGCTCTTCGAAACCAACTGTGGAAACGAAAATACCATGTTTCTCCTAAACAAACAGACACGCTGGAATCTACATAATTGTGCTACTGAAGATATTAAGTAAACTTTAGTTACCGGTTCGTTTCACTGGTAATTACGTTACAACTGAAGTTAGACTGAGACGGGTTACCTCTAAACCCAAAGACAAGGTGCCGAGTAAAATACAGCATAACTCTGTAATTCGTAACAGGTGCATGAGTAGCTAGATGGATACTTTAATTACAAGTGCCAGGGGCGAGAATGATTCATTAAGGAGGAAAACTCAAATTGTTTAAAAGCATTTCCTGATTTCTGTGTAGTAACTAGGTCATACAATCCCGAGGCTTGCCATTTATCAAACTGAAATAGCAACATGACAACGTTTACTCTATAGGGCGAGACGGCAGGAATACATATTGAACTAAAGGAGATATTGCCACCACTTGAACACAAGCAGGACAGCATGTCGTCCTCGTTCCAAACATGCATTCTCAGTAACAACACGGGCTTTGGTTACTCAATGTTACGTTCGTTGTGATAGAGACAAGAACTTGATGGTTATGGCTCGGGCGAGACAACGCATGGGAGCTTACCGTATGGTGTAGGGATTCTTACACTGCAATGCGATAAAGTTTCAAAACTATGTGTTTGAGTTCAGGACAAAGTAAACGTGCCGTTCTTATTTATTTGAAATGTATCTACATATAACTGTAATTCAGGAAATAAGTATCCTCATTTCAATCTTAAGACATTTACATCGTATATGATCTTACACAGCGAATTTACAATGTAAATATTATAACATGCTGTTCGTGTTACTTGAAATGTATCGTTATCGGAACTGTATCGCAGCAAACAGGTACTTCCTCATAAGAACTATTGAAAACATTTACCTCGTACAGTATATTATCGATGAAAATGTACGATGAAAATACTACATCCTGTGATTGTCGTCACTTAGTATGCCTTGAGAATTTATTCGATACATGTGCCGTTTACAAAGCTCTGTAATATATTCTGAAACGTTCTTCTAAATAATGGATTGTTGTTAGTGAATGAACACAAATAACCTTTAAAATGAAAGAATATACGTTTCTAGTTGTTCCGTGGCATAACCGTAATAGATTATCATAACTGTTCATGTATTCGGCACTTGTCCCCAAATCCCGCTAATACGAATTAATAAAAATAGTATCTGAACCTATCTTGCAAATACCCAAACTAACCTTTAAGAATTATTTTACAATGTTCTAAATGTTGACGCTATGCAATAAAATACCAATCGAGCATTCTTAAAATAATCTGTCGACTAAATATACCAAACAGGTAATATGCTTTATAATATACGTAAGTGTAGGAAAGGATATAATACAACAGGCACTGCCTATGAGAAACCAAGTTGACAGAATGTAGGTAGCATAAACTAGGTTTTCTATATTTCTCACTGTGGGGTCTTTTTTCAAGCATAAAATATCTCATCTTGTAAGACGGTCTCTACGAGAACTTCACACCAAGTCAACTCCCGAGGCAAGATCTTTCAACTCTTCATGCAATCTCTAATTTTCAATTATGTTCTGGAAGCAGTGGATACAGTTTCATCAAAGCTGTTGTCCTGCTGAGAGACGAAACAGCTTAATTGAAACACGATACAGGGATATGCGGGAGAGAGTGGTATTTCAGCACTTTGAACGTATGCCCAATAAATACATAACGAGCATAAAACTATTCTACATATATAAAAAGTTTATAGCGATAAGTATAAACCCCTCCCAGTCCAAAAAATTCGCATTGCTGAATGTTTTGAAAAACACTACTTTACTGCAATGGTGAAAAGCATTCTGATTTTCCGATCATGTGGGGAACAAATATATTCAATAATCATAGAATACTCATTTTTATCACCTTCAGTGGATACAGTAGATTTATGCGGCTTTTTGTACACACGTTGACTAGTTAAAAAATATACATGCATATATAAATACATTTTTTTGTTAAAACTTTAAAACTTGTCTTACTCCCAGTCGACACAGTCGACCTACATAGATTACCAGGCGGTGTGCCTTTTATTACCTGCCGTAAACGAGATATTGTGCCTGACAAAAACACCTCAGCTCCCTGTATGCTTTTCTGAGCAAGGTGATAATAATGTGAAGGTTGGGCAAGCATTTAAGGACTATACCAAACATCACTAATTCCGCTGTTATGACACTCCTACTAACAAGCAGACATATTTGGCCGCCAAAAAAAGGTGTGTTTCAAGCTAACAGTTTAAAGAAATCATTTTAAGTATTCAAACACGTAGTTTGCATACTGGGATTCTTCTGGTGCGTTTAGAGTTAAAACTTTCCACAAAGATCACGGAATAGACTTTTCATTTAAAACCATAACCTAGTATTTGTTGAATCAAGTTAATATTATTGTAATGTTATTCTTTCAATGTTATAGAATGTTTTTAAAATGACATGAGATTATATTATGAGCATGAATGTCTCTTTTAGTCGGTCTCTTGAATATGTAAGATAAACATGACAACATGACTTGACGGGAAAACGGACTACACGTATTTGACCTGGCCGTCAGCAGCACGATGCGCTTAACATAAATGTCCTTTCAAAGACCTATGGTCACGATTACCTGTTGATTAATATCTGTACAGTAAGTACACTAGCGTAAAATATCAAAATGTCCTCAAAGAGTATTTAGCCTATTATATCGGGAAATGATATTCCGGATCAGTTGAAATACACTACATCAAATATACAAACCTGGTAATTTGGGGACAAAACGCCAACACAATCTGAAAGGTGACAGAGCAAGAACATTTGCTTGATTAAACAATCCTAAAATTCATATTTTGTATCGAATTTTTAAATAAAAATTTCATCGACTTTTCGCATTCGACTAAAAAACAAACATTCTGAGCATTTGACACTTCAGCCTCTCATCTCCACAGATCGACATCTGCAGCCTCTGTGGCGAGCGCTTTAGGTGGTCTGTAGCCCGCACACGAAAAGTGTTTTTTCATTAACTCAAACCGG
Source organism: Haliotis cracherodii (assembly GCF_022045235.1). Classification (NCBI taxonomy): domain Eukaryota; kingdom Metazoa; phylum Mollusca; class Gastropoda; order Lepetellida; family Haliotidae; genus Haliotis; species Haliotis cracherodii. Next base: position 35,808,028 of record NW_027266341.1, read on the forward strand.
AGCTAATTAATTAGGATCAATGCGGCCAAGACTTGTTGATTGTGGCACTGCATAAAGAGAAAACATTTAAAAGAGAAAGGTGTCACAGTTTCATTTTAGCATGCCCTGGGAGGAGGTATTTTCACAGATTCGAACGAATAAGATACTTTTTTTCATTAAACCTTATCCAACAATCTTCTTGCAAATCTTACGACTGATTTAACTTAATTAGTATCTGTATTTAATCTTTAAAAGAAGGTGGATCAAATAATACGTGCAAAAGACATTTATGTCATTCGTGAACTGTAGAAGGAAACATGCACAATATTCTTTGCAATGATTTGTTTTTCGTTTCATTATTTGCTGGCTGAATTTTATTTTCGTCCATGTCTCTTTGTTCTTCTTTCTATCCCAGATAACCTATTCCGGAGAAACAACCACAATTACACACATTGGAAACCTCTGACAGTGAAAAAGCGTTAGGGAAGGATTCAATAGTCCAACGACCGCAATCGACATACAAGAATATATTTATAATAATATAATGTAATAATTCTCGATTCAATATATGAACGAAAATATGTACTGTCGGTTTAATTAAAATCCATATTTTACTTAAACAAATGAATAACTGACAAACGAACAAAAGAAACAGTCCATTATTATATCCATTTATATGGAATATGCAAGGGTGATATTTCATCATTTAAGATGAGATGAGACTATATTCCAGTTGTTTTCGATCGACTTATGAAACACTAAATCAAAACTGGCTCCGATATTCCACATCTGTTCACACAATGAGATTATTTTCGCATTACGGACTAATTATGACGAAGAAGATGGGGTGAAATAAAGGAGCTTCGAGTTACTTGTGGGGATATCAGGAAACGTTAGAAGCACGTTAGCGATCGGTACAGACTTGCTACACGGAGGGAGAAAGGCTAGAGCTTCTGTAACAAGTAAATAACAAGTAATATCTAATCAAGATACCATGTATCAACACAATCGGCTGTCTTACAATCATCATAATAAATAAGATTTCCTACGTGGTTCAGTAGTCCGACTTTTCAGCTTTAAACACGAAAGACATGCATTTGAGAATAATAAGATGATCTAGTATTATTTTATAATTATACCTTTCAAATGCTGAATGAAAACTTTGTTATTCTATAGAGGCATACAACGTAACAAACGTTTTGAAAAGTAGGTATAAGTAGGTATAAGATGTAACTGTAAAAGCCCGAGACGAAAGTGTTATCATAATTGTTGAAAAGAATCATGTATTTACTTACCGTTGTTCTTGCATGAAAGTTTGTCATAAATTTAAATAACACATACCATAAATCTGTATTGTGTCGGTTCTATTTAAATGTACATTGACTACAAAACAGTTCAAAACAGGGATTATTATAATCGATGATTTTCGAAACTTTAACAAAATGCATTTAACCCAGATTGTTTAATGTTATATACATGTTCGCGTCAAATGCTTGTACTCATTTACCTGTACTTGGCTATTTCAGAATAAAACAAATACTGTCAAGTTTTTAAATTATCACGAACTATGTCCTGAAAAATTGCACTACCTTAAAATATATGTCCATGATGTTTTCATAAAATGTATGAGCAATAAACATAATATCAACTTGTTTAGTGTTTACAGACTACTGTTAATATCTATCAGAAATTCGACACAACAAATGCAGTCAAATTAAATGTGTACGTAGGTTGATTTTATTCAGCGCATTGGCGTCTCAAAATCAGATAAGGTGGATATTAAACAACCAAAGGCGCGATGCATACAAAATTTCTTACACCAAATGCTGCAATATCTTCAATACAAAACGCGCATCGCATTTACTGTAATATCTGTAACTCTCAATAGCATTAGTGAATCAACTTACATGTCATTAAGTTATTATTTCTCATTTGAGTTTAAATAAATCAAGAAATATGCGATTCCTAGATGCTGATTTAATTCTAACCACTAAACCACGCTGAGGTGGCGTGACTTATGACAGATAATGAATTACATGCATGAAGACGACATCGTACACGTATTTCTAATTTCCATGATAACATACAAAATACAGACCGCATTTCCCTGATAATTATAAATTTCAAACTTTACATACATTAAGAAAGCGTCAAAATTGAATTCATAAAAATTATAGGTATATATAAAATACATTGACGCTAACATCACACGACATAACCTTCCGACTTAAATTCCTTTCCCACATTCTTGGATGGGCAGTTACATGTACGGGAATTAGATAACCAAACTCATACATAACCGTATTTATTAACATATGTAAACGCATAATTACCAGCATAATGTATTATATACATTCCAAATATGTTTCAAAAGGAGCAAGTTAATAAAGCCATCCCAGGTTACATCAGCATTCTCTGCTACGCTGTCCGATAATATAAACAACTGATACGGGACGTGGAATAATCTCGGGGCGAACACTTAGGCAAATGCTGACTGTTCACCACAGACACCACAGAAAACATCAACTGCATCATCATGGTCTACGGTGAGAACAATATGGCATTATGTAAAGCTGTGATACCCATCTGGAGATAGGTTTTCGGGATGGGGATATAGATCTAGTGTTGTGGGGTAGACACCAAGCGTCTGGAGCACACATCACACACACTCAATTATTCGATCAATTTACCCCTGGAATTACAGGCCGACTATCTTTCGGCTTTGTCATCTCCGAACTGCTTATTAAAATGTACGCAATACCAATGTCATGGGAACAGGACTTCTTCTCTGTAAATTGTCGCGCCTTTGAACACAGGAGGAAATTAGACGTTCTCGGGTGCTCGGGTGGAAGAGGGGGTGCAGAATGAGAACATGGGTTAGATGAACGGGACTTGGAAGATATACTCCACTTCTTATAATCTCATTTCCGTCTATGTACGATCTATGATTAAAGAGTTAAAGAAATGAGGGTCAATAACAATGGGTAAATATGAAAGAGGAATGTTCGGTCTTCAGTACTGTGGTTGAGGGCACAGAGGGATTACCGATACACGGCAACTTTACGATAAGTTGAGCACCACGTCCAAAACACGGTCATTAAGGCTGGAAATGACACGATATGGCTGCTGGGACCGGTACGTGAAGTCGCAGGAGGAGACCATGCACATCGTGTCAGGCGAAGGGAGGGCTGGGCTCCGTATCGTAAAGACAATCATTACCATACTAACGCTAAACACCGCTATCCTTCTCACCTCTAGAAATTCATTATCAAGATTAGAGATAATACGTAGATCAAATTTCCCCGTGCATGTTGGTGTTTGAGGGGTATTTCCATCTGTCAAAATAGCCCGCCTCCATTCAACAAAGCACTACCCTTTTCTCCACTGCCGTGGGATAACTTCTACTTGACTCTCTCTCACACAGGGATGCACAGTCGTAAACCGTGCGCGAGGGCAATAAAACATTCGTGAAGTTTCACGTATAATTCCAACTAAATCGCTCAGTGATGTTTAAGACTTGGGTAACACCGGTAAGGTGTGTCTGGACAGATCATTGTAAACAATTTGAAAAGAAATTCAAAGTGGGATTTGTTCCGTTAAAATGGTTTCTGTAAATTGAAAACTTGAAAATGCAATTAAAAGATTATCGATATGATATGCTGTGGCGGTTTTATTTGGTCGCCGATTTAGTGGCACTATTGTACAGGATGACATACACTGTCAATTATGCCTTTGTTGGTTTATCTCTTTTCCCTGCTGCTGTTTGACATTCTAATTTCTATTAGAACATACGGTCAATATGATAGGTTTCGAAGGCAATTTCACTTGATGGAGATAAATTGTTGTTTATGCTCTCACATACATTAATGATTCCTGAAGATAAGGTGTTATCAACGAGTGAGTGAGTGAACAGAATTTCGGTCAAATCACGACAGGATGTAAAGAACGAAGTGATGCCAGTCTTAGACGTTTACCACTTTGGGGAAACCAACCAACACGGGTATGGTGCTAACAGACCTAGAAAATAACCAGGACCATTCAAAGATTCGAACCAAGCCACGTTTTTCTGGCACGCCTAAGTGAGCACAGCGAATTGCGGAGCATGAGACGACTGAGACATCCGTGGCACCGTGTTATTAACAAAAAAACAAAACAACTTAAGTTGGCAGGGAAACGCTCCAAAAAGAATACGATATTAAACAATTTTTATACCAACTTTATATGTAACTTAGGCCACGTTAACGTCCTGGGCCCCTTTCACGTCCTGGGCCCCGTTCCACAAAACGATCTTAGCGCTAAGATGATCGTACTTTAACACAGGCTTACGACAATCGTAGCACTAAGATCGCTTTGTGGAACAGGCCCCTGATATTATAACATGACAGAGGGCCACAGCATGTATACGTCCAAATATATTTCCCAATACTAATCTTGACAAGTAGCTGCGCGTGTATCTTTCAAGCAGTGAACTTTATGAAGAACAGCAAGTTATGATCAGGATACAAGTGCCATGACTTCATGCAGCAGCTTGAAGCAGAACAGACACTTGTCGTCTCATATAGCACAACAAGCCCAACAACTGAAGTGTGCTTAGCAGGTCGTCTAGAGGAGATACGATCTTATTGAAATAATGTCCAGTTTTCAATGCGAAATGTTAGCGAGATAAGAGGAAGAGGCGAGAGACATGCACTCCAGATTGGGGAGGAAATGGGAGCCAGGAGCCGTGCATTATCAACAATAGCTTGAAGATGGGGCGATTCCCTGCCCAAAGACGTGGTCAATCGCAGTCTACGTGCTGTTTTCAAGATGGTGGTATGACAACTGCAATTAATTTGGTTCTGAAGCAACGCCAATGATGACCTTACAACAACGTCGTGCGCAGGCGCCAAATCCGCAAATGTACTCTCAGACGCGTCCACACCTAAGTTCCTGCCAGCATGATTTGAAATATGACATGCGTTGCGAAAACACGGACCTCAGGTACTCCGTACAAAACAGGACTTGTAAACTCAAGGGCGTTGCGAACTGAATATTGACATTAAAGTTTGCGCGCTGATGAGCATCCGCATGGCTTTGGGATTATATCATTTGGCCAATAATCGGCATAACATGACGTGGACCCGTCGGAAGCTGAACCTCAGACGAATCAAGGACAAAAAGCCACATACCGACTTCTATTGGGTTCGTGTTCCTGACTAATCTCACGGAACCGAGAAGTCGCGAGGACAAGGAACGTTGTTTTCACAGGAGATTTGATTACCGAATGCATTATGGGAGACAAGGCCGTTTCCGCCACAGGACCGCCGGCAGTTGCTCTTTTAGCTATTGCTTTTTGTGTCCATTTACGAGAGAATACGGCAGCCGTGATTCTCGTGATGGGGCAGGACCCCCGAGGATAGCTAATGAAGATTAAACATGGGCAGTTCCGATGTGCCCGGGCCTGCCCGAGACTGAAGAATATCTGATACTCCCTGAGCGAGATGGAGACGTTCCGTCATTGCCCACCGCCCTGGTGTCGGGATTCACGTGCATCACGTGAACGGTCCTCGCGTGGTCTCCTTCGGCTGCTGCACGCGACAGGCCTTTCTATCAGCCACCACGACAATTAGCAGCGCAATTACCTGTGGACTCTGTGCGATGAAAGAGGAAGGTCTTCTCAGCTAATTGGGCGTCGAGAAAGTCCTTGTGGACCTCAAAGCTGGGATAGACACAGATATTCACGGAGATGATTCGAGATGGGAATTCCGGGCGAGATTTGACATGGTTTAGGCTGTCACCTTTTTGTCACGATCCTTTCCCATGACACTCGCCTTGTGTAACAAGAACTCGAGGTTTAGAAAGATCCCATTGTCTTTGAAGCTCAAAGATTAAATATAATTGGCAACAGAGTACAGAGTATCAGCTTGACGATGGTTTATCGAGCTAATTTTCCATCAGAAAAATACAGATTATCAACCAATACTTGCAGAGTGTGAATATATTATCTCATGCCAGCATTGTCTATAAAGCGGTGAACATTGCAAAAAGGGCGCTGAGTGAGTGAGTTAAGTTTAAAGCAGCTTCGAACAATATTCAAGTTATACCACAGCATGTCAGCTTGATGTGGGAGAAAAGCTTGATGTGATGCGGGTCTTAGACGTTTATCACTTTGGTGAAACCCACGAGCACGGGTAGGGTGGTGGCAACCTAGAAACATAATCGGAGCGTACCGGGAATCGAACCCACGATCATAGGTTGCGACTTGCAGCGCCTAAGACTGGGCCACCCGCGCCCTAGGGCGTTAAGTACCAACAACACACAATTACAATGACATTAAGGATGACCTCAACGCGTAATATGTTCTCTTGCATGGATTTGACACAATATATTTACATAAGTAAATTATGTACAATTTTCTCATGGGCACCAATTGAGCTCCCTTCCTTGCAGATCTGTTTCTTCATGCATACGAGTCAACATTTTTGCACCGATGGCAAAAAATAAAACAAAGGAATATGTTCGTGGAGTTTAATAAGCTTCGTTTGTCTCGATGACCTGACATTGGTCAAATAGCCAGTTCCCTTCCACTTATTTACCCACCTGATCTAGAAATAAAAGAGACCAGTGAGACCACATCATCTGGTCATATTTAGATACATGTATGAAGACTGAGAGTGATAAAGACTGTCCATAAAATTCTATGGTATAGTCGAAATCGTACAATGGACCCTGCTTTTTGTAGGCATTCTTCATGGGAAGAGTATTGTCACTTAAATTTATACAGAAATAAATAAGAGAAACACTTAAAGAGCTTATGAGGTAATATAAAACTCATAAATTTGTTGATATGGCGTTAGAGCATGTTTACAAGTAATAAAGTCATCTTTTCCGAATATCATGAATAATGCAACAACACTTTCCTAGCAAATAAGCTTTTGATGTGGAAACTTATTCAGATGCCTACAACTGTTCCGTTTGCCATGCTCTCAACAAAACCACACAATTAGTTAAATTTCTGAACGCTCAATATAGAAAACTACAAGTTGTATCATCTTATCTTCAACTGTAGATTGGGAAAGGGGTTAAAAACTGAAAAAGGGAAAACTCATTTGTGTCAGCGTGGTTTAGTTGCCGGCTTGGACAGCCTGGTGCAGCTATCTCCGTGAAAATCAAAACTTAATCGCACAATTGCAGTCCAAAAAGAAAACGGAAAACATGGAAAGTTAGTCGTATTTCCAAGAACTAATGGATGTGGAAACCTAGCCTTCGCGGCAGCCTGGCAAAATAAACCATAAAAACGTCAAAATAAACAAATGATGTTTAAGCATGTAACTAAAGTGTCGCAAAACAAAATGGAACGTTTCCTTACAGCGGAACCCAACTAATCTCTCCAAGCCCCTCCCCGATGGGTTTGTTTCGGTGGTCTGCTAAAACACAGAAACGCTACCTCTTGTGTAAAACGTAACTAAAAAGAGTTATGTTTAATTTCAATATAATAAAAATAAACTACTCAAAAAGACGTTCAAGAACACCCAATGTTTTCATAACTATAGTTGATCTGACATGTCTTGGTTGGTTGGTTGGTTGGTTTGTTGTTTAACGCCGCACTCAGCAATATTCCAGTGATTAATATCATGAGCATCGATCCACGCAATTGGGATCGATGACATGCATCAACCAAGTCAGCGAGCCTGACCACCCGATCCCGTTAGTCGCCTTTTACGACAAGCAAAGTCGCGTTTTACGGCAAACATGGGTTGCTGAAGACCTATTCTACCCCGGAATCTTCACGGTGATCTGTCATGTCTTGACAGATTAAGTAAGGTCATGTAAAAATATCGGGTGTTCTTGAACTTTATATTATCTCATATTTTCAACAATGTCTCAATACGCATGTAACATATCATGTAAATGACACAAAGCGTCACCTAATACCTGACACGATCTTTTTGGTCAAAATGTAGAATGTGATCCTTATGAAAGAAGTCACAAGGACCGTAATGTATGTTAATCGGTAACGGGGTTATGTGTGAAACATCGCCGTTATTTCCATTTTATTCTGACGTACAAAGTCACCGCATGTGTGACATGTGTGATGACTGAAGGGAATGTTGCAGAAATACGGTGACATTAAATTCCTTTCATACGCATAACATTTCATTCATGAATTTCAATATTAACATAATCCCGTCATACAATCGTGTAGATTGACTGCAAGAAACAGGGACGGAATTCACAAGTAAATTAAGACGAGAAGTCTCCCGAAGAGATTATAAGAACGTGCGTCTTTAATGAATACCAACGGACTCGTGAAGATCCATGTTAGAATAGGTCTCCAGCAACCTATGCTTGCTTTAAAAGGCGAACATGCTTGTCGTAAGAGGCGACTAACGGGATCGGGTGCTCAGGCTCGCTGACTTGGTTGATGCATGTCGTCTTATCCCAATTGCGTGGATCGATGATCATGATGTCAATCACTGGATTGTCTGGTCCAGACTCGATTATTTACAGAAGTCATATCGCTGAAATATTGCCGAGTGCGGCGTTAAATAACAAACAAAACAAACAAGAATACCACCGAACGCCTTCACTCTCTCACTGTTTCATTACCTTGTAGCAAATATCGACCCATCTTCTGTCAGCTAATAACACATACGTTAACATCATTGTCAACGTTCGAGAGCAAACCTTCATCGTCATTACATTGAACATTCATGCCTAAAACGAATTCAACGAGTGTCATGAAGAAACGTGATAACAACCTCCCTCAATATTTCATAAAGCATAAATATATAGCGTCAAAGCCAGAGAATAATGTTTCGAGTATCCCCCGAAATTCCATTGGATGCAAAAGGCAAAATAGCGTTGATAATATGAATGGATCAGTGAAAATCAGTGATGACACCAGGTGTTCGCTAAAAGCGTAAGTATTTTCTGATTCACCGGTAGCACAAGCCACTCACACAATTTTCATAAAAAAAGTAAATAATCCTAAAAAAACGTTTCATAATTTTGCCTCTGGACGGTAACATCGCCAGATGAAGTAAAACTTTTCAAGAAAACATACAACGAGCATTAATATAAATGTATCAGTATATAAGAAATAGTCCAACTTGGACACAATGTTCAGATTTGTTCTGACAACGATATGCCTATGGCGGGGGGACAGAGGCCGCATATTGATCACTGAACACGCAACAGCATATGTCGTCGGATAACTCCACATACTTCAACCGTACCACAACTTAAATCTGTGAATGGTGACTCTTAAACCATTTGAAACATTATTAAACTGATGGCGTCAAAGGGGAAACGGCCTGATATGTATGACCAAAGATATACCGTAGTGCCTCATGAACCGTCAGTCCAAACCTTGGTGTAGTGGATAGAGCGCCCGCTCGGAGAACGGAAGATCGGTGGTTCGATCCCCGTCTGCGTCATACCAAATGACGTTAAAAGGTAGGTCTCGGCATTAGGGGATAATACAAGGGCTGGTCGGCTCAGGGTATGCTCTGTCTGAGTGGAGTTTTTGTGTTAAATTGCGGCATGGTATCTCATGGTATTGCGGGTATAAAACCGACATGAGTCCGGACTAGCACAAGCAGCAAAACATACACACACGTGCATGAACGTCGCTATGCAAGTGCAACCATCTCGAAAGCGACGTTATACCCCTTTTCACCTCTGCTCTCCACCAGCCCAAGATGTGTTACGATGCCATATGTAACGACAGTATCCCTGATATACTGTGAAGAAAGTTCACTAGAAGTACCTGAGCATGAAATGAAAGTCACGGTGATTTCAGAATGACGCATGCATGTGTCAGAGATTATGGTTGTTGCTGTTACGGTGTATGACAAACATCCCAAAACCTTGGACTACAAAACTGAGGCTTCTTCAACAGCTTCAGCAGAAATGCGGAAAGGCTGGTGTCAGATGGTTCAATGACGGGTGGGTCAAGTAGCAGTACTGACGAGCCAGGTGACAGGCTCACGTTATAGTGAATGAATTAGTAAGTTGTAGGTGTTTACCATTTTGGTGAAACCCTCAAGCATGGATATATTTCGGACGAACCCACAATCATAGGTTCCTGGCAAACCTAAAGGAAGTAACTCTATCGTATCCCAACTGAAATATCGAAGCTTATGTGAATCCCTGGATTGTTTGGTCCATACGTTTCTTTGTTTTGTTTGTTTAACGCCGCACACAGCAATATTCCATCTACATGACAGCGGTCTGTAAATAATCGATTCTGGACCAGAAAATCCAGTAACTGATATCATAAGAATCGATCTACGCAAGTGGGATACGATGACATCTGTTATATGGTCTCTGATGACATGCATCAACCTAAGCACTTGGTCCCGTTAGTCGTCTCTTGCGACAAGCATAGTCGCTAGTTACGGCAAGCATGGATTGCCGAAATCCAACAAACCCGGATCTTCACGGACAGAAACAATGTCTAATAACACTTGTCGCCGTGGTAAGGACAAAGAACATCAGAAACAACCGAACCAAGTTAATTATAAACCTATTCAAATACGTCGTTGACAAGCGAACAAATATCATCTTTATACAATGGACATACCTAATCTAAACTTCAACAGATCGCCAGAACCGTTTACAGCAGCAATCAATCAGGGAAACAATTAGCTACTGTGCCCCGTTCGTGTTGTCGTAACAAGCTGAGTAACAAATGGACAACAACGGCGGTAGTGACGGCCGCATCAAGCATGTCAGATTCCAATATCCTTCACCTCTCACGTGCCGCGTTCTCGGGCTAACATACGCCATCTTCGTCAAACAGACGACACAAACAGACGACAGGGCAATTCATAACCTACCATTCCACTGACACCGTGTTGCATTCGTGGCCATGTCAACAGGATGGGACTTCTCCAGCATTGATATACGCAGCAATCTGAAACCAGAACCAATCCTACGGGTTCTACCTTCCCGCCATACGCCCGCATAATGGATGGGGAATTGCAGTGAGTGAGTATGGTTTTACGCCGCTTTTAACAATATTCCTGCGGGGTACACCATAAATAGGCTTCACGAATTGTGCCAATGTGGGGAATCGAACTCGGGCCTTCGGTGTGACGAGCGAACGCCCTAATCACTTGGCTACCTCACCACCATTGGAAACAGAGTGAGGATGGTTTGACGCCGATTTTAGCAATATTCCAGCAATATCACAGCGGGGACACCAGAAATGGGCTTCACACATTGTAGCAATGTGGGGAATCGAACCAGGGTCTTCGGTGTTACGAGCGAGCGCTATAACCACTGGGCTATCACACCGCCCTTGAAATGTTACAGGTATGTGAACATAGAAACATCCTGACGAATTAAGGTGCCTCAGTTCACACATACAGTTTAATGTTTCGCGGAGAGTAAAAATTTCAGATTAATAATTGAAAATTGTACACATGGTACATTTCTTACAAGGCGTCATAAACACATCTAGTCTACAAAACAACAGATTGCTCATGACAAGGGTCACTAACCCGGTGACAAAGTAGCGTCTCCATCATAATGAAGCGGAAAATACTTAAGTTTGCACTGAAAAAAATATTATGAATATTTTTAACCATAACATAAGCAATAAAATTAGATACAAGTCAAAGGGAGGGAGCCTGGGGCGGGCAAACTCAATCTGTAGGCAGTCAGGCCGCCGACGGTATCGTTACATCATTTTTATCATCCATTATTGTCAGGGTGTTTATACAACCTTCACATATTAAATACGCTACTATATTGACATGATGAGAGGATACCAGTCGCCCTATACATACACCACACCCGGCATCAACCGGTTAGCTTTGGTTTACTGGTCTATGACTGTTGTTGCCATATTACGCATGCGCACACTTAATATTCATGGTGATCCTCGTGCGATCGTTTTTTACAAGAGGTAAATAAATGCACGGACTCGTATCAGAGGTCACGATAGCCAAATTAACACGTAGATATATAAAATAGTAAAAAAGATTCATAAAAATAAATACATCCATTTCCCGATAAAGAAAATATATATAGTAGCACACACACACGCGCGCGCACGCACGCACACGACTAGACTGATAGAAATAGACACTCTGTCGTGGAACAGAATTCATGAGGCAATACATTGACCGGGTTCCAACTGGACCCCCTGTCGGACGGTAGCTTTCAGTGGAATATGAAGAGGAAATGAAACCAAACAAAATGTATTTCCCTACACAGATTTACGGTCATCAAACTTTTTAAAGACTCCTTTATCGAAAACTGAAGTTTCATGATCCGAGTCAGGTTTCCATCTTGACAAGAGATCCTCATCTAAACCATTTGGACACTTAATGACCCATGGTAACATACATAACAAGAATTACAACTAGCAACGGTCAAATCAGGGTTGACAAACAGCGGGTCCTTTTCAAACCCCGATGTTAAAAAGAAGGAGCTAGTGGGTCTTATTTCAAAATATCTTTCTCAAAAGTTCCGAAATTCTTTTTGTAAATCTGCCTAATAAATCATAGATTCCCGTTAGTCCTGGCCCCGTTTGAACAGATCACGTTTTCCGGTCGGGTTTTTCAAGAATGTCGTCATTATACAACGTACATTTCATTGTTACAATCACTCGTTAATCGGGACAGTTTTCAGTTCCCATAAGTTCGAAAGCACAAAATACTCACCTTATAGGTATATATTTTATGAATTTGTTACGAAGTTCACATAAAAGTTAACAAAGGATATTATTACGCGATTTAAAAACATACTTTAAGTATTCATGTTTTTCTGTACTATTGTTTTGATTTATCTTGCCACTGTATAATATAAATGACAAACATTTCATAATCAGAAGAAATCTCAAAAGCAGCGTCCAGCGTCATATTATATGAATATAAATCTTTATCAAATAGTGATGATACCAGGTGTTCGCGAAAAGTTGATCGTACCCTGCCTAACCATGGTCCCCATCACAAACACATGTAAAGGCAAGTCAATAAACCTACTCTGGCACGAAGGTGAATTAATTGTTCGTATTTGCTCTTGTGGCAGCTCGAACCAGTGTGATGTATTCCACTGTCAAATATCACCAGAGGCCAACAACATGTTGGTTAATCCACCTTCTCAGCAGGTCTTACACAACAAATGTATGTAATCTACGAACAAAGTCCAGTTGAAGTCGCATCATTTAGATATCAATTGATTTCATCACAGATATATTACGTCACGTTCAGGTGCTACGACACATAAACACCCGTCACGGCTGATCTGCGCATGACAAGTGACGTCATGTCCAAACATCATGATTGGCAGAAAATGAAAGTGACACTGACGTCGATCAATCAAACGCTGTGAAATGTACAAGCACGTGTTCGGCTATCACAAGGCCCATTCCATGTATTGTGTTGTGACAAACTGATTCATCAACTGGTTGTATTGTTCCCAACAAAGACAAGATTCAGCTATTTAACCACACCATACACCCTACATCATATACAAGAACGAGGTGACCCTATGTCTGGTACAAGCAAACCTTCCATGACCAATGACAGAGATCCCCAACAAACTTAACACTCAGCAACACCTAAAATACGATACTTCCAAAAAAATCAAATTAGCATTTTTGTCACACAAACCCAATCCGTAATATACGGATAATTAGCATAATTCGCTAAATATAAAATAGGCCACAGTTCACAGATTCACTCAAAATATTATTCTTTGTGTCATTAATTTTTAAACAGTGAGACATTTTCAAAACCAACACATCGACAGTAATCACACAATACAAGAGCCACTCTTCAATATCGTTGTTTCATACGAGTGAGTGAGTGAGTATGGTTTTACGCCGCTTTTAGCAATATTCCAGCAATATCACGGCGGGAGTACACCAGAAATGGGCTTCACACATTGTACCCATGTGGGGAATCAAACCCAAGCCTTCGGCGTGAAGAGCGAGTGCCTTAACCACAAGGCTACCCGACCGCCCCGTGCGGTAAATATATATGAAGTATGTAACTTACAAAAAGTATTCAGCAATGTAATTTACACGAAACCTTTACCGACACCATGCTGTGTTAAACCATATTTATACATAAGTCCGAAACAGAGACGAAAAAAATATGCATGCATGTCCATTTCCAGTTTGACGCATGTCACATGCTTGCATGTTCGATGCCTTGAAGATCCCGGAACCTCCATCAACAAATAAAACTCAGCTTTGTTTGCATCATGGTGTTCATCGGCCTCAGTTTTAAATTTAATTTATTCTTTTATTAAATTTAGTTTATTGCCTTGACGTGACCTACTCCATTTGAGCACAAGAAAGAGCCCGTCATGGTTCAGTTTATCACATCAAGTTCTGGAGAGATCTAAAACGGAAATAGAAATGGAATTTTTACAAATCTAACGAAAGTAAAAAAACATAAACTTCACGCAAAACATATTCCTTAAGTTTGCATTGCTTCTTATGTTAATGTTTCTTTCAAGAGTTGCGTCGTGGTGTAACGACTATAGTCGTTTGTTGTTATGAAAGATCAAGACCTTCTTATCATGTTTCAAAGGTAACACGTCCCCGACATAATCTCTGAACAGTCGTATCGGAAAAGACAAACAGCTGTGATAATATTCGCAATAAAACCTTCTAATATACATGATGTCAGTTTACCTAATCACACAGAACACAATTACTGTGAGTCAAGAATCAAGTATGTTCTTGTCCAAAACATCCTCAGAGGGCAGAGTACGAACCAGCTACATGCAAAACGATATATAATTGCAAAAATCAAAGGTAAATATACACGTAATGTGCATACATAAATATATTACATATGCATCTTATATAAGATACATCAGGGTTATATAAATCTGATTCGTGACGCATGCGTAAGAACACGTACACACGTACTGAAACAGCAGTGATAAATCACAATATTTTCTTTTAAAGATTTACTACATGTCTAGAAATGCCTAAAAGTGTTCTGGTTTTCGTCAAGGTGTGACGACGGATATTTTAGCGCAGAGATTATTCAATTCAAAATACCCATGCTGGTTCGCTACACAACATCCGGGCACCCACTGAACAATCCAGCCAGATTGGAACAGGTATGACGTCAGTATTAAAGATACCATTTCAGATAAGCATTCATTAAAAGAAAGAACAAAGCTGATAACTTCATAGCTGCACCTCATTGCCAGTCTGCTACGTCTATTGTCAAAGGGACAATCGTCCAGGGTCGTATCTACAGATCTGGCAGTTGGACTAAGAAATCCAATGGCGGCTATTGATAGAGGTTGTGGGCAATTCCAATTGCTCATCGTGATGGGTCATCACTTCCAATCACGTCTCCAACCCAAATAAGGACCCCGAATGCCAGCTTCCCGCGGGGCTGTCAGAACCGGGGACCACTCGGGTGGAAAGGTGTGTGCAAATTAGGTGCTGTCCAAAACGAACACTAGACGGCGCCTTGTTAAATGGAAGGATAATAGGGTAATGCACTTCGGAAACCGACCCTTCGGTACTTAGTAGAAAGGAACAGATACATGATAGTGTGGACAGTCAGGTCGACTAGAAAGGGACCCCATGTGCTTAATGACAGAGCGGTACACTATTATAGTGATGATCACTCCATGTGTTAATATAGCATAAAAAATCCAGCCGCTCTTCAAGCGTGGAAACAATCTGTAGCTTTAGTTACGTTATCATTTCACATCTCAGATTAGTTATACAACTTCGAGAACGTGTCGTCTTTATTTGCAGGATGAATCTAAATGATCAGTCATAACCTTTCCACTTCTTATCTAAAATTATGCACTAAAAGACTTCTACATAGTGCGAAAAACAGCTGATTTGTTTAGCCTTCGAAATGAATGAGTGAGTTAACATGGCATCGGCAATATTTCAGCCCTGTGTGAGTGAGTTAGGTTCAATACCGACTTGAACAATAGTCCAGTATATAACACTGTGTTTAAATTTAAATATCAACAGAAAGTTTTGAACATCATTGGCAAATATTAATCAATTTTTCAATATCCATATTCATTTGAAGTCAACTGGCACACGTTTCAAAAATAAAATAAAAACCATGTTGTGATCTTTGATTTCAGATTGAGTAATACGTTCTTTAAATCTGATTTAATACCCCAAAAAATCAGATTTATACATAAAACGAACGTCAATCCAAGATTGATAACTTCAGTACCCACCATACGTCATCATAACCCATTGTTTCTCTGTGCAATCGTCACTGACGATGTCATTCATCAAAGTGCGCCTATATTGGTGGCGACGCCACACTCCTACAGCATGATTACCTGTTCGCCAGAGGGCGAGTGGAGATGTGTCCGCTGAGATGTGTTTTACGCGTGTAGATAATCCTCAATGGCATCGATTCTTTCGGAAGTCCTTCAGATGTATCAGATTAACGAGCATGAAATACCCCATAAGATCTATTAAATTAGCCGATAACGCGAACAATGGAACCTAGTCGTATATCCTGAACTGGCCATATGTCGTTACAGCGTGAACAACCCCTAGGCTTTAATTTCGATCTGGTGTTCGCTCGTCGACAGGTCATATTTCATAATAATGGACAATATCAAAATAATAGCCAAATCTGTTCATTTAATGTCAGTAAGCCATTGATTGATAATGCATTTGAGAAAAAAAAGACCCATTAAGTCCACGTTCGTGTGTTTTAAGTCAAAGAAAAGACAAATGTCACTCTTTTATTCGATCTTAATTTCAAAAGATGAATTTGTCTTATTGATCAGTGGAACGTTCGATACCATTTGAGATGCTACCCAAGAGTTTTATTGAGTTCATACAGTTCAGATTAATAGTCTCAGTAGAAGCTGGATTTTTTTTATGAAACATATTCATGAAAATGATTTCACGACCAAAGCTTACATAATATGGAATAGTTCTTACTTTTACAGCCACATAAACAAATAACAGATGTCATCAACTTCGAAAAATGTTTGTTTTGTCTGGGGTATAAGTGAGTGAGTGTGTGAGTGACGTTTTACCATATCACAATATGTATCCATGTAAGGAATCGAACCAGGACCTTCAGCTCGACGAGCGAACGCTTTGACTGACAAACATGGAAACAATATCATTCGAGCCAACGATAATAGATTTCCTCCACGCCGAAGGCACGCATCTCTGCGCAGCGAATTGCGGACCCTTATACGACTGGGCCATCAGAGCTCCCATGTTGTCATCAGGGAAGAGTGAGTAAGTGAGTGAGTTGGGGTGTTAACGTCGTTATGAACAGTTTTCCTTTTATATCCCGGCGTGTCATCTTGATGTGAGAGGAAACTCCAAAGTTGAGAACAGTTACTGAGTTTGGGCAGAATAAAGGGTCATACATGTATACCGATATAGAGAGTCTGGAGAAACCTTTTAAAGAGTTTGAAACCTTGAAAATCGGCACAAGCAAATAAAAGAGCATATCCTCGTGAAGATGCGGGTCAGAACTGATCTTCAGCAACCAATGCTTTTTGGCGACTAACGGGATCGGGTGGTCAGGCTCGCTGACATGTTTGGTGCATGTCATCGTGTCCATTCCGTAGATCGATGCTCATGGTGTCAATGACGGGACTGACATGTTCACACTCGATTATTTACAGACCACAGTCATATAGCTGGAATATTGGCGAATGCTACGTTAAACAACCAACACACTTCTCATCTTCTCTTTGTACAGAGTAAATCAACAACAGAGAATTCACAGAAGCAGATATGTCCCGTGAAATCAGCCTCTTTCATAAGCATTTACATCGTGTTGTCATGCAAAATAATCATAAAAAATATGTCACATGGCGAACAGCCATTGGGCAAATGTCCTTGAAAGACACAATCCATTCAAACCAGCAACATAAAAGTACATGCATAATGCAGTTTTGACATTTTGATTTCTATTCATGGATTCATGCAATTTAGGTTCCTTTATAGTGTCATGTCTACAAACGTTTACCAGCAGAATGACTCTTTGTAATTTTTTTGCCGGGAATAAATCAGGTTTATTGCACGTTACATGTGTGCCAGCAGGTGTTGCCAATTTCACGTGGGTAACACGTGGGTATACCCGAAGGCGTAATCACTGTCAGGAGGTAAGGCGGGATGGAAATGTTACGCCATTAATCTACCAAAGCCACGTCTATTCAAACTTGTTCAGGATATAAATGTGATATACAGAGAACGCAAATGTCTTCCACCTGCAATTGGAAACTGATGTTACGTCAGAAGAGAATTTTGCATGGCTGGCGGGAAATTTGATGCCGTTCTCTAACAGCGGGAACGGGTCAGTGCAAGTTGGCGCCAGACATATTGTGGGCAAATGTGATTGTGGCACGGAAACTCAAGGCAAGAAGCTTCTAACTCGAGCCAGCTTCTCTGTTCATCACAACAATGGCGGCATGGCATTGCAAGCGTTCCATGAGGAGGAGTCTTGACAGGGAGTGCTATCCACCAACGTTGCTAATGATATCTCCTCCTAGCGGCAACGTCGCTTGCCGCCATCTTGGCTGTCACCCGTCGCGAGGCGCACTCATACGTCACACATCGTCAGAGTTGGCGCTGCATGGCGGGAAATGCCACATAGCAAGTGTCAGTTGCCAAGACATCCCGTCGCCGACAGCAACACTTATAACACATAGATAATTGTAGAAACAAACAAGTGTCGACATTTTACGTGGTCTTGCTGGGAGAAAGTGGAAACTATTTAGAGGTAATTCTTTACCCTTTATAACATTTCGCAAAATAAACAGACGTTGTTTCTAGAATATCTTACACGAACTGTCAAAACATTACTGATTAATTAGCAATATCGGCTCCGCTTTGAGGCTGTACGCCTTTAATCTTCACATCGGTAGACAGAAGCCCAGCCAACACAAAGTGGTTGTAGTGGAGTGAATGACTGAGGTGAGATTTTCTTAATATCATGGCGTATCTGCGTATTGTAAGAAAAGGCCCAACATAAAGTTATACTTTGCAGCAATCCAAGAGCATGGTGCTGACAAACCAAGGACCATTTTCTTGGTAAACTTGGAATTCGAACCCACGTTCATTGGATCCTGGCACGTCTAAAAGGAACGAACCTGCAAACCACCGCAAATTGCAGCGTCTAAGACGCTTGGGCCTCGTGCACCCTAAGACAAGGTGACACTGACAAGAAATACTTTTAGGCCAGAGGCCTTTGAGTACAAAAGGTTTGAGAACAGATGCCATTTTATGCTTAATTCTTGTCTGGAGATGATAAAAGCTTGTTAAATGTATGGATGTTAGGAAATTTGGAATTTGGTTCATAAGTACAATTGCCTGAAATTACCATATGCAGGAAAAACAACAATAATAATTGAAACTTGTTTTCAACGCAGTATAAATTGTGATGTTAACATTTTCTTTAATTTCTTGTTTCATTGTAACGTCCACACCCAATTTCTAAATCATGAGCTTAATCGAAATTAAGAAAAAATAATTTTGGTTTACCTGAAGGCATAAAGGTTTACGTTGAGACCACCAATCTATGTCATAAATTTCAATTAACAAAATACACTGTTATCTTCCACCAGCTTCAACAGACTGGACCCAAGTCTAGGTGCAAAGAGTAGATCACTCCAAGTGCCACCAATGCGAACGTCTTGCCTTCAGTCACACTATCAGTCAAGCTCAAAAGCGTCGATATGCTTTTGGAATTGTATAAATTAACCTCAAATGAGGCACACCAAACCCTGGTTTGGTCGAAACATTCTCCCTAATCGCTACACGTATTACCCACTGTCCACGAACTCACGTCAGCTGCGGCGTCACATCACTTAGATGTGTACTGATCTGAGAGAGATGCGCCAATAGTTTACAATCTCCCCACAGCGATACTTGTAACAGAAGCGCGCGATTCTGAACACCCGAAACATACCAGCTGATTGAGTACGTATTCTGTCGTTTCCAATTCGTATTGATTTTAAGTGGAACTATATGTCGTACAAGACGCGGGTTTTGCATATAATTCACGGATTATTATAATTCTAGTTCGTCGGCTATTCTCAAAATTGGCAATGACGTCAGAAAGCCTGATTACGCATCACATTAGAATGTATCCCACGATCATATTCCTGCACGCGGAATTATGTTAATTTTAAAAAAAAAATTCGAAACATAGTTCGTATTTGTGTTTGTGGAATAACTCCATTTGCAAATAAATTGTCCTTTAAAATCACAGAAAAGGGGTAAAGTCACTTCCGGAAAAGGTTGCTGCGCATGCGTGTGTCGGCTATGAACAGAACTGTTAGTTCTCAAACCTCAATACCGTCGTGACAATCGAGCATTGGTGTTAACATAGTTTACCTTTTCTGGCGACTATGCTTGGATGGTCAGGCTCCCTGACTTGGTTGATGCATGTCATCGTGTCCCAATTACGTAGATGGATGCTCATGATGTTAATCACTGGATTGTCTGCTCCAAACTCGATTATTTACAGGCCGCCGTCATATAGCTGGAATATTGCCGAGTGCGGCGTTAAACAACGAACAAACAAACAAACAAACCATTTAATATCTTATTTCTAACAATTTATCTCATAAAGACCGGTTTTGATTATCCAACCGCAATCAGTTAAGTGGCACAAGCACTGGAAGTCTTCATGAGACAATCCCAAAAACTGGGCTTATCTTGAACACTTTTTGTTCAAATAATTCCCAAGTAATATATTGCTGTAAATAGCAACTACATATATACCCAAAATCTACTCTGTGACGGTAACTCACCCCCGCAAATCTGACACTTAAGTTATTTAAGTTTCTGCAAAAGATTTTAAAGAGATGGGGCCCTTGAAAACTAAATACATCAGTGACCTCCTTCCCCCTAATATTACCTCATTTGTATTCCAGACAAAAGCTCGCTCACCCAAAGCAGATGTCGGCGCTTTAACTGTGAATACTTGTGACAATATCACCGCTCTCGGTATCATTTATTGTGTTGCTGGCTGTATCGAATGACCACCGGCCAGGCCAAATTTTATTGCTCGGTAGGTAAACACCAAGTTCTGCTTTCCTAAAATGGGTGGCACATTTGTCCAAGGAAAATAATAAAATCTCGAGTATTATCTGCTGTAACATTTCGTATTCAGTAAAATGATTTAAATGCTGTTGTTTCGCGTGGTTTTATGATCACTTGATATTTTCTGAAGCCGATGGTATCATTTAAGCACAGATAATTATCAGTAAGCACTTGGACCAGAACTGCAATTAAAATCTGATCTTCCGCGACACACGTCATTAATAGAGATTCAGTCGGCATTCAGCGAGATCATGGGGAGAAATTACGTGATCTCGCGATAGACGTTATCACGAACGAGACTGCCACTTAAAAATGGCGTCAATCCCCCAAACTGAGCAGTTATTTGGAGAGGTCAGAGGTGCGAAGCTGAGGTCGTATTATGATGAGGCGGAGCATCGCAGGGTAATCTTTGAAAGAGTGACATCACCGTGATCCGATAATTTGATACATTTGATAAAAGATAAACGTGAAACCTGACAATGGTTGGGACGAAAAAGCCCAACGGGTTTTATTGGCCGTCGGTAGAAGACGGCAGTAAATCGTTACTGCTATACAACTATGTCCAAGGACACCCGAAAACAGCTATTTAAACTGTCGCATTTGTATGAATGAATATTTTGTTCAGGTCAGTTAAAAGGAAGTAACTTTTGACTATATGGTCTATTACGTATTGATACGTTACTGAATAGGAACATGAGAGTCTGTCTCCCAGATCCTCAGAAAAAACTTTATGAACGCAACCAAAACAAGTCTAGAATGTTTTGGCAAGTCTAGATTGCCCCTGCTCATGAAATTAAGGATTGTTCTCGGCATCCTTTATTCATTATAAATAAATAACTATATGTATTTTGTAGATGTATATTTTTTTAAAACGATAACTTTACTTCTGGGATTAAATGTGTCACCTGCAGTATTTGGGTCCCAACTTGGCCGGTTTCTCAAGATGTGGGAGACAAATACTGCAGTCTACCCGCGGCTTAATGTGACAGGAGAGCTCGAAGTGATGCCGGTCTCAGACGTTTACCACTTTGTAGAAACCAGGGAGTACGGATATGGTGCTGAGTAACCATACTGCAGAAAGCAGTGAATCTGGGATTCGAACCCATGATCATATGATTCTGCCATGTCTAAGGGTCGCAACTCTGCACATTGATTTGTGGCGCCTTAAACGCCGTGTGCCCCCACCTTGAAACTAGTAATATGCTTTGTGGGAGAAACCACACAAAAATACAAGGATCGCTCAATCGCAAGATCTGTGGTGACATTTCCTTGGTATCTGACAATGTTTAATGGGTGGGTTTTTTTATCGACAGGTTTATATTATAAACTTGCATCAAAGTACCAATCTCTCTTATCAAGTCAATGTCCAATGGGATTATGTTGTCTCCTGTACTGATCGTATATCTTCCAAGGATATGAGAGCTATGGTGTGCATACTTGATTTTGAACCTATCCGCCTCTAGGCACCAAGCTTAAGATGATGAATGGCAGATCATAAATGTTTTATAACAATAAGTAGTATAATTAATTAGCTTAATCCAGACATCGTGACTGTGTATTTTCAGTGAACGTACGGGGGAACTATGGGAAGATGAACTATTTTGAATAAGAGATAGTTTTATCACACACAATATTCGTATTTAACAATTGAGACAGTTGAATCAAAAGGATCGGATCTATAAGAAAACATAAGTCGTGTTTCAGTCGCATCAATTACGCCATATTAAAAATCTAATAACAATGACGCTTTTTATGCTTTAATGTTTGAATATTATTGTCGCTTTGAAATAAAAAGTGATTTAATTACATGCCATCAAAATATAATAAAAGAAGTCAGAATATATATATTTGAAAGTCCGTGAAGCAATACAATAGTTCATCTTCCATATTCCTTTGGTTATCCCTAGCTGTATGCCGATTTGTAAATCTTCCCATGTCACCCCTGCCTCGGAAGGTGACGCTACCCCAAGAATAATGTCCATCGCGTTTCATCTCTTGCACGCAAGAAACGTGCAGCGAGGGAGCAGTCATTATCTTCGACTGCAGCGCGCGTGATTCCAGATGCATTGCCTGTCCAATACACAAGCTACGAGGGGGTAATTTGAAGACGCTTGCAGATAATAAGATGTATTTAAGTAGGGAAAACATGCATAATCTCCGTGTAATCGACACGGTCACGCTAGGACGCCTCTGGGAGTCTATAATTACCTATATTTTCGCTTCCTGATTGGCGAGGTAATTTCTCCCTTCCGAGCAAACGGCATCAGTTTGTCTTAGCACGCAACAACCTCATAACTAAGGGTCTGCTCGTGCAGAGTTCACCTCCAGTCATTTCAGTCAAAACAGGATGTCACTGGGAGGCTAAATGATCATACGTTGCATATTTAAATGACCAAAACGCCTGTCTTGAATGACTGAGTGTCTTTACATTACGCGCAAACGATTTGCGATGTTCAAAGACGAGCAAAACGAGACAGCTTGTAGGAAAACGCCTCCCCATCAACCGTGGCAATCACACGTTGGTCCCGGCAAACATATTGGACATGAGATCACTTCATTCCGCCCAAACCAGCTCTGCTGGGGCCGCATCGAGTGAGTGAGTGAGTGTGAGTATGGCTTTACGACGATTTTAGCAATATTCCAGCAATATCACGGCGGGGGACACCAGAAATGGGCTTCACACATTGTAACCATGTCGGGAATCGACCCTGGGTCTTCGACATGACGAGCGAACGCTTTAACCATTAGGCTACCCGACCGCCCCTAGGGACTCATCAAACGTACATACAATCAACATGATCCTATACACAAGTTTCTAACAACAGTCTGTGTATACTATTGAAATATTATTATCAGATACAGTGCGATTGTCATAGCATCAGAGTAAATTGAAACGTGAAGATCCGGGTTAGAATAGGTCTTCAGCAACCCATTCTTGTCGTAAGAGGCGACAGACGGGATCAGGTGGTGAGGCTGACTTGGTTGATGTATGTCATCGTGTCCCAATTGCGTGGGTCGATGCTCATGATGTCAATCACTGTATTGTCTGGCCCAGACTCGATTATTTCCAGACCTCCGTCAAACAGCTTGGATATTTCTGAGATCGGCGTTAAACAACAAACAGAGTAAATTGGATCGCCTAATTCCGCAGTCAGCAATATCACTTCAGCCTGTACATACTCGTATGAAAACCAAAGACTGAAAGCATGAGGAACAATCCACGCCAACAGAGTACGATGACACTCAATGGGCCATGTCGCCGAGTCTGACAGCCCCATCTCCATTTACGTCGGATCTTACAGGCTTGGCGTACTCTGGACATATTTTGACTTGGATTACCTACAGGGCAGAACACATGACCACACGACGCAGATGTGTACAGGTGAAGCCACGAAAGATGAAGAAGAACACCATACAGGAACATCTTACGGGTAACCGTCCCGCATTTACCACCCGTCTCTCACTGCAGTGACAAGTTCACCGCACAAGACGCCCGCAACAGTCAAGGAGGGCACCTTGACGAGCCTGAAGAAGGAAAATGACCCTGCCAGTCACCCGTACAACACTCTCGTGCCATCCCTCGATCTGCTCCCCAGTTCGGTCCTATTGACAGGTGAGAGTAAACATTGTCTGCTGCATATTATTGACAAGAATAAACATAATTCACTCCTGTAAGCTGTTCTGTACTCTATGAGGCCCTAAATACAAAACAACAACCACTGGCCCGCAAATTCAACACATACACGCGTTCCCACGCCATTGGGGTATGAAAGCCTTTTTGTGACAAGTACCGCCTTCTATTTTCCGCTGCTATGCGTTGCTATAGTGTTGTATCAAAGGTGTATTAATTAGCACGGGATTCGAGGAGACGTGGGATGGGCTAAGGGCAAGGTTATTTAAACATTATCAAACTTTTCTGTACTATCATTTCATGGTCTTTACAACCAGGGTACTTCCAATGTGTCATGCTATACACCAAGGTTAGAGACATGTTAAGATGTCTATCACCGCATCTTGTAAATGAAATCAAATTAAAATATGACGGAATGTACATAACACATTTGAAACCTTTAGATTCGAATTTCCAAATTGTGGAAACCACTTATCTTGTTAAATGTTCATCAAACTGTGAGCTCGATAAGTGTTTTCTTTGAAGAAAAAACCCATTCCCATCCCATAAGTATGCATGCACGGATGTTATTTTAAAACTGAAATCTTTTAGTGACACATTCTTCAATGTTACATATGCGGTCTTAAAAAATAGAGACTTTTCAAAGATTATGAAGTTGAATAAGTACTTAGGAAGATTTCAAAGCAGATATGACAGCTCGGTTGTTTTTTAGACAGCTGTCAGTTGGCAACGTGAACGCCGCACGTGCACAACGTCACTGCTTGTCGGGCGCCACCTACCGCTAGGATAAGTAGCCAGTGCAGTCAAACACACTATCATTTGCACATCAAATAAATGACGCGATAATTTCATCCCGTGACACGCAAAAAGGGTTTATCTAAAGAATCTATCTCCATTTATACTAAAAAAATATAGCAGCGATGTTTTCTTTTGTGGATGTTAGAGCATCGCTTGAACAGCCCGTATGACAGTGAACAGGCAAAAGAAGCTTGGAAATTAATAAGCATTGCCTTCTACCAGCCCCGAACCCTCTAATTTGCCATCAATTCCCTCGCACGACCACGCTCCACTGCGCTCATAAAACGGGGACACCCGACACCAAATTAGTGCGTTGTGATACGCAATATAGATAGTTTTTTGTCTCATTTTTCTCAGCCAGAAAAATGACACCAATCAAAGTGACTCCACTATTCAGTTGGAGTGACCCGGGAAATTTGGCTGGCGCCAAAACAAGGGCGACAACTCGTGACGCGGAGGCGACAGAGTGCTCGTCATCAACAAAATAGAAATATCTTGCCGTGTATACAAAAACATCCCCCAAGGGTAACGTCGGATGTGTCTGGTCGGTACATTGAGTAATGAGAGGTGTGTGGGCTATATTCAATAAGGCAATCGTTTGGGAACGTGCTTTATTGTGCACGAATTCCCCTGTTGAGAAGACGAGAGACACAATTGTTCCTGACTGTTATGTTACATATATATACCAGATATATACCACTAATGCAATACACTTGAGGGGAGTCCGTGTAAGAATATGTCTTTTGCATCCTATGCCGGTCGTAACGGGCGACTTCATGGATCGGGTGTCAGGCTCGGCAACTCGGTTGATGGCGCGTCAACGTACACCGATGGCTTGGGTCGTTGCTCACAATATCAATCACTGGATTGTCTGGTCTAGACTCAATTATTTACAAGCCGCCGTCATTTACCTGGAATATTGCTGGGTGCGGCGTAAAACAACACATGACAAAAATATAATATATAACCAAAAAGAGCGTCTGAACCTTTTTGCACCCTCCTTGGAGACAGATCATTTTATATTCTTGGGGGAGGGGTAATGTTTCAGCTACAACTACAGAACCTGATATTTTTTTCATCTAAAACCATGAGCCTCAATGTTTAGTTGATAAAAACACCTTGCAACACTGTAACTGCGCTCGTGTCAACTGAGAACATATTTATTTCATCATAACATCATATGCAATTTCATTCATCATATACAGCCCCTTCGTGTAAAAACCATCCAGCATCACTACCCATTAGCAACGTCTGTCTGGCACTGGAATTATTCTGACTTGCGAGTTACTGGTGACCTTCATTTGGTTCTCCTGGTTGGTCTACCAGTGTCAGGGGACATGCATATATGTATCATTCAGTCTTGCGGCGACCTGGAATCTTGAACATACGCTTGTAGAGGGCAATAATGAAAACCATAACACGTTGAATAAATACACGTATTTGTCAAGAAGCTGATGCTGTCGCCATACGGCTAGTTCATGAAGTCGAAGAACCGCGTATTCTTCCATTATTGGTGCATGACAAATACATTGTTCGACTCCATTGAAACTGGGCAAAATCGACTGTGGTATTGTTTAGCAATAATCACAAGCAATTACTGTGCGTGATCAAGGGTTGGAATTTTACAAGTGGGATGTTCTGATTGCCTTTGCAAAAAGCGAATCATTGCAAATCTAATTTTCAGGCTAGTATTCGGAACCGCTTCAAGCTTCGTTGGTTCTGGATTAGAATGGGCGTTAATAGGAAATTCCCGTCTCGAGGCTGACATGTTTGTGGAATCACAAACGATTGTTTCGGGACACAAGTTTCTCAATTTAGTCAATAAACGTGTGGTTGATGACGTCATCAAACAAGAGCCGATTTTACCATCAACGATATCGAAAGTAAATAAACAGGCGGTGGAAGTGAACACAGAATCTGATAAAATAATGATCCTGGATGCATAGAAAATTGATGATAATTGTTCCCTGCACGTTGCTATTGCCGACACAGGCACCCTTATCGTTTTGTCTTCTCGCCGACAGCCATAAGTACGCAGTCGCCATTGGCCGCATCATGATAAGTATCTTATTCAAAATGGCCGCCAATTTTACGCAAGTGGCAGACATATAGTTTCTGAGACATCATGCGTTCTGACAACTGACTTCCTGCGCGAGGGAGTCCTGTCGTTTCAACTTTCGTTTTCGCTTCTCACGGGGGATTAAAGTGTGCATCTTGCATGTTAATTCGAATTATTTTCCATCAAATTGGAAATTGCTCTGAAAGTTGGATTACACTAGCATGTTGAGAAAGCTGCAACCGCGATCTAATCTTTCAGTTCTACCATTCCAAGTACCCACCTCTCCTATCTTGTAGCAATTCGCCTACTACAGATTATATCTACGTTCTGAGGAACAACATATGCAACTCGACAAAGTGGAATTACGTAATGGCCCCAAAGTATGAAACCATAACATCGGCGTCTGTGTCGCAATCATACGTGATGCTCAAAGACTGCAGCTAAATGGTCCATATTAACAATGATGTATTGGGTGATCTGAAATGTCAAAATGCATATTCCATGGAGGTTTCACTGCCCTGAACCTCGATATAACACGTTATGGTGTATATACTTAGGCCAGCCGTGGCTTTGTCGAATATTGTTTTTGAAAATTAGGGTTGTATCGGAAGTACCCAGATGAATCCCTTGAAACAGGCAAAAATACCAGTCACAGATGTAATACCGTTAGAATCTAAAAACATTTATTCAGCTATCACTTAAATGTATGCGGGTGGACTTCTATTGCAGAAAGTCTGATCACCCTAAAAATGAAAATAGCTGTAAAAAGTTTAAATAGCTATAAAGTAATTATTTTGATGGTGTTCATACGTTTTAGTGTTACTGTCGGATGCATATTCCAAGATCTTTTCATATACCTATAACACATGGTATGGTTCCCAAAAGAGCACGTGACCACGCCTTATGCATTATCATCTGAAACTATTTTGAACCTGTTTTTGGACATGCAGAGGAAAACAGTAACATTAATGTAAATGTTGGTTCCTTAATGGCGTGAGTGTTTATGGTCAAATTGTTTACTAAAAACAGTGACCCAGTGGGGCATGGTGTTAACTTGTTGGACATATTATCGTACCGTTGTATCAAACAATAATTCAACGCAAATTCGAAAGACATAACAGCATTCACAATGCATGGGCGGATACAGAGGGGGGTGCGCACCCCCCCCCCCCCCCCCCCCCCCCCTTTATTTCGAAAAAAAAGCTTTATTTCTGTATAAATTACCACCAAAGACAATAAATAGATCTTAATTGTGCACCTCCCCTTTTCAAAAAGCTGTATCCGCCCGTGCAATGTACCTGAAACTACCCTTACATTCTGGCAACACAGACAGCAGTCTAGTGGCGACACAAAGCGTTCTGTAGTCTACAGCGCTAGCGTTTCAATGTGCAAAATGTAAATACAATCCTGATAACAAAACATAAACACTGGAGTCTCGATGACAAACATAACTCATATGGTTCATAAAGAACATAATATATCGATGTAAAAACACGGGGCCATCTCGATCATGTTCTTACAACGATATCCACGATGTTATGTCAACAAACCTTTATCAAATAATAATCCCGTCCCCCTATTGTTGTTATCTAGCACAATAGGAAATATTTTCAATAATTATCGCTTTATTTTCCATGCCACTGTCCAAAAGCTAATTAATACAAAGATGTCTGACGTAGAGTCTAAAGCCATCCCTTGGTCTGTCTCGCGCAGTATGGTAGACACCGGAACAGGCGACATGCTAATCTCGTGAAGTCTCGCGCGCTGACGTTCTACGATCTTGGGTTATCTCCCATGTCAATGCTTCGTTATAAGACGCAGTACAATGGTGGGTAATGGTTGTTACCGGCTTCTGAGGTGGGGAAACACATTATAAGTCATTGGCAATCTTAGGTGAAAAGTCGCACCAACCAATTTATAAGCTCCCAGAGTGATAAAACTGTATCCACTGGCCGCCATGGAAGATTCCATGGCCTTAATAGTCAGATTGTTAATGGCTTATGTCTACGGCGCCGTAGGTGACACAAATTGGAAAGTCGGTTCCAATTAACACATGTTCTTATTTTTGCCATCGTCGACATGAGGGATACCATTTCAAGATCGGTTAATTAAACCCAAACACAGAATACACACACAAGGTAGAATAAAATACACTATTTTCGAAAGCAGTAATACTTAGAATTTGTTTCGCCTAGGCATCAATAATTAGAAAACAGGTCTGAGTACAAGATACACCATACATGTGTAAAACATATAACAGCACCATAAAAAAAATGATGTAAGTGATTCTTTGAATCCATGTTAATCATGAATATAAATGCGACAAAATCCCTTCCGTTTTCATAAGAAATCTCTGCTACAAGCAGAGTCGATTGTACGATTCAGACTACATCATAAGCATTCATAGAGCTTTAGGCAGACGAGACTGAGGACGTGCAGACGATATTCCAATTCCAAGTAATGCTTCTTACTGGATGTCTTTTTTCACAATCTCATGAAACAGTTCCTCAAAATTCCATTCTATTCATATACTGAAGTATGTGGCAATGCCAATGTCAGAAACACGAAAAAAACCACCTAAACCCACCTGATTGGTAGTGATCCGTTCTGAACGACGAGAGCGATTTACATGTGCACATGGGCGAGTCTCTGTCTAATATGTTTACACATATTTTACAAATACCTCAAAGAATGCTGTGGCGTTTTCAAAGAGAGCAACGGCTGAACCCTGAAATTAAGCATTTATCTTCGTATCCTCGTGACGTAAACATATGTAAGTCTCAGTCAGTATTATTGCAGCCATATCGCATGGGCGTTAAAATAATCGAGTCTGGTATGGTGGTGAGGCGAAATGGGGTTTAACGTCGCGTCCAAGATTATTGCACTTATATAGCGACGTGCATGTACGTGTGTGTGTTTGTGTGGCTGCTTGTACTAGTCAGGACTGAGATACCATGCCACAGTTTAACATGAATACCCCACTCAGTTTACTGGCTCCGAGCCGACCAGTCCTTGTTTTAGCCCCTTGATGCCGAGCGCCAGACAGGGTAACAACAAGTACCATCTTTTAACGTCATTTGGTATGACGCGGCCGGGGATCGAACCCCGGACCTTCCGCTCTCCGGGCGGACGCTCTACCACTAGACCACGGAGGCGTCGAGTCTGTTATGGTAAACCAATGACTGACAGTAAAAACAACGATCTATTTGGACGGGGAAGATTACGCACAGCCAGGTCACACATCATGACCATTGATCCTCGTCGTACAAACTGTGAATTCCAACAGTTTGATCATTGTCCATGATAATAGTAATAGTATGGTGCTTGTTGTTACCCTGCCCGGTGGCATTCTGTGGATAAAACAAGAACTGGTCGGCTCGGGGTCAGAAAAGTGTGTCCGAGTGGGGTGTCCATGTTAAACTGAGGCCTGGTATCTCACTGAGCTAGCACTATAAAAATGTGAGAAATCAGGACAAGTACAAGCAGACACATACGTGTAAGATGCTATGCAAGTTCAATAATATTGAACGCGATGTTAAACCCAATTTCAACTCACCTAATATTTACACCAGTGATAACATAAGGAGTCGAGGAAAAAACTATATTGTCAATCCAGCATATCCTAGTCCAACACACAAGTGATGTTATGGCGTTCCGTCTGAACACCTACCACTTAAGTGGACAACGTTATGAATAATATTCATAATCAGGATACGTAACAAATATATTTACTCATGACAGTATCTTATGTTAGAATTACAAAAAAATACATCCACGTTGAACCAAAGATGGACATGAAAGATCGACCCTTTTTGTGGGCAAGACACCAAGGAACTGACGGTCTCCAGATCTATCGTTTGTCTCGCCACAGAGGTGGTTGCGAAGCAGGAAATGAGAAATTAACTACATATCGTGATAGACGTTCATGAATACACTGGTTGGTAGTCGAGGATACTTGATTCTTTACGCAAGCAGCGATATCGTCACCCGATGACAGAAGGCCACTTGAGAGAGAAAATATTTATCCGTGGATGACGGGATTTGTGAGGCTATCATCAGCGTACGCTTAACGCAAAGGACCCACATAGTGCTTGCAAAAGTAGATTTGAAAAAAGGGGTAGAAGACATTCCACAGAGGCGAATAGCTTCAGAATGGACGAGCTTGATGAAAACATTGGGAAGAAACGTTCGCATCTGTTCTCGGTCTCTTTCGGCGGGAAACTTGTGAGGCGCACGCTTGTCACGAGCTTCTATCGTCTGCGTTATGAGAACCTCCATGTTTCAGCCTTTGCCGCTATCAAGATGAAGACAGTTTTGTCTTACCGGGGCTAATTAAACTGGCCACAAATTGCCGCACCATCTCTACCTCTGACATTGTGATAGATGTTATTGGTTAAACGTTAGGGACGGGGCACCTCGCGAATCATAAAGCAAGATACAGCATCGGTGGGCCTGTTTCTTCGTCCTACTTCATCAACCAGCTATCGCCTAATCTTGAACGGGATGGAGAACGCTTTGCATATTCCGAAGTTCGAGGATTCCCATCTTCTCGTTATGTGCTGACGTTCGTATCGCCTACCAGTAATGTATACATCAAATTGAGCAGGTGACTCTCCATCTCTCATCCTCTCAGCAACATCCATCTCCCGACAAGGTGCGAAAGCAATCCAAAATACATTTCTGCAGGTACTTTGTAAATGTTTTGGTTGCAAAATTCGAAACAGAAACATTTTTTTTTTGGTCATAGTATTTAATTCTCCGCAATTAAGTATGGCGGTTGCCAGTGTATTCAATCATTGCGCGCGGACTTTCAACGTTATCAGACCGGTTCAAAACATAAGTGTACGACAAAAGTTTAAAGTTAGCAGTAAAAATGATCGGTACAAGTAGCACTTAAAGATCAATACCCCTGTGAAGATCCAGGTTAGAATTGGTCTTCAGCAACCCATGCTTGTCGTAAGAGGCGAGTAACGAGATCAGGTGGTAAAGCTCGCTAACTTTGTTGATGCATGTCGTATCCAAATTGCGTATCTTATGATGTCAATCACTGGATTATCTGGTCCAGACTCAATAATTTTCAGACCGCCGTCATATAGCTGGAATAGTGTTGAGTGCGACGTAAAACATGTAAACCAAACCACCGATCCTCTGCTCTCCAGCTTACGCTCCATCCACTGGATCACACGAAGAACCAATAGCTAACTATCAACTGATCTGAAACTATGGATCATTTGAATGAAACATGAATGAATGTTGCGCAAGACACACGCTTCCACAAACATCTCAGAACCCCGCTTTCACATAAATCCAAACTCGTGCACACCAACGCATTGAGCACTGTCATAAGCCAGGTAGAGTTATGTCCCTTTACTCAACCCAAAATCGATTTCTGACCGAAAACCGCACATCACCGTATTAAATAAAGGTAGATAGGAAGAACCGCGGATGTCGACATGATACTATTCTCCACACCACCTTCATTGTGTATGCAAACCATCCCAATTTCATACAATCAAATCGGGATAATTTCACCAAGGTCCACAAGCCAACAAACAGGTCCTCACAAGCCAACAAACAGGATGTATTTATACTAGAATTGCGTAGAAGAATCATTTAACATAATGAGATCCCTTGTGACACAAGTAAACAGATTAACACTGGCTACTATGTCCCGTCTCAGGAGTACACACGAAACGGGATTTGTCAGACAATATTTATGTGTGGACGTATTAAAGATGCGAACAAGGTCATTCATCATACTCTGGAACACTGGAACACAGCTACACAGTCCAGTCAACCATTCCAGCACGTCTGTGACAAAGACCCTTACTTAAGGCGGAGATAATGAATTCCATACATTATACAAGATATGTCATAGTGGGGTATTTTAAACAGGCTGCTTTGTGATTTATTCAGAAAATATATCTACTGAATCTATTTCAGAAGGATAACTTCAGGTCAAATTGATTTCGGTTTTAAGATGTTATTGTGACATATTACCAGATACTTGTGTGGGCGTATTATGTTGCAAGCTTGTTACAATCACAAAATATATCTACATAAGTTATTTCAAAGAGATTAGGTTATGTGAAAATTAAGTTTGAATTTATTTTTAATTTATTTGACACGGAAACATGATGATTTTTTACAACAATTTTTCGACATGTCAGCGTATTATTTTATCCATAAAACAGTGATTTACTGAGGGAAAATACAACTATACACTGTCAAAGATTGGTATTTACTGAGGGAAAATACAACTATACAGTGTCAAAGATTGGTATTTACTGAGGGAAAATACAACTATACAGTGTCAAAGATTGGTATGGCTGTAACACCCTAACGTTAACTTGGAGCAAACACTGAATTAAAAAGACTGATTACATCTAAATGTATTCAGAATAATAGACTAGAAACACGGAAATTTCCCAACCTCTTTTAATCTGAACCCATGAAAGTCTTGCCTGTAAGCATGCATTAACTGGTGCTTTCACATCAATTAATACAGTGTGCCTTGTGTTAACGGGTACAATTATGCAAGACCATTGTTTCAATATATGAATGCATCCGTGATTGTCTTCACTCATGAATATTTATGCATGCCATTGAGATTCAAAACTGTGAATGCATAAGTGATTATGTTCACTCCTTGTATGTGTGCATGACAACATAAGATTGAATGTTTCCATACATGTCAATGTACCCACATGTGCACGCACCAAATTATCATGTGAACAATTATACCTGTATATGTTCGTGGCCAAGGGTGTGCATGAATACAACAAAACTGTCCATTTCTTCCAATTCAAATTTAAACTACATATATCTGTACACACATCTAGAGTTAATAACGGATGTATATTATTAGTGTATACAACCTGGATATACACCAAACATAAATGTCATACACGACTTTGCATGAGAAAAGTATGTCTTTGCAGTAATCCTCTTTTGTGTTGAATGGCAGACAGTATATACTCTTCCATGACAAACGTTCCTATGATGACACATAATATGCCAAGAACATGACACACAGATAATGATTACTAAGCTGATATAGACGCCCTTACCACATTCTTTGGCAACTTGTAATTATTAAAACATATTCTGATTCTTTTCACAACCACTCAACTTGCATGTAACTCTTCACAGCAATATATTCTCATATTGCATGTTCCCCCTTCATACTATATATTCTCATGTTGCATTTTCGCCCTTCACAGCAACATATTCCCATGTTGCATATACGCGCTTCACAGCTATATATTCCCATGTTGTATGTACGCGCTTCACAGCAATATATTCCCATGTTGCATTTACGCGCTTCACAGCAATATATTCACATTTTGTATGTACGCCCTTCACAGCAATATATTCCGTTGTTGCATGTACGCTCTTCACAGCAATATATTCCCATGTTGCATGTACGCCCTTCACAGCAATATATTCCCATTTTGTATGTACACCCTTCACAGCAATATATTCTCATGCTGCATGTTCGCCCTTCATACGATATATTCCCATGTTGTATGTACGCCCCTTCACAGCAATATATTCTCATGTTGCATGTTCGCCCTTCACAGCTATATATTCCCATGTTGTATGTACGCGCTTCACAGCAATATATTCCCATGTTGCATTTACGCGCTTCACAGCAATATATTCACATTTTGTATGTACGCCCTTCACAGCAATATATTCCGTTGTTGCATGTACGCTCTTCACAGCAATATATTCCCATGTTGCATGTACGCCCTTCACAGCAATATATTCCCATTTTGTATGTACACCCTTCACAGCAATATATTCTCATGCTGCATGTTCGCCCTTCATACGATATATTCCCATGTTGTATGTACGCCCCTTCACAGCAATATATTCTCATGTTGCATGTTCGCCCTTCACAGCAATATATTCCCATGTTGCATGTTCGCCCTTCACAGCAATATATTCCCATGTTGCATGTTCGCCCTTCACAGCAATATATTCTCATGTTGCATGTTCGCCCTTCACAGCAATATATTCCCATGTTGCATGTTCGCCCTTCACAGCAATATATTCCCATGTTGCATGTTCGCCCTTCACAGCAATATATTCTCATGTTGCATGTTCGCCCTTCACAATAATATATTCCCATGTTTTATGTACGCCCCTTCACAGCAATATATTCTCATGTTGCATGTACACCCTTCATGCAATATATTCCCATGTTGCATGTACGCCCTTCACAGCAATATATTCCCATGTTGTATGTACACGCGTCACAGCAATATATTCCCATGTTGCATTTACGCGCTTCACAGCAATATATTCACATTTTGTATGTGCGCCCTTCACAGCAATATATTCCGTTGTTGCATGTACGCTCTTCACAGCAATATATTCCTATGTTGCATGTACGCCCTTCACAGCAATATATTCCCATTTTGTATGTACACCCTTCACAGCAATATATTCTCATGCTGCATGTTCGCCCTTCATACGATATATTCCCATGTTGTATGTACGCCCCTTCACAGCAATATATTCTCATGTTGCATGTTCGCCCTTCACAGCAATATATTCCCATGTTGCATGTTCGCCCTTCACAGCAATATATTCCCATGTTGCATGTTCGCCCTTCACAGCAATATATTCTCATGTTGCATGTTCGCCTTTCACAGCAATATATTCTCATGTTGCATGTTCGCGCTTCACAGCAATATATTCCCATGTTGTATGTACGTGCTTCACAGCAATATATCCCCATGTTGTATGTACGTGCTTCACAGCAATATATTCCCATGTTGCATGTACGCCCTTCACAGCAATATATTCCCATGTTGCATTTACGCCCTTCATGCAATATATTCCCAAGTTGCATGTTCGCCCTTCACAGCAATCTATTCCATTGTTGCCTGTAGGCCCTTCACAGCAATATATTCCCATGTTGTATGTTAGCCCTTCACAGCAATATATCCCCATGTTGTATGTACGTGCTTCACAGCAATATATTCCCATGTTGCATGTTCGCCCTTCTCACTGATATATTCCTATGTTGCAAGTACACCCTTCACACTGATAAATTTCCAAGTTGCATAAATGCCCTTAACACCGAGATATTCCCAAGTTGCATGTACACGCTTCACACACATATATATTCCCATGTTGCATGTTCGCCCATCATACAATATATTCCCATGTTGCATATACGCCCTTAACACCGATATATTCTCCTGTTGCAAGTACGCCCTTCACACCGATATATTCCTAAGTTGCATGTACTCCCTTCACGCCGATATACTCTCCTTACTCTTATCCATCCATCTTTGTTTTTGTACCTGGTCCTATGAAAGCTTGCAAAGTACACAAAAACTTGATTGACTTGCCACTGGCCAAATGGGTACAACACCTGGGGAGTCACCTGGCCCTGCTGTGGAGCTTACAACTCTGTCAGGAGCTTTCGATGTCACAAAAGCTCTCAATCACACAGTCAGGCAATCAATCACAACATTTTGGTGCAAAAATTCATAAGTACAGATCATACAAATAATTACAATTAATCATAAATGTATTTGATGTTTGTAAATTGTTACCATCTGTGTCAATCTATGATTATGATCACTGCCAGAAAAATCTAATGAGTTATGTCCAAGATATATTTTTCATTTAATTACTACACAAAATGAACTTTCTATCATTATTTACCAGATAATTGATAATGCTATCGATGTGAAAAAACGATTCGATAAATTTGGTATTAAGATACACAAATTTAAAAAAAAAACAGCCCAGAGAAAAATATAATATGTGTTCGCAATACAGATGCAAAAATAATCCATAGGGATCTTATTGGCTCTTGAGAGTACTTGTGGGTTGAATTTAATCCTAGTATGTTTGATCTTTCAACCATCCAAAAAGTTGAGCTGCTGTGAGGTAAAATGGGGTTTAATGCCCGTTCAAGATTATTGCACTTTTATAGCGATGTGTGGTGTGGTGTGGTGTGGTGTGCGAATACATTCACACACACACACATGTGCATGCACAGCACCATATAAGTGCAATAATCTTGAACGGGGCGTTAAACCCCATTTCACCTCTCTTGCTTCAAGTTTATAACTGCTGACACAATCTACGCAAATATTAACTTACCTGTGTTTGGGCTCACTTGATTATTCTAACACCACAAAACACTCAATTTTATGATAGCATCAGTCCTTGTAAGACCCGTGAGATGCATGCTGTATATATTTCTGCTGAATAACAAATGAGCCATTACAAGATTACTGCTGATGGCTTTGTGAGCAGCAAGATGAGACTCGGACATCTTTATGCACAATTTATAGCCAAAATGGTAGGTCACATCGTGGCTCTTAGCACCATTTTTGTCAGACAACTCTATAGCTCTGTCAGGTCGCACACATGTCAGAAGAATATTGTTCCTAGGTACTTATTTATGAAAAGGAAGAGTGCTGGTATGCAGTGCAGAAACTGGCCCATCACAATCACAATGGTGTTAACCCTGGCTGTATCATGAGAGAGAGAGAGAGAGAGACAGACAGAGAGACAGAGAGAGAGAGAGAGAGAGAGAGAGATATTGTCTACTTGCTTGAATGTGTCCTTAGTCATTGGTTATGGTTGACAAGCAATGAGACTCTTTCAACTGGACCATCTGGGCAGTACTTTCATAAGGTAATAAGATGGACTAGTATGTATAGAGAGAGTGCGTGCGTGCGTGTGTGCGTGCGTGCGTGCGTGTGGATGCATGGCAGCTTGTACTAGTTTGGACTAAAGCCGTTTTCATAATGCTAGCCCACTGAGATACCATGTAGCAGTTTAACATGAACACCCCTCTCAGACACAGTACACTGTCTTCAAGCTGACCAGTCCTTGTTTTAGCCCCTTAATGCTGAGCACCAAGCAGGTAACAAGTATCATCCTTTTGGTATGACACAGCCGGGATCAACCACCAACCTTCCACGCTCCAGGCAGAGGCTCTGTCCACAACACCACGGAGGCAGTGACCAAACCCTCACGGAGCATAGACGATAATTTCGGTTTCTGAATAGAAACCTTTCTACAACTGCATGTGACAATTCCACATGTTATTCCCATCGTAAAGTACCAAAAAAATCACACAAGGATATTGCAGTACAAATGTAATATTATTTTCCATGCCTTCACAAACAAGATTCTTTGTAATGTCATTTCAAAGTGCCAAACTACTCATAGAAACACAAGTGTAATGAGCATGAATGTGTTTGTACATTTACGTGTTTATATATGACACTGCGAAAAATGAATTTGTTATGTGTGATGTGAGTGTGTCCTTATATTTACAATAAATCATATGGCTGTCACGGGACGGAGGACTCAACCCTCGTTACCGACGCGGGTTGCAATAAAATTTAGCGTGAGCGACATCTGTGGCAAGACCATCAACATATCAGTGTCATAGCATGGACATATCCCATCATGCTTCATTGTTCCTACAGGGAAATAAACCACTTAGCTCACGTTATTTGTGCCCCTTCTGACAGTGCCACAGGACATATGATTATAATATGCTAATGTGAATACATTCTGGTAATTAAAAGAGAATCTCTGTTGTACCTGTCCATTGTTCCCTTGAACCGAATAAACCTGAACCAAATCACACCTCCTATTGATCCTGGTGCCATTCAATCTAAGTTCTACATTTTTTACAACCATTTAAAATTGTTAAATAAGCTTTGAGAAATAACCAAAAGCGATCTTCGCTCATCAAGCAGTCGGGGTGCCTAACATTCATGATGAGCATGCTCTTTAAATCAAAGGAAAAATATAATGTTATTCGTGAATATCAGACCTGTTTTACAATTGTAAATAATTTTTTACTTTGAAGTTTACACGATATACAGCTTTTCCATTGGACGAGAGGTCGGTCACATGACTGCGAAATTGACGTTCATTAGTGTATGAACGACACAATTTGACGTTCATACGTTTTTCACGAGACTGTGTTTTTCAAATGACGTAAACACTGACGGACTACTTCCACATTCCTGGGGAAAACCCTGGGAATTCCCTAGCACGAAAACATGCATAAGCGTTCTTTCTGATCATTTAGAACCTTTATTCTTGGTCTCAGCGTTTCAGTATACATTGAGAAATGTCAGAGAACGTGACTGCATGATTGTTCATGAATTTCCTCGCTACGGCCCATCCTAGTGAACAAACGAAGAAATGCACATCTAAACTATCATAGTATCGACTCAATCTGTGCCTAGGCTGACATTGACCGTCCCCAGCAATCCATGAATTTACCTTTGTGTCTGTTTGACGCATCTTTATTCACCTTTCAATGATCGACCAGTTGATCAATGATGACTCACACATGTAACCACCACAGGTTCAATAACAACTTCTGAAATTTCTTATCGTGTCGGCCATTTTGACGTCTTGTACTTGATGTAAATACATTACGATGCGCTGTCATTGTGACTGACTTACTGAGGTAGTTCTTTACAGACCTTTCTCATCTAATGATGATATGATTTGAACACATGTGCTGCGTTAGATGTTTCTGAAGAGCAAGTTGTGCATCCATACGCCCATGTCACCTCTCTTTTTGAGGAACTATTTTACTCCGCTATATAGTTGGTTGTTGTATGGCTGTCAGTTTAAACATGAAGTCACACGTACTAAATAAAATTGTGTTTAGATCTTGGCCTACATCCTTTGAGGTAAGGAATTGTCTTAAAAATTTGCAAGCTCCGACGTTCATACAGTTTGGCCCTCACTCTATGGAGGTTCATACTCCAATGAACTCACACAAAGTGAAGGTCAATTCTTAATTAAAAAGTCAAATGATGAGAACACACATTCTCATAATCAATTTCAAAAATCAAAATAAAAGTTATCATTGTTAATGATTCTAAGAATACTACCTCAATTAAACCATTGCCATAATCCTGTATTTTGGCTTCAACCATATTGTAACTAAATCTTCAGACTATTAACAGAAGTCCTCTTCACTGTCAACTACGTATAACACAACTAGTTGTTCCAATAATAGCACAAGTAGCCTAACAGCTCTTCCATGCGCAAGGGCCGGAAAAAAACCTCACTTCTTTCCAAAACATCTAACCACAAGAGGAAGATGATTGGGGAGGAGGGTGGGAGTAATCCTGATGTAATAGAGGTAGTATGCTTAGAAGGATTAAAAATGAAAACTTTTGTTTTGACAATTCTTATGAATCCTCTACCTCTGTTACATCATTGCCAGAATAGGAATATCAGAGGAACACTTGGGCTCTGCAAGCCTATAAACCTCTTGTGATTCCATTTCATATTACCATTTCAAAATCCTTCAGGAGAAAATTACCTTGGAATCACCCTAAGAGGACTTGAAATCACATAGTTTGAATGAATCATCAAATATGTGATACCTTCACTTGAATTATCATTATATTTGCCGATATTCAATAAATGATGTCTTTAGTTCTATTCTAACTCATCATTTGCTCAAGTTTATCACTCTGAAGTCACTTCCTGTATATCATACTTCAGGATATGACGTCACTTCCAGCCCAGGGAATATATACCCTGCAGATCTGGCCGGATATCCCACAAGTAAAAACTAGTGAAGGTGGAGCGTTTTCACCATTGTCATCCAGCTATAACCTGTTCGACAGAAACAGAAGTCCAGGATGTCAGAGCATGTATAAGACAAAGGAAACGATCAGGATGGTTGAAGGTACGTGTCAACACAGAAATGGTATGGTGTTGATGACCCAGGGGACAAGTAGCAGTGGACTGGTTCTTAGCAACAAAGTCCAATAGAGAGAGTAAGGCAATGGAAGCCCAGCTGGGAGCATGAGTAAGACTCAAAAAGTTGAGTGTGGAGTTCAGAAACTCTAGTCACTGTAGCCATGGCCAATAGAAAGGTAGCTTTGCGAGACTTTTTAGCAACGTGGCATTGATGAGAAGTTCGTATGGATCGCGTAATCAAGCTGACAAGATGACATAAGATCCGGGCAGTGCAAACATCTTCTTAAAGAATGAACACATCAGCCTGTAAAGGACAGAATGATTCCTGATTGATCTTCCTTCATGTTGTAGGACAGAATTGAGGGCAGATCCGTAACCTTCTATTGTACCATGGCAAATTTTGTTATCCTGTTGTAGATAGAGCAAAGAAATCAGCCACCATTGAGAAAGTGACAGCACCATCGGCTAAGGCCACGACAGTTATTCCATGCGAACTTGTCCTAACAGTTGTCATCAATGAGATAGGAGGAAGGTCTCCATGATTTTGCCACAGCTGAAGAGGCAGATTCAGAAAACCTGGAGGCTTGCATCTTTTGTGCAATACTCTCCAGGCGGTGAGATGGAGGCTGGGAAGATTGGCATAGAAAAAGGTCAGACCTGGGCTGGTGCAGAAGAGCTCTGTGTAGTGGAAGGGGGAGAGGATCATCCATTTGGACAGATAAGAACCTGGGAAACCTAGTCCTGCTCGACCAGACTGGAGTGATGAGGATGGCTGAGCAATCCATCACCTCTAGCTTTTGAAGCACTTTGTCTAGGAGAGACCATGGAGGGAATGCGAAGCAACCCGTCAAATTCATTGATAGCACATTGATCTGTATAGCCATCAGGTCTGGTTCCAGGCTAATGTAAACCAAAAGCTGGTGATTGAGACATATCGCAAAGAGATCCAGTGCGGAGTGTCTCAAAGCGAGGTGATCCAGGTGAAGATGTATGGATGCAGAGTCCAATCTGTGACTACAATCCTGACACTGCGGGACAATAGTCGGTCAGCAAGTTCAACCTGTCCTGTACCGGCAGGACTTCTGATTTGAATGGATTTATGCTGAAACCAAGAAAAGAGTTGGGTGAGGAAGATCAGCTTCTGTTGTAGTTGGGAAACTTCCCGATCGGGTGCCAGGAAGTTGTCCAGGTACTCGTGTAGACGCACCATTTGAAGTTGAGCAAACTGATAACTCGTAGCGATGACAGTTTATCGCAAAATGGCAGGGATGGGACAGACGGCGCCATAACAGACGGAAAAACACTGAAACCAACCCCCCCAAAAATACTTATGTAACCTGCCAGCAATTTTCTTACCTTAATATATAAACCTTCTTTTAACGTCCATATAAGTACTCATAGGATACTCGTTAAACAGTGAAGCTACATAACCAAGTTCTAGAGTAAGCTAAACTATAGGTGTTGTCTCCAGCACACACAGGAAAGAATTCAGTTTTTTCTCGCCTTTGCGCATGGAAGAGTTGTTAGGCTTCTGGTGCTCTTCAGGGAACAACTACTTGTTTGTAGCTGACAGTGAAGAGGACTTCTGTTGAAAATCTAAAATTTGGTTATTTAGTTGTTGCAGCGAAAATACAGTATTATGGCAATGATGTCCTAGAGGTTGAAGATTCAAAAGATTTATGTGTATTAACAAAGGTTCCCCAGAAATATTCCACCACGTAACACTGTCTGATGCAGCTCAGACAGACACACAAAGCCCATATAGTGAGTATGCAAGGTAGGTGGCCAGAAGGGCATTTCTATAAATTTTGACATTTATTTACAATTTTTCCATGATAAGAATACAATTACAATGCAATAGATGTCCCTTCTTTTGTTCTGTGAATGACACTTGTTTGAATTAATAAGCCGTCATGGGATGGATGGCTTCTGACAGGTGACCACTGCATGCAGCATCAGGAGGAACAGTTTGGGGCAACAAGTGGGTTAACTTTAATGAGGACGCTTGAAACCATTTTTCTGCCTATTGTTTCTCTGATATATTCATCTCTGAAAGATGGATGACACTATGATACATTTTTCAAACTGGATTCATTTTCTGGGGAAACATGGTTTTAATTTTTGTTCATGCATTTTTTAGAAAAATACTGAGTGAGAGTGAATAAATAGGGTTAATGGTGCTTTGAACAGTATTTAGGGGTGTCATCTCCATGTGGGAGGAAAGCATCACAAGGATATAAATATCATGCTGACACATCAAGGTTCATATTCAGTGATAAGCAATCAGAGATTTGAATGTGGCTCTGGCCTTGGATCCTGGCAAGGGAGGCCACTCTATAACAATAAATGCTCTACCCGAGTTACCCGTCCCAGCCCTATTGATGACAGATGTCCATCGTGGGGCAGAAGAATCTATTATCACGATAGCGAGACCTGATCTATAGACTTGTTGAGTTGACAGATAGTCAAAGGACAATAATGACCC
Organism: Haliotis cracherodii; assembly: GCF_022045235.1. Taxonomy (NCBI): domain Eukaryota; kingdom Metazoa; phylum Mollusca; class Gastropoda; order Lepetellida; family Haliotidae; genus Haliotis; species Haliotis cracherodii. Next base: position 35,851,742 of record NW_027266341.1, read on the forward strand.
AAAAAGATGATCTGTTATCCTGCCTAATATGTCAATGGTAATACTACATGAATGTCCAATATCAACTCTTGCCTCTTTTCAAAACAATGATAACTATACAGCATCTATTTTGCACAAATCAGAAGTCCAACATCAGCTCTTGCCTCATCACAAAACCCTGGCAGTTTTACAGAACATGCATAAATAAGATTGTCTGTGCACTTTTAGTTTTCAATGTCTCAGTGTATATCACTGATATCCACCTGGTCATGCAAAACATATGTCGTCATGGCAACCAAAGTATTAACTCCATAACTTCATCCTTATGTTAATATTGAAAGTTGCTACCAAGAAACATGCAAACATTACAAAGACAGTGATGGACAATGCTGCATTAAAACGTTTCTCCACTATCCATGATTCTGCCAAATTAAGCCCTTAATCCAACACAAATAATTGTCAAACAAATCTGCTAATGTTAAACAGATCTTGAAATGTCGTGTCTGTCAGAAAGCTATATAATTTATCCAAGTAAAACGAAAAAAATACATTGCATGACAAATGCTATGTATTTCACTACTGTTCATAATAATCTGAAATGTACTCCCTTCTTGCAAAAATGTTAATTAGCCAGGTGTTCTGCGCCAGAAATACACCTGGTCTTTGGCTAGGTATATACTCCCGAGATAAATCTCTACTCCAATAACTGACAAGGCCACTTGAGGCTATTTTCCTGGCTGAGATGTCATAGCAGTGATTTATGAGACAGGTACAAAATAATAAACAGAAACACGGCCCATTGCGTCAGGCTTCTTGACAGGCAAGTGTTGTCACAGACCCTACATAAAGTCGCACATATCACTGATACATGTCATCAAAGTGCGCTTGCATAAAAAAGTGACATTTATGAACCCTTCCTGAAACGCATGTCTGCCGGTTCGAGAAGGAAGCAGAGAAAGTGATTGAGTTAAAATGGGATTTCAACCTAATTCCTCTGTAATTGTTGATATATGCAATGATGCACCTGGATTTGATGGCAATAAAGTACATTCAGTTTGACATGATCATGATTGATTCGTAAAGGAGTATCACCTTGTAGTTTCCTAACAGAATGATATCTTCAGATAGAGGATAGCTGCAGCCTCATGTAGAGGGCTTGTTCCACCAAGCACACTTCACCAAGCTAAGACAGTTGTAACTCCCACATGACTGTCATAGTGCTGAGGAAGCTTTGTGGAACAGAAGCCTGGATTTTACAGCTGCAATTTATCCCCTTATTGCTGCCATTTCCTGACATCTTCTGCACTAATAGTACATGTGTGTTTCTGTTTTCCGGACCTAATCTAGAGCCCCATCCCAAAACATTTTTTCTTTTTTTCTTTAGTTTCACCTACCTTTTATCACCATCCCAGAAATGTTCCTATTTTGTGGTACCAAAGAACATTTGTATAGACCAGTCATTCCCTTCATTTGAAAGCAGGCTGTAACTCATATTTCCATTGTTTCCAAGAATTAAAAAATATAAGATATATGTGGTTTCAGTGTTGTCAAATTAACATTAATATGACTGAATTTCCTCCTTCAACAATGAGGCCAGACTACTTCCTTGTTTTTTTTGTATGAACCTTATCTTACGTTTGCCAAAGCAAAACCTTCAAGAATGAAATGGTCAGCATTTTGGCAAGTGAATTTTGAAAGATCAGCTCTAATGCTGATACTTAAATAAAGGATTCTGAGTGTATCCCTAGGCCCTCCAAAATTATATGTGTGTTTCCACGTTCCACTTCTCCAAAAATAGCATTTTGATGATTAAGTGATAAGTAACAATGTTAAAACAGTAACTAGCAGATAGACCTTTTCCATTGCAGCTCCAACACCATGGAACTCTCCCTCATTCCATGAAATCAGCTGAGAGAACAGACCACTTCAGAAAACTGTTAAAGACTCATTTTTTTCAAGAAACCTATGTGCCTTAGAGTGCCAAGTTGCCAACAGTGTCAATTAGCAGCCCTCAATTTGGAAGCCAGGCGCTTTATCAAATATTTATTTTTTTTAGTAAGGGATGCAATCACAGACCAAAAAATCTACCAGTCCTATGTATCATCTCAGGTTCATTAAAGTTTGGTTTATCTGAAGATAGTTCTGTGGAATGTGGTACTCTGTTCAATATGAAAACCATTGAGAAGTTCCTCTTCAACTTGTGATGATCTGTGTACAAGAATCCCATGAGAGTCCAGATGCTGATGCAGCTAGTGTGATGTTTTGTAACAGACATCAAAAGCCTTATGTCAAGTCAGCACAATGTGTGTGGAAGCCAAAACTACTGTAAAGCTCCACTTCACAAAGTAATGAAAGTGCTACGATCGTCGTAACTCCCATAGTGTAACATACCCTGTAGACTTTATACGACAATCTTAGCGATACGACTGCTTCATGAAATGGAGCCCTGTTGTAAGACGTTTACCACTTTAGTGAAAACCACAAGCATAACTAGATGCTGATAAAACTAAAATTTGCAACGAGGGTGATCCTGGCTTTACTAAGGGACATAACTCTGTACAGTGACATGTGGTTCCTCAGACAGCTGGGCCACCTATGCCCCTCACTTTGGCCAGGAATATGTAGAAGATTGAATTTATCCAGTCTCCACACTTTCAGTCAATGGAAAAACCAAGATGGTACATTCTTCTGGACAGAATGTTTGTACAGCTTGAGAAAAATTGTTCTTCTTTGCATGTAGTCCAATTATCCAGATATCAATATGATTGGAAGCCAAGACAAATTTCAAAACGTGACATTCAAAAGTAACTTCAACAGGTAAACAAAAATAATCATCAGTGAAGATAACATTACAGAACTAGATACATATAGACATTTAAAGAAGAGCATTACATTTAAAGTACTTGATACATAGCATCAACAGGCAAATAAACAAATATTTTTAAAACTTTAAATTTAAAAGAAATCTGTCACAATAGTAAAACTTTTGAAAACCTCAATCTGAAGAATTAGGTCAAAAGGTCATTATACAAAAGGTCAATGAGATGCAGCAAACTTTTATTAAAACATGAATGCTATTTGAACAAGAGTCATCAGAAAGATGACATATCCCCCTGGCAGCTGTCTGTAAAGTAACCACTAGTAAATGTGCAATTCTGTATTTAATGAGTCAAGAGTTGAATGTTCTTTAAGAAGCATACATTGTTTACCAACAAAAGATCCACCATGGTCGCATCAATATGAAATGGAAAGTAAAACGTGTGTTTCTGTGGGTTTTTTTTATGCTAACAAATGACAAATTACAAGAAACAAGAGTATAGTCAACGAAGTCATCTATATCCCCCACCTATTTTAACACGTTATGGTCCCAAACCAGGTAACTGACCCAACATTTCTCTTAGCCCATGTCAAAAATAGCTGCATTGGAAATTCTAAAATAAATATTTCTAAAACTCCTTAATATCAAATGGCACCTGTTCGGTATGTACTTTATATATGGACATGCAATGTTTGGCAAGGAAATATTTAACAATTTATTTGTTATACTCCATAAGTGAACCCACCCTATATGAAAACTTAAATCCAACTGGTTGCCATGGAAACGTAAAAAAAAAAATATAAAAAATTCATAAATAGCAAAAGGCACCAGTTCAGTATGTGCCTGGTAGACACGCAAAGTTTTGTAAGAAAGTATTTAACGGTTTTCGAGTTACGCTCCGGAAACGAACACCACCCTTATAGAACCTAAGTCCAACTTGTTACCATGGAAATGTAAAAAATAAAAAATTCTAAAATTCCTTAATAGCAAAAGGCACGACTTCTGTATGTGACTGATAGATATGCCAAGTTTCGATCAAATACACTGAATTATTTTCGAGTTCTGCCCCGGAAAAGGAAATGATTACGGACGGGCAGGCGGACAGACCGACGAACAGACAGACTGGCTGATCGCTATATCCCCCGGCATATAATGTATTAAATGATGTATTGAATGATGTATCAAATACTTTAAATGAAATCCCCAAACAAACAAATAAACAAACATTATAAAACAGCAAAAATATAACAACCAGAGATCAAACCCAAAAATAATGTCATCACAAGAACAATTTAAACACTAACAGCCTCCACAAGCAAACATCAGGTTTCAAACATTTCTTTGCATGCGTTACTTGAAACAATGAGCATGACATACGATGGTATTATCATGTCAACCCTGAAAGAGAATGTATGCGTCAGGTTCAAAGGTCAAATTCCTCCCACAAGAAACACTCTGTATCCAAGTGGGTGTGTCACGGAGAAGCTTGTAAACATAAATGCCATATTACATAAAAAAGACATTTATCTATAAGAAAATTTAATGACATAATTGGATTAGGTTTAATGTTTTTTTAATGTTGATGAACTATCCAAGGGTTACGAGTGTACACAAATCTCATTTATCCTTGTAAGTTTTTATAGTTTACTGTGGAAATTAAAATAAAGAACAAGAAAGCTATATACAGGTCTGCAGAATATTCAAACACATTCTTACATTACTGTTTCAATTTTCTACTGATCCTACAGTGACACTTTTAAACTTGTTTGGTACAAATTTGAACAACAGGAGACGTAAGTCTGTCAGAAAAACAACACAAATGTTTCAAATATTTGTCATTTGTCTGACTGTTCTATTTTTGATGGATTAGAAAAAGAAAAAATACAACTTCCAAATCAAATGCATTGTTCACATTGTCCTGGAACACTCAATCACTTCACTGTCAGCAGAAACTATAAAGACATGTTCTTGTAAAAATAGAGGACATCCTACACTTTGAAGAGAAGTTACGGATAATTTGCACCATAAAATCATGCCAAATAAAAAATGTTATCAAGCTACACAGACTTATTTTCATCTTTATCAACCAACTACAGATAATCAATAAGGAAAATTCCAGAATCTTTCAAACTATTCGTGTGTGGATGGGAATGAAAACTGAAAAATATGACATGATCTTTGTGAAAAATATCATTCAACTATCAGAACACGAGACAACAATGGCCTCTGATGAACAAGACATTTGTTCTTCAAACAAAGAATAAGACACTGATTACAATTGATTATATTGTGATGGACTGTTCTCTAGATGTGTGATGAATTCAAAGACTTTACAACATCTATAACTGTTCTGGGACTGTATAATTTACACCACTGTTCTCCCGACCATACTATATATGAGTATTCTATACAATATATCACTGTTCTCCAGACCATACTATATATGAGTGTTCTGTGTGCCTGTATACTATATATCACTGTTATATGTGACCATACTATATATGAGTATTCTATACAATATATCACTGTTTTATGTGACCATACTATATATGAGTGTTCTATACCAGATATCACTGTTATATGTGACCATACTATATATGAGTGTTTTATACCATATATCACTGTTATATGTGACCATACTATATATGACTGTTCTATACCAGATATCACTGTAATATGTGACCATACTATATATGACTGTTCTATACCGTATATCACTGTTATATGTGACCATACTATATATGACTGTTCTATACCATATATCACTGTAATATGTGACCAAACTATATATGACTGTTCTATACCATATATCACTGTTATATGTGACCATACTATATATGAGTGTTTTATACCATATATCACTGTTATATGTGACCATACTATATATGAGTGTTCTATACCATATATCACTGTTATATGTGACCATACTATACATGAGTGTTCTATACCAGATATCACTGTTATATGTGACCATACTATATATGACTGTTCTATACCGTATATCACTGTTATATGTGACCATACTATATATGACTGTTCTATACCATATATCACTGTTATATGTGACCATACTATATATGAGTGTTCTATACCGTATATCACTGTTATATGTGACCATACTATATATGACTGTTCTATACCGTATATCACTGTTATATGTGACCATACTATATATGACTGTTCTATACCGTATATCACTGTTATATGTGACCATACTATATATGACTGTTCTATACCAGATATCACTGTTATATGTGACCATACTATATATGAGTGTTTTATACCATATATCACTGTTATATGTGACCATACTATATATGACTGTTCTATACCAGATATCACTGTAATATGTGACCATACTATATATGACTGTTCTATACCGTATATCACTGTTATATGTGACCATACTATATATGACTGTTCTATACCATATATCACTGTAATATGTGACCAAACTATATATGACTGTTCTATACCATATATCACTGTTATATGTGACCATACTATATATGAGTGTTTTATACCATATATCACTGTTATATGTGACCATACTATATATGAGTGTTCTATACCATATGTCACTGTTATATGTGACCATACTACCGTATTTTCTTGAGTATAGTGCGCACTTTTTTTCCAAAAAACACAGCTGTGTAGAAGGGGGTGCGCATTATACACGAATTATGAGTTTGGATGTTTTTTTCCCCAATGGAAAGACATTACCGTGAGCACGAAACACCGGGAATACCATGTCAACAAATCCATACTGAAGTACGCAAAATAGTTATGTAATTACACTGTCTGGCTATAAAAAGTGTTCTTTCTATATCTGGACTTATGTTTGTAACTTATTTCATTGATTTTATTCAAAATTCCTTATAATATTGTTTTTATTAATTTCGGCGAAATCGTGTGTGAAGCGATCGGAAGATCACACAACTCACCGTTATTAACAGCAACCACGGTCAGAATACCGCTATTGACGCCTTGAAACAAACTTTAGTTGACAGAGAACGGATACATATATCATAAATGACATACTTTGACTCGTTAAAAGTCATATTTGTTTTTGTTTGACAATTCTATGTCAACATGAAATTCTCGCGATCACGTGCGCGTGAGCCTTGACGGTGACTGGTGAGACATGTTCCATGTAAAAAATAATACCCGGGAATAGCAATCAGCTGCTTCGCTTAGGGTTATTATTATTTTAAATATGTTTAGTAAAGGTTGCATATAATTAAGAAAATAATGGAATATATTATTCCTGATAAATAAAATAGTTTCAGATACAATTGTTGCCGATCCTTGCATTAAAAATCTTATAAAGTTATATCATTGGGTGTGTCTTGACCGAATCACCGGTCGATTCCAAGAAAACGTGTGTACAGCTGATTGCTGTTTCCAGCTTAGTTTACGAGAAAATACGCAAGGTAATCTTAATCCCTAAATATAAAACAATGCCTAGCAGAACAATAAATACTATTTAAACGGTAAATAAACATGTCTGGTGATTTTTTTTATCTCAAATTTCAAATTTGTACTGACGAAGTTTCTCAGCACCCGTTCGTTTGCCGGACTTCGCTGAAAGGGTACGGTGTAAAAATTTTCTGCGCATAATATTCAAATTTCTTTTTTTTCAAAAATATTGAACCTGCTAGAGGGGGGTGCGCATTATACATGGGTGCGCACTATACTCAAGAAAATACGGTATACATGAGTGTTCTATACCAGATATCACTGTTATATGTGACCATACTATATATGACTGTTCTATACCGTATATCACTGTTATATGTGACCATACTATATATGACTGTTCTATACCATATATCACTGTTATATGTGACCATACTATATATGACTGTTCTATACCATATATCACTGTAATATGTGACCAAACTATATATGACTGTTCTATACCGTATATCACTGTTATATGTGACCATACTATATATGACTGTTCTATACCGTATATCACTGTTATATGTGACCATACTATATATGACTGTTCTATACCATATATCACTGTAATATGTGACCAAACTATATATGACTGTTCTATACCATATATCACTGTTATATGTGACCATACTATATATGAGTGTTTTATACCATATATCACTGTTATATGTGACCATACTATATATGAGTGTTTTATACCATATATCACTGTTATATGTGACCATACTATATATGAGTGTTCTATACCGTATATCACTGTTATATGTGACCATACTATATATGACTGTTCTATACCGTATATCACTGTTATATGTGACCATACTATATATGACTGTTCTATACCGTATATCACTGTTATATGTGACCATACTATATATGAGTGTTCTATACCGTATATCACTGTTATATGTGACCATACTATATATGAGTGTTCTATACCATATATCACTGTTATATGTGACCATACTATACATGAGTGTTCTGTTTGACTGTAAAGTCTTCTCAGCATCATCACTGAAGGGTCACCTGTGGATGTAGGGTGTCAAACAGGAACATATGCCAAGAAGCTTCAATAGGTCTGAGGATGTTGACAATGTGATTTACAGTCTAAGACCATGTTGTTTAAACCTATGTTACACTAGTTGGATGCTTTTATGAAACGGGAAAATGGACAACTATTAAAAACAATAAAAAGTGCAAGATTGAAGGTGGAAATGCGATGATGTTTGCATACTTTTATCTCTTATTATCTGTGTGACCCATCAATAATTACGCTGATATAAATGTATGTATGCATGTCTGTCTGTCTGTCTGTCTGTCTATATACATATATATATATCACTGTTCTGTGTGATTATGTGGCTATACTATATAACTGTACCGTATGACATTATCTGAATGTGTTCTGTATGACTGCAAGACTGTATATCAGAAGTTTGTTTAACCAATGTATCTGTGCATTGAAAATGTTCCACTGACAATACGAACCATGACACAACCGATGTATCGAGTCTGGTTTCAGTATCCCTGTGAGAGAGACTTACCTTCTTCCTTTTTTATGACTGACTGACATACATCGTCCAGCAGTGTCCCCAGCAGGTCTTCCACACTTTACTGCTGCCAGTACCACACAATAAACCAAACGAATTTAACGCCAGGGCCCATTCAACTATAGTGGTGTAACGATACGGCGATACAGTATTGTATCGCAATACAAGGCCCATGATACAATACATTGATACATTTTGATACATTTCATTACAAGTTTTACTGGTGTAAAAACGTGTGTAATAACAGAAACTGTTTCAACCACCAGCTTACGCAGATTCTCTGGTGTCTTTTGGTTGGACAGAAATGACACATCATTCACAGCACCCTCTACCAATATTTTTCTGCCCTACAATATCCCATCTTTCATCTCTGAAATTTACACAAATGATTCAGGGCTGTGATTCACATGCAAAAAGAAAGAATATCAAATAAATGTACTGTATCTGGAAACGAATCGTATCGCAGCCATAGTATTGGGATATGTATTGTATCCAACCCCACCGTATCATTACACCTCTGTTCAACCACGGACTTGTATATTTAGGTCTGTGGTTCAACTAACGATCATAGCACTGTGACCATGTGTAACATTAACAAAGACTTACAAACAACTTGTGCTACGATCGTTAACTTAATTGACACCATGGCGTTAAAGTTGATTAGTAGCAAAGTACGATTATTAGGCTTTACAGTCAAACTCTGACACAAATACTGATACCCCTGATGAAGACCTGTACACAAGAACATGACACAGGAACAGGAATGACTTTAAAAAATACCAATTTGCAAATAATACAACCCCCTTGAATTTGACTGTAAAACCTCATACCTCCACTTAGATCAACCTCAACTCCAGGGGTCTAAAGTGAGGTCTACCTGGGAGAGAACTTAGAAACATGATGGCTTGATCTCTGGTACAGCTAAGGCGCTAAACAAAGAGAAGATAACTCCCTTACCTTCTGATCTATCGTCTTGTTCTCGGCTTCATCTTCATCCATCTCAAAGTACAGCTCGGACTTGGTGATGGACACAGTGCCTGCTACAGCCACCCCTGGGGCTACCAGTTTACACGGAGTTGATAAGGCAACAGGACCTTGAACAGGGAGTGAGGGAGTTCGCTTTCAGTGTCAGTTTCATCACGGTGGGACAAATTATGCAGGCCTAAGTGGGTTACTACTTTGGTGAAACCCAGATAAATTCTGACAAACCAGGGATAATAATCAGGGCAGATCTGTGATTCGAACTCATGGTCACAGGATCGTGGTGAACTATGGGACAGAACTCTGTAGAGCTAACTGTGACACATGAGATGACTGGGCCTCCATGTTGACATTAGTCACAGACATCTTCTGATGAGTCCATGCAGTTGGAAGGGAAATATACTACTCAAAATAAGTTCAAGAACACATGATTTTTTCACATGAATATAGTTCAATGACTTAGAGTTATTCTACCCAGGGTAGATTAACCAATGTTCTTGTATCATTTAATCATAATGACACTTAACACTGTTCTGAAAGTGGGAGAAGGTCTGACTTGACTGACATTTAGTCTCTGAAATGAAAATACTTTCATTTTTAATTGTCTTTTAATACATAATAAAAAGGAGCCAGATTATGTCTTCACTGTAGCTGGAGAAATCTAGACTTGATAAAGAGTTGTAGACTACTTGGGAGTTTTCGGATAATTTTTCAGGAATTGTATGAGAGGCTGAGGTGGTACCCGAGAAGTCCTGGTCAAACTCCTTCTCCTCCATAAGGAGCTCTTCGTCCGTGTAATCCGTTGTTTCCTTCTGGGACTTCTTCAGTGACGACAGGTGGGAGTGGAGGGCATCGCGTGCCTGGTTTATTGCATCTTCGGTAGCACCTGGGTCGGGACAAAACGAAGAAATCTGCATCACGGCTCATAGCAAGGGCAACAAGCATTAAGGGAACAAGTCAGACTTGGCCTTCACAACTGCTGGATGATGACACACTTTTGACCAGTATTTTACTTCAAGAAAAGTTTTAATTCTACTCCTTAACATTTTTTGTTCGGTTTTATCCTTTGAATGGCATAAAGAAGTGACACACATACATAAGAGAGGGAACTTATGGATGTCAACTTCTTTATTTTGAGGAACACATCATTTCGGAGTATATGCTTACTCCTTCATCAGGTGAAATTGAGTACAGTTCCGAAATACAACATTTTGTCAAACAGATCTCTTAAGTCTGTTTTCATCACAATGCATATATTGTTTAATAAATCCCCTTGCATATTACAAATATTCAGTGATGTAATCTGATTGAGAGCTGTGTCCTGACCATGTTCAATAGCTGCCTTGAGAGTGGCTTCAGGGTGACTGGATCCTAAATTGTTTCTGACGAGACGTCTCCTCCTGCGCGAGTCGTCCTCCCACACATCCAACTTCCAGAACTCTCGCCTCCTGCAACAAACAATGCACAGGTCATAAACATGACCTTCACTCAATGTAACCACAAGGACAAATATTCCATGTGCAATATGACATCCCAGGAACAATGTCCTGACTTTACCACAAGGAATTATATTCTTTTGCATTGATCATAATTTGTGCAACAAAAGGGATGTTAGTATCTCTCACAGAGAGCCCAGAGCGCATATTCAATAAAACATGCATCCCATTTGATTTCTCCTCCACCTATCAGCTGTAGTAGTGATACTCATCCCCCTCTCAGCACTAGCATCCTCAAGACTACTGCACTTATATAGCGTGTGTCTGCTATTTTATAGCAACAGCCCACTGAGATACCATGTTGCAGTTTAACATGGATACCCCATACAGATACATTATAATGAGTCCGAGCTGACCAGTACTTTTTTAGCTCCTTAATGCCGAGCGTCCGGCAGGGTAACATAAGTGTTTCAAAGAGATTCCCTGGGCTAAAAGGGAGATGGATTTCATCCATGATGTCTCGAAGACTTGATGTTTCAGGAAATCCTCAAAGCAAACTGCTTACAATATCGAGACATCAGAAATCCTTTAAATTTCTCGCAGTAATATCTTCACTTACGTTTGATTTCGCTCTCCCCATGCACCGTGTTTGTTGGTGAGGATGTTCACGACCTTCTCGCGGAGTTTGACAGACAGGGCGTGGTCACGTCGTTTGGCAGAGGTGATAAGGTGGTCACACAGTTTCTCCTCATCCTTCCGGTCCACAGTAGTCTGGGCACACAGGGACTGCAGCACACAAGCATATATAGAGCACCGCCAGTTGGAACCATGTCGGTTACAACATAATCTGGCAGTGAGCAACCACAGGTTTGTGGCCACAATTATCTTACCCCCATTTCAGGAAAATGAACGCACATGTTACGATTATCATGACTCCCACAAGTCACCGAGCCTGACCACCCGATCCATTTACATGTTTAGCTTGCTGGGGACCTATATTCTTACCAGAAATCCCCACAATATTTTGATATTCCACAGTCATTGTGCTAGACCAAACACAGCCTAAAGGATGTCTTAACACAAAGATTGCCTTATGAAGTAGAGCCCTGATGATCAACCTGCAAAACTTAAACAAGGCTTGCTGTAAGCTGGAGATGTTATGAGTGGAAAGATACTATTAGTATCTCAACAAGTTATGGATAGTTAACAGTGAAGAAGACTTCTGTGGAAAATCCAAAGATTTTATAGTGTGATGACAGTCAAAATACAAGATTTATGGCAGTGATGTAGTAGAGGTTTTGTAGTCAAAGGTTGTTGGATGGAGATTTTATGAGAGCTTCCAGTACTGATTTATCACTGGGATCTGACACACATGATGGTTCTGTTGTTACCTCAAACTCGGCATGCTTCTGCACATCCTCGGCTCTCATTCTGTTCAGAATAAATTCCGCTTCATTTGCCACTCGAACAATGTGGTCACGGGTTGCATGAGCCAACAACCTGAAACAGAATAATATGTCATCCATTATCAGGGGCCAGTAGTTAAGATATCACAGTAAGTGAGTTGAGGTGAGGTGAAATGGGGTTTAATGTCGCATCCAAGATTATTGCACTTATATAGCGACGTGCATACATGAGTATGTATGTGTGAGGCTGCTTGTACTAGTCCGGACTGATGCCGATTTATACTGCTATCTCACTGAGATACCATGCCGCAGTTTAACATGAATACCCCACTCAGACACAGTATACTGACTCCGAGCCTACCAGTCCTTGTTTTAGCCCCTTAATGCCGAGCGCCAGACAGGGTAACAACAAGTACCATCTTTTAACGTCTTTCGGTATGACGCGGACGGGGATCGAACCCCAGACCTTCCGCTCTCCGGGCAGACGCTCTACCACTACACCACGGAGGCGGTCACACAGTAAGTGATGCTAATGCCTGAACAGTTTTTCTGCTTGATATGGACGTTGCCCAAGGTGATGTTGGTCATAAACAATTCTACTTTTGGGAACCCATAAGCGGAGAAATTGTGCTGAGAAAACCAAAGGTCATAATCAAATCTGGGAGTTGAATCCAAAATCACAGGATCCTGACCTGGCTAAGGGACACAACTCTGCACAGTGAACAGCTGCTCCTAGGTGGCAGGCATCAATGAGACAGCAAGTGTCCCTATGGCCATAACATTACTATTTCCCCAGCAAGAGTCCACCTCAAATACCATTCTGGCCAAGAGTACATCTCCATGTTTGTTGTTTAATGATACACAACACGGCAGCGGACCGTTAATAAGGAAGTCTGGCCAAAACAATTCAGAGATTGACATTAGGAGCAATAACACATATTGTTTGGGGTAAAGGACAAGCTATAAAGTCACTGAGCCTGACCACCATTAAGTCAGCTATTACGTCCAGCATAGATGCAGCGGGTATATTCTAAATCAAGACAGGGCAGTACACCTACCTGCCCTCATTGACGAGTTCTATGAAGGCAAGACCTGCATGCTTCTGTAGGGAGTTCTGCCACTCCTGGGAGCACAGCAACATCACCAACTCCACCACAGATGTGCTCTGCTTCAACGTCACCAGACCTACGAGCAAATTACAATACCAATCAATTTTCAGAGAACAATAATACGAAAGAAAGGGGATTACTTTCTACAGATATGGCCACATAAACAAATTAGAACTCTTATTACTCGTTTAAGGATTGACTTCAATATTTTCACAGTCTGTACACTGTTTCTTACGTTAAAATTTCTATAAATGCTAAAACATGTTAAAATCAAATCTTCTAAAAAAATATGTCAACAATAATAATTTCACATAATGCTTCATTAATCATTAACACAAATGACTGAGGACAACAATTTAATGAAATCGCTCAAATCTTAAATTTACCACAACATCCTTAAATTGCAAAAGCACAACCATTCGAAAAGACAAAGCCTATCAAATATGTTTATGGCAATCCAAGGAAAAACATCTATATTTGTCACCTCCTATGAGAAGTTCCTGTCCATGGGATCCAATGAGAGTTTTGGAAAGGAAGGGAGCAAAGTCTACAAATATTTCTCTCAGTAATGGCGCGACGGACCCAAGTGCCCTCTCCAGTCTGTCTGTGAGACTGCCACCTTCACCCAAGGGAGGTAATATCTTCAGAGGCCCAGGGATGTTGTTGGTGAGTTCAAGTTTGTCAGGTTTAGAAGTGGCCGTGTGATCAATGCTGCTGACGTCTCCAGTCACACTGATGGATGATATCGGGATAGAGCTGCCATCTGGTGGCACGTCTGTCTGGTCCTCTTCTCCAACAGTTTCACGTTTCTGTTCTTGGGCTGCGTCTGTTTCATCTGTTTCTGCTGCAGATAAAACAAAATGTAATGTAAGTTGAGAAACAGATGCTTAACATTGCTTGTCAACCATAACCAATGACTAAGGACACATTCAAGCAAGTAGACAATCTCTCTCTCTCTCTCTCTCTCTCAAAGTGCACTCTTACAATAGTATGAAACTTACTCGGAACCTTTCCGGCCTCAACTTCCACCTTCACTTGTTCCACCTTCACTTCCTCTGTCTTCCCATCTTCTTTCTTCTCTCCTACCTCCACCTTCTCTTTACTTTGCTCACCATCTTCTGTTTTCTCTGCCTTTGTGTTTTCTTTCACTTCCTCTGCCTTCGCATCACCTTCAGGCTTGTCTTCCTCTGTCTTTTCCTGAGGCTTTTCGTCATTCTTTTCTTCTGCTGCATCCTTTTCTTGTACTTCTTCCTTCTTGTCTGCATCCTTCTTCTGGTCCGAATCCTCTTTGTTTTCGGCTTTATCGTTTGTTGATGGTTCTTTGGATTCTTCCACTGACTTAGTTTCTTCCTTTGTTTCTCCCGCTGGTTCGCTCCTTTCTTCCATCTCTTCTGCTTCCTTCGATTCATCAGGTTTCTCCTCAGTCTTCTCTGGTGTTTCTTCCACCTTTGGTTCTGTTTTCTCCTCTGTTTTCTCCTCCCCATCTGGAACAAAAACACACCAGTCAGGTTTGAGTGAGTGAATGTTGTTTTATGCCTCAGTCAGATATATTCAAGCTATTTCATGGCAACCTATGAATTCCATTCGCAGTCTTCTCTTGGTTTAATGAAATGAAATTTGTCATCTTGAAGATCTTTTCCTGTATTTGCAAGTAGATGTAACTAACCTTTCCAAAGCTAATACAGACAGGTCAAGACTTAATCAAGGCATTTATCAAGGTACTACCAATTTTTGAAATCCTATCGTGACGTGCCGTCAACTGGGCAGGACAGATTAGCAAGCTTCAACAACAACTCACTCCATGGGGTACTTTGACACACGCTCAGCTACATCATACATTGTGACCAACCAATCCTCATTAGTCAGAGCCCACTTGCTCAATGATTTTAGCATCAATATGATTGTAACTCCAATACTTTAACATTGGCTTACAATATTTGTAGAGTTAAGATCCCTTTGTGCAAGTGGGCCCTGGTCTTAAGACAAGGTACTGGGACCTATTCTCCCCTGCGGCCACTCTGTGGTGCAGATGAGGTAACCCTGACATGTCGGCCCACCTTTTGGTGTATCTGTGTGGACATCAGCAGTGACCTCGACATTTGTCTGACTGGTGTCATCACTGCTGGTGTTGACGTGGTCTTCACTGCCGCCTCCGTTAGTCGTCGCGGGCGTCTCCTCGCTAACATCCTCCTGCGTTGTGTCCCCTGCTGAAGATTCTTCTTCTGGAATGGATGATAAAGTATTATGATTTTTTCATATATGACAAATCATCTCTGTCAAATGTTGCTGAAACTGGTCAGCTCATCAAAACTATAGCGAATGTGTGAGTTTGATGAATTACCACTTGGAACAGTATTTCACAGACGTGTGACCATACAAGTATCCCGATACTAGGGGTGCGATATAATTCGTATCCCGATACATTACTCTTATTTCATAAGATGATATTCTTGAACCACAAACCTGAATCAAGATTTGTGACATGACAATGATTCCTAACTCTTTAACATGTTTATTACGAAGACATTGAGAGGAAATCACCAAAGCCCATCACTGATTTACTGTTCAACAACTAACTGATCATCTACAAACTAATGAACATTAAAATGAAAAAAGTTTACTGGAAAAGTGTTGTCAAGTTAGTAAACTGGCAAACCCTCTGAATATTCATTGAACAGCAAAACCTAATTAAGTTGGATAGTTACATTTACCATTTTAAATCTGTTATTATTTACGATTTTACACCAATATAACTTGTATTGTATGTATCACGATACAGGGGTTGTAGAGTATTGTATCATTGACCCCTTATCTGGATACAATACTGTTTCGTCGTACCCCGTATCGTGACACCAATAGTTATATCACATCTTTTCAGCTTTATCTGGGAGGAAAGCCTGAAGTGATGCAGATCGCAGATCTTAGACGACACTGGTGAAACCCACAGGTACATTGCTGACAAACCAAGAAACATAACCAAAACTTCGAACCAACAATCATATATCTTTCTGGCAAACCTAAGGATGCAACTCTGCACAGTGATTTTCTGCACCTTAGCCCTTCAAACTTCTATCAGTTTAAAGTATCAAGTAAATCTGAAAACACATGATGATTTTAACTGTAAAAACCCTGGTGAATCAAGAACCACCTGTATAATGCTCTCAGACACAAACGGTACTTGTAATTGTTACGGATCGACATTTGACATTGGAACTAGGCTCAGCCCAATTGGCTTTCCCAGGAAATTTGACATAAATTGTTCAAACACTTTGTCAGCTGTCTCAAGATGCTGTGCTGTTCCTTTTAATCACAGTACAAATACAATCAGGTGTGTTTCCTCTGCATCCATAACCCATGCTGCATGTAGAAGTAGTATGATGGAAGGAATTATCTCATTGGATCGTGATAACTACATGTACAACACTGAGATCATTAATTTCTCCCTTCACTATAGCAACTATAGACCAACTGAATAAACAGATGGAGAGATATAAGAAACTGTATATTTTTTAAATATATTCATAAAAAATAATTAACCATCAAAGGGCTAAATTTGTAAAGGGATGCAGCAATTTCCAGTGTGATCTGTGAACATTATTACAATACGGACATCAAAATCATTATAAAGATTCAATCTCCTTCAATTCTTTAATGTTAAGTTTTAAGCATACCATTACATTAAAAGTGTATGCACAAAATACATGCTGTAAATGTATCATAATTCAATTTGGAGATAGTAAAAATATCATAGGTATTGACACAAATAATTTTTGAACTATTGAGTCAAGATGTTATTTCTATGAAAAACAACAAATGTAAGCAAAGCAAACAATAAAAACAACTAACATCTGACATCAAAGTATTGTGCTTATGAAATCAGAATAGATGTGATTGTGCAGTAACAACATAATAGTGTTCAACAAACACAATCCTGTGTTGTTGATGTTTATGCATGGCAGGACACAGTAATGAGAGTGACCTCCCCTAGACAACAAGACTGGACACAGTAATGAGAGTGACCTCCCCTGGACTACAAGACAAGATGTTTACCTTTCATCATATACAACTGAACTTTTGATTGGGACAATCAGATCTGTCATTATATTTAAAAATATACTTGACATATGCGAATCAGTTTTGTGTAAAGTAGACAGAGTTTATGGATAACTTCTTTAATACTGTAAAAAGCAACGTTTCGGTAAAGATTCTAATACTGTTGTCAAGCAAGACCAAAACGTCTCTTTTTACAGTATTAAAGAAGTTGTCATCCATCAACTTCTAAGTAATGCCTATCAAACAATTTAGTTTTGTGTATAATGGAGAGATACAAATACCTGTTCAAAAGTGGGGTACTACGTAACTGGTTGATGAAAAAAGACAACACATAAAATCTTCAAAACTAAATTTTTAAAAATATATATGAACCAATGGCTGATAGCATGAACACCAATTCATGCCATCAGGGCATGTTGACACAAAAAGAGCCAGGCCTAGAACAGTACCTATTTGATCTTCCCCACAAACACACTCAGGGTACTAGCAGATCAAGGACACTTAAAAATAAAATAATTGTCTGTATTTCAATAATGTAAAGGTATTATTTCGGGGTTAAGGTTCATATGTGTCTCTAATATGTGACGGTGTTCACACCCAATGAATCTCCCTAAGACCCGCCTCTATGATGGGGTCTATTCTATCCTGGAGCCTCAGGTATAAACAAGAAGACAATAGATAGTGGGAGGAGCAGAAACAACACAGACGTGAAAGGAGCAGAAGCAACACAGACGTGAAAGGAGCAGAAGCAACACAGAGATAACAGAGGTGAAAGTAGCCGAAACAACACAAACAGATGTGAATGGAGTAGAAACAACACAGAAACAACAGACGTGAAAGGAGCAGAAGCAACACAGAGATAACAGAGGTGAAAGTAGCCGAAACAACACAGAGGTGAAAGGAGCAGAAACAACACAGAAACAACACAGATGTGAAAGGAGCAGAAACAACACAGAAACAACACAGATGTGAAAGGAGCAGAAGCAACACAGAAACAACACAGATGTGAAAGGAGCAGAAGCAACACAGAGATAACAGAGGTGAAAAGAGCTGAAACAACACAGAAACAACAGATGTGAAATGAGCAGCAGCGACACAGAAACAACAGAGGTCAAAGGAGCAGCAGCGACACAGAGACAACAGAGGTCAAAGGAGCAGCAGCGACACAGAGACAACAGACGTGAAAGGAGCAGAAACAGCACAGAAATAACTGATAGTGAAAGGAGCAGAAACAGCACAGAAACAACAGATGTGAAACGAGCAGCAGCGACACAGAAACAACAGAGGTCAAAGGAGCAGCAGCGACACAGAGACAACAGAGGTCAAAGGAGCAGCAGCGACAGAGACAACAGACGTGAAAGGAGCAGAAACAGCACAGAAATAACTGATAGTGAAAGGAGCAGAAACAGCACAGAAACAACAGACGTGAAAGGAGCGGAAACATCACAGAAATAACAGATAGTGAAAAAACTGAAACAACACAGAAATAACACAGGTGAAGGGAGCAGAAACAGCACAGAGACACCAGAGGTGAAAGGAGCAGAAACAACAGAGGTGAAAGGAGCAGAAACAACAGAGGTGAAAGGAGCAGAAACAACACAGAATTAACAGACGTGAAAGAACAGAAACAGCACAGAGACACCAGCGGTGAAAGGAGCAGAAGCGACACAGAAACAACAGACGTGAAAGGAGCAGAAGCGACACAGAAACAACAGAGGTGAAAGGAGCAGAAGCGACACAGAGACACCAGCGGTGAAAGGAGCAGAAGCGACACAGAGACACCAGCGGTGAAAGGAGCAGAAGCGACACAGAGACACCAGCAGTGAAAGGAGCAGCAACAGCCGATGGTGCAAGGAGCAGAAACAACACAGAAAAGAGTAAAAAACAGCCGACGGTGCAAGGAGCATGCCAAAGGGATAAGCAGAAACCTTGAACAGGGGGTATAACATCAACACCGCTACAAGTCATGTTGGCCAGGATGCTGCCACCGTCCTCCACGATGATTCTCTCACCAACTCTCTGGGGTCCTGGCTGCGTCTCACTGCTCTGGGTGGGGGAGGTCACTATTTTGGGGGCAGTGTCAGCACTTTGCATATGTGAGGTGAGTATTTTGGTGGTCTTGTCTCCGCCATTTTGAGGGCTAGTGGCCCCTGATATGTTATTGTCACTGAGGAGCGGGATGGAGGGGGGTTGGAGCTTTTGCCAGAATTGGCTTCCTTGGAAGGCATAAAGGGAAAACAGGATAAAGACGTGTTACTGAATAGATATAAAATGATAATGAACACCCAGAATAGGCCACAACAACTTATTTTGAACATAGTGCCAACGAAATTATTTTTGTGAGACATTTGCATTCTGTAAATACAAATGTGTATAAAAAATTCATAATTATTTCATTTTAAATTTTTTCATTCTAACAAGCGACCAAAATTATTTAAAATATTTTTCCATGTAAACCAGCACGTAATACCAAGATGTTTCTTTACATGTAGCATCTCTGTCCCTGTCAAAACAATTTCCCCAAGTAAAGATAGCAAAGAAATTATGGGGCAATTAAGATAATATATTTGCTGTGACCATTCTATACACCTCGAAAAGATGTTAATAACTGACACCATTACCATGTAAAGTTAAGCATAGTTAAACATGAGGATATAATTCATATTTACACAGAAAAAAAATCGCCCAAATGAACACTGAAACTTGTATTCAAGCACAGTCTTAGGAAACAAGAGAAGAAAGTTACCATCACCAGAACCAGAAACCCAATTCCAAAACACATATACATAATCGTACCATCTTTCACTGAGGGCGAGTTGATTGCAGACCTGGTGGGCGTGGCCGCGGGACTGGGCGGTTCAAGGATGTCCCGATACTTGGACACCATGAGGACGGATGAGAAATATACAATAGCCAGGGCGAGGAACTGAGCTTGTTTGGTCTCCTCCTACAATACAACAATTGACACCTTGTATCATACAAGACAGTGTTGTATTAATACAGTAAACGAATATGTCAATAAGCCGATTATGATATGGATGAATTGTAGTGTCAGATGCATTATAATTTGCGATCTATAGACAATCTATGACATTATGGTATATCAACGTATAACTGTGTTCTACTGAAACATATTGTATGACACGCATGCATTTTACCGGACACCTATATCCACCATGTTTTTTTTATGCTACAAATACAGCTGTATGTGACTGTGTTGTGATATGAAATATAGGGCAATAAAGCTCAAAATAAGAAGAAAAATTACTCTGCTTGGATATATATGGTGTATTAAACCTCAAAATTGACTATCAAAGCAATTCACAAAAAATGAAAACTGGACATCAACATCTTAATTACTCAAAAATAGAAGTTGCATTATGGTGTGCAACAACCTCATCATGACAACATTTCAACAAATGCAATATTTTTCATTAACTTTGGTAACTAAAAAGTACATGTTCTTATAAAAGCATGTAATGCAAGCCACTGTGTAGGGGGCAAGCCCCCAACGCCCAAAATGGCATCTAAAAAACTGTTATAAAGGATGGAGCTTGTGCACATCCATTATCAAAATGGTGGAAGGAGTCCAGTAAAATGCCTTCCTGCCTCATTGGATATATCAACATTTTGTTAAAACTTCAAAACTAATAACAAGTAAATGAAAGACGACTCTACGTGTGTTAATCTAGTCAGCAAAAAGAAGCACTGCCAATACTAGGCTTATGAAAGTCAGCAGTTCCACACTCTCAACATAGAACTGTGTGACTTTTGTGAATGCCACTGCCAGAAGTATTTCATCTACAACACAGGCAGCCCAGAGGCTAATGGAACATGGAAGGGATGCTAAATTCCTCGGCCAGGTTGCCATGGATATTCACAACCACGTACTATCCATACTGGAAGGCCATTGTGGCCATCAAATCACTGCTTATGTCAGCAGATATGACAAACATTGTTACTATTTTGTAAACAAAAATAGTAAATGCTCTAAATGCATATTCTATTCAGAACTGTGTTGTGAGGTCTCAGGTATAATGTCTTCTCTGTTCCGCAACCTGTGAATACATGAAAATGTTCTAAGATAAATGCTATATTAGATAGACATATTGCAGACAATACAGGAAGCACCTGCCATCCTTCAAGTTTCAAAGTCAGTATTCCTGATAACTCCATGAACTGAAATAGTTTTATTAACTCAAGTAAAACTGAATTGATTTCAAGATGACACTTACAACAGAAATCACACTTAATGATAAAAAATCTCATAATAACATAAAACATTCAATGGACATTTTCTGTATAAATTACATTTAATTAGATGAAAATAAAATAGTTAAAGACAGATTTGACAGTGTCAGTCAGAAAACAACTGTGAATTAAGGTGAATGATATTGTTGAGCTAAATGCTGAGAAACAATCAGTAGTATTCAGGAATACATTTTTTCAAACTACAAGGATGACACATAATATTGAGGCGAGCTTTCTCTGGACTATTAAGATTTCATGAAATGGGATTCAGTTGTATTAGAAGATGCAGCAATGTTGTTAAGAAATGGTAAATAACCGTATGAAATGTTTCTAACCTCCAGAGACTAGAGAGAAAGATGCAGACAGGTAGACTGGCCTACAGGTATATGTGTCAGCAGCAGGAATACATGCAGCTTGACCGTTACCCCAGTACCAAGGGTAGCGTTGCATTGTCAACACATTTCTAACAACACATTGGACAAATAGTAAAACTGTCAGGTAATTTAAATATACAGACAGATACATACCATGACAGATTTAAAATAAGTACCACTAAATTCCTAAAACCAGTTAAAAACAGGCCTGAGAAAAAGAATATAGTTTTGCTGAAAGTTATTTTGAATGCTGAAGTCATGATAGCATTTAAATCAAAAGGATCTTCCAAGACTTGCAAATTGTAACTTATTCTTATAAAAATGTAATGCTGTCAAAATGAAGACTTTTTTAAAGCCTGTTAAACATATCGTAATTGGCATTTGCTTGTTTTATGTAAACTATATATACACTCCAAGATAAATAATTCTATATGTACCTTTATTAACAATTCCCTTCACCAAAACACAGATTACCAAGTGGCAGGATTTCTTATTGGAGTATTCCGAAATAGTGAAAGAAATATCTGAAAGATATTGTGATAACCCCAAAATAAACCAGTTTTAAATATATCCCACATGATGGTCTCTGTGCTAAGCAACCATACCTCCTGGATGTCCGTTTCAATACACAGGCAGAACACTTCCTTGTCATAAAAGACAGTCGAGAAACTAAAGAAGGCATATCAGAATAAAGGACAAACATTTATTCAACAGATGACAGTTTTAGTTTCTTAAGACCTGAGGTATGTTGAGAATGTTGAAATTGTGTAAAATAAACAACAGTAAACCTAAACATATGTCAACTGTACAGTTACTTCAAGTGTTTTCAAATTAGTTCTAGTCCCCTAAACAAGGAAGTGATCTGCCAAGAGTTAGCGCAAGCACAGCGGCATCAGAATGGAAGACATGCTGGAAACACTCACCGTAGTTATGATGTTCTTGACAAGTTTCTCAAAGGGCATTGATGGATGCTTTTCGTATACACCTACCACGTCCCTATATACCACGGCCCGCAGACGGTTGATGTCCATCTCCTGCAGCAGCTTCTCGGGGTCCTTGATGGGCGACATCTGACCTGCCAGGTTGTCCACAATGTTCTGCAGGAGAAAACATGAGTATAGGAACAACCCCGGAATTCATCACAAAAGAGGGTCAGCGTGTTTCTGATCCGTGAAGATCTGGGTAGAAAACAGGTCTTCAGCAACCCATATTATACTTATGACCACGCTTGTCATAAGAGGTGATTAAAGGGATCAGGTTGTCAGGCTCACTCATCTAACTTTAGCAGGATGGGATCCTTCTGTGAGAGACTGTATAGGTGAACACCATTGACAGAGATCTAACTTAAAAAGAAGGATGGGATCCATCTATGAGAGACTGTTTAGATGAACACATTGACAGAGATCTAACTTAAAAAGAAGGATGGGATCCTTCTATGAGAGACTGTATAGATGAACACATTGACAGAGATCTAACTTAAAAAGAAGGATGGGATCCTTCTATGAGAGACTGTATAGATGAACACATTGACAGAGATCTAACTTAAAAAGAAGGATGGGATCCTTCTATGAGAGACTGTATAGATGAACACCATTAACAGAGATCTAACCTTAGCAACAGGATGTGATTCCTCTATAATTCTAACCTTAGCAGAAGGATGTGATTCCTCTATAATTCTAACCTTAGCAGAATATTGTGATTCCTCTATTATTCTTACCTTCGCAGAAGGATGTGATTCCTCTATAATTCTAACCTCAGCAGAAGGATGTGATTCCCCTATTATTCTAACCTTAGTAGAAGGATGTGATTCCTCTATAATTCTTACCTCAGCAGAAGGATGTGATTCCTCTATTATTCTAACCTAAGTAGAGGGATGTGATTCCTCCATAATTCTAACATTAGCAGAAGGATGTGATTCCTGTATAATTCTAACCTTAGCAGAAGGATGTGATTCCTCTATAATTCTAACCTTAGCAGAAGGGTGAGATTCCTGTATAATTCTAACCTTAGCAGAAGGATGTGATTCCTCTATAATTCTAACCTTAGCAGAAGGATGTGATCCTTCTATGAGAGACTGTATAGGGTCAACACCATTGACAGTAGCTGTTGTTGGAGGGGTAGCCTCTGTCGGTGTCCTTGGGTTGTAGCGGTGACGACACTCCAGACAGTTCCGCACTGCAGCGGTGCACACTGGAAAAGACAATATCAGCATGTTGAGTAAACACATAGCCATACACATGATGTCCACAAGAAAGACATTAAGATTAACTTCACAAGATCACATATTATTCCCCACATGAAAATAGGATACAATCCTAATATATTTCTGGTCCCAGCAAAACTTAGTAAAAACATCATCATTTAACTCAAGCAGCTATCTATGCTGGATAACAGCACAGTGAGCGAGTGACTTTGCTTTAACACCGCTTTTAACAGTATTCCAGTTATATCATGGCGTGTCAGCCTAATGTGGGAGGAAAGCCCGAAGTGATGCTGGTCTCAGACGTTTACCACTTCGGTGAAACCCACGAGCACGGGCATGGTGCTGACAAACCTAGAAACATAATCGGGGCAAACCAGGATTCGAACCACAATCATAGGTTTCTTGCGTGCCCAAGGGACGCAACTCTGCACAGCAAATCGCGGATAACAGCACAGAGTATTGGTCCCAATCTCCGGTTTCCTTTCCATATGACACTACTATTTTCTGACGAGATGATTGCTGGCTCGAGGGGAGTACTGTGGCAAAAGATGTCAGCAAACATCTGAACATCGAAGAGTGTGCTTGTCATGATTGTGTTCACATAGCGAGTCAATTTCTGCACTGTTTATTAGGAAAACAAAGTAATTGGTGAGTGAGTCGTGTTATTCTGTAACAAAGTACTGGAGCAGTTAAACTGGCAAATGTGTCGCCAGAGACACAAGTTGTTATTATTTCCTTTGCAAATTTTAAGAATACCCCTGTACTCCCACCTGGCCCAATAAAGATCCCCTGGAGGTGCACACACAAGTACCTACCAAGTCTGAGGCACTGTTGGAGGTGCACACACAAGTACCTACCAAGTCTGAGGCTCTGTCGGAGGTGCACACACAACTACCTACCAAGACCGTGGCACAGTCAGAGGTGCACACACAACTACTATCAAGACTGAGGCACTGTCGGAGGTGCACACACAACTACCTACCAAGTCTGAGGCACTGTCGGAGGTGCACACACAACTATCTACCAAGACTGAGGCACTGTCGGAGGTGCACACACAAGTACCTACCAAGTCTGAGGCACTGTCGGAGGTGCACACACAAGTACCTACCAAGTCTGAGGCACTGTCGGAGGATGCCCCCGGAGGGCATGTTCTTCTCCGTCTCCAACTCAGCAAAGTTCGTGGAGCTTGCAAACACCAAGATGTCTGTCATGTACATGATTCGCTGCAGGATTGACACTGCCTGCTCAATACTGAGCCCTTGGTTGGGTTCCAGGATCTCAATCTCACCCTGTCATAACAAATAAAGCCTGATTAGATGCACAAGTATGAATGAGTGAGTTTGGTTTACACATATGCTTTGACCAGTACTTCAAAAGAACAGCTAAACATAGGAAGAAAGTTCAGACATTTATCACTAGGGTGAATAACAAGAGTATTGGTCATGTGCTGACAGACCAAGGAGGATAACTAGGGTGAATAAAAAGTGTATTGGTCATGTGTTGACATACCAAGGAGGATAACTAGGGTGAATTACAAGAGTATTGGTCATGTGTTGACATACCAAGGAGGATAACTGGGCTGAATAACAAGAGTATTGGTCATGTGTTGACAGACGTAGGAGGATAACAAGGGTGAATAACAAGAGTATTGGTCATGTGCTGACAGACCTAGGAGGATAACTAGGGTGGAACTGAAACCAACAGCGGATCCTGTCTAAGGGAAGCAACTCTTGACACATCTTCCCGAGGCAAAGGTGCTAACTGACAATAAAAGTCCACTTTCCACCCTTGCCAATCTAGGCTGGAATTTCTGGGCCCAACCGTTGCGCCACCAGTTGCTATTACGAATTATGTCCTATGAATGGCCCACCTATTGATCAATCAGATTTCACCTCTCATATCACTTGCATTTGCTTCAAATGAAATGGCATCGCCAGTGAAGACAATTTGATTAATAATCAAGATCTATATTGTAATAAAACGGGTCTTACTTCACAAAGTGCATCAAATCAGGTGAGCACCTTTATTAAAATCATGACAAGATTTGGAAATATCTGTTGACGTTAAATTGACGGTGCACATCCTTTGCAAATCCTGCAATCCACTGAAATCTGGACAGCAGTTTACAAACCTGATGTCAATTTTGATAAACGATTTTAATTGGACTATGCATAGACTCGATAAACCCGGGCCAAAATATAACTCCACAATTCCAGTCTCGTTCATCAAGGGGATGGAAACAGGACTTTTTAATCAGTTAACTCCCTTGCCTCAGGAAGACGATGTTTCAAGGTATCAGCAGATGTGACTGAGGTGCTTACGGACCACAGACCTTACACTCTCCAGGCAGACATTCTCTCACTAGACCACCAAAGCAACCTATGCTGGTCTCACGAAGGAACTAAATGGAACAGTGGTCAGGCATGCCGACTGATTGCTTGGCTGATTGCATGTCCTAGCTCCCTAACAGTGTGAGAGAGAATATCAGTCACAGGTCCAGACTTGATTATCTACAGGGTGCCATCAAATAACTGGAACACTTTACTGAGAGCAAATAAACAAATAACACCGACTGGGATGCTTACATTAGGTGATGTGGCTGCAGCCAGGAGAGGAAGGAGGCCGCCACAGGAGGTGATGAGGTTGTCGGCCAACTGGGAGATCATGTGGGTCACGTTCACGACATACACGTGGTTCTCACTTGCGTTCACAAAGTCTATCACATTCTTTGTACTGTGGCTGGAAATGAAAGTGTGGCGGTAAATTTCTGAGGGTATTTTAAAACAAATTATTATTCTATCTAAGTATGTGTCAAATATATTCACCAACAGAATTAAAGCAAATTAATCTAACCACAGTTTAGACAAAATAAAATCTTTGATCAAGACTGCCAAAGTCACATCAAAGAAAACATAAATCTGATAAAATAACACTTTGAGTGAGTTTATCTGATTAGCTACAAGTGGATCAGTAGTGATATTTTGTGATTTCAGTTCATTAACACAAAGTCAGCAGTTAAATAAAGATAAAGCAACAGTTCACAGCCATTTCATGACCAGACATGAGAACAGCATCACTTGTATTTGGAGGAACATCACCAATCTAGGGGGATTTGGGGGTATGCCACCACACGAAAATGTTCAAAACAAGGATTAAAATAAGTGCATTTTACATTATTCTGAGAGGATAAATCCCGGAATTCTGGTAATCCGAGGATAATTCTCATGTCTGCAGGACAGAATTACATAATGATTTGGTCCCAGGTCAAAGCCAGAACACTCCTGAAGTTGGATTTTCCACATGGTAGTCCATCAACTATCCATCTTTAGGATAGCTCAAAGTCACATAAAAGGACATATTACCCAATAAGCAATTATTTTCAGAAAATCTTAAACAGTCATAATTTTTACTTCATACTGATTGGCTAGTTCATGCCAAATGACCATTGTTTTCAAATAACTACATGTCCCAAATGACTAAAAATGATTTCACCTATTGTTCATGATGTCACAGAAGGCTTCATGTAACATTGTGCCAAACATTGATTGACAGAGCTGATGTCTCTGCTTGTGATTAGAAAAAAATAAATCTATAACGAAATCAGAAAAGACCCTCAAACCTCAGAGAAATAGATTATCTGCCATGGCTTGGGCCCAAACTAGTTCACTCAGAACAGATAATCCATTCCTCCTGCAAGGTCATAGCTTATTATCAGAGAATCGCACATCTTCCAGACTTCTTTTATATTTTTTTATTTCTTTTTTATCATTCTAGCAAAAAAACAACCTTGATGCATGACACATGTTGTATTGAACATGGTAGACAGTAAATACTATGATATATACTGAACTGCAAAAGAAACATCACCATGGATAGATATATGAGTAACCTTATTTGTCCAAACACTGTAAACATACTTTGAGACATATCAAAAAGATGAAAATTGGCAAAACTGATCATCAAGGTTGAAATTAAAGTGTCAAATGTTCTTTAAGTGAAACACAACACTAGTCTCTGAGAAAATGGCATCACAAGTCAGTATCCCGTGTGTCCGCCATGTGCAGTTATGACTGCTGTGCAACGTCGATACATGGAATGGATGAGGCGGTTGATGAAAGCCATAGGCACTTGAGCCCACACTCTGAGGAACGCCTTATTCAGCTTCAGTGAGTGAGTGAATGAGTTGGGTTTAATGCCCCTTTTAACAGTATTCCAGTTTTATCGCGGCGTGTCAGCTTAATGTGGGAGGAAAGCCCGAAGTGATGCAGGTCTAGGACGTTTACCACTTAGATGAAACCCACGAGCACGGGTATGGTGCTGACGAACCTAGAAACATAATTGGGGCGAACCGGGATTCGAACCCCCAATCATAGATTTCTGGTGTGCCCAAGGGACGCAACTCTGCACAGCGAATCGCGGCGCCTGAGACGACTGGGCCACCCGTGCCCCCTATTCAGCATGAAGGGTAGTTCTTATACATACTAAAAAATTATAACATCTTTACCAGTTCTTGCCACTTACTGCAAACTATTATTACATATTTTTCAATCTTAAATATATCCATCTAAATATTTATTAATGCTCACCTCTTCCAGACTTGGATGTCAGTCTCCACAGCAAACAACAAATCAGACAGGAGCTTCTGATGCAGATAGGACCAGCGGAACTCAGGGATCCTGAACGGAGGAGCTCGCGGACCGGGACTGAATATAGTCCGCCCCCCTCGCCGCTCCTCACCACCTCGGCTCGTAGTGGATGGAGTCCTGGTTACCTTGGCAGCTGGTGCTGCACCATCTTGGTTTGGTTTAACATCCTCACTTGTTTTATTGCTTTCCGCAGAAGCTGCTTCAGGAGTTGCCTCCCTTTGGACACCATTTGCAGTATTGTCAGTGTTTTCTTTTGATTCAACTCGAGTCACAACTTGGTCGATAACGTCATCGACAAAGTCAACAATCTCAGCAGGGTATTTCTTCTTCATTTCCTCAGTGATAGAATCAGGTCTCTGTTTTGGATCAGTATCTTTGGCTGGTTGAGCATCACCCCCTTTCTTGTCTTGTGCTTCGGATCCGTCTGCTCCTTCCCTCTTCTCCCCATTGGTCACAGCTTCCTGGTCGGTGACGTCAGTAATCTGGACGGTTGATTTGGGGATGGGTTTCTCCACCTGATTGTCGGATATCCCGGAGATGGTGCTGATTGGTCTGTTCATCCTCTCCTGTGGGTCGGTGATGTCGTCGGATCGCTGCTGCTCGTACTGCTGGTACATCTTGGTCATATGCTTCTTGAAGTCCTCATATGCCACCTGGAGCAGGCAAATAACAGAATAAACATTTCCATGTAACTATCAAGTGAGTGACTTTGGCTTAGCACCACTTTAAAAGAATTTCCGTTTCATCGTGGCATGTCAGCTTGATGTGAGAGTAAAAGCCTGATGCTAACCATTTGAAAACTATCTATAATAAAGTTTTATGGATGCTTAATTTGTGAATATTTTATGTCAGTTTCAATTACTTTTGCCATATTGGACACATTAACATCAAATTGAAAGGAAAAAGTAAACATATGTATTAGTCGCCCAGAGTGGGGAATAAGTAATTTTTACCCTCCTTTTGTGTATCGGCCAGTACACAGTGTTTTGACATAATCCAACATCTACATCTACATTAGCTGTAAGTGTTCTTCCTTGGTGTCTTATTGTTGTGCACTGGCCATGTACAGGATCCTTTTGTCAAAGGTCCTACACCTCAACCTAACCCAGCTATTGGTCAGTACAGTTGACCCATCAAAATTACTATCATCCTCAGCAACCATTGTGATAACCAGATACTCACCTAGGCAGGGAGTCAACAGTGATGGTGGATTAGATGGTACATCTACTAGTATTGGAACAAATACTGCCTGTACAAGAACAAATTAGAAGTGTTACCTTGGAGTGTAAGATTGCCAGGGTATCTATCCAGACTCTCCAGCCTCCGAACTCGTACTTGATGGCATGGTGGAGCAGCATCCTGAACAGTGACATCACCATCTCGGTGATGCGCTCCTCATCCTTGTTCTGGGGGTATATGTAGGCCATGGAGAAAAGCCAGTCTTGCCACACGGACATCTGCAGCACCGTCCTGGCAACACACAAACAACACCATTACTGCCACACCCACATCTGCAGCATCGTCCTGGTAACACACAAACAACACCATTACTGCCACACCCACATCTGCAGCATCGTCCTGGCAACACCCAAACAACACCATTACTGCCACACCCACATCTGCAGCACCGTCCTGGAAACACACAATTAACACCATTACTGCCACGCTCACATCTGCAGCAACGTCCTGGAAACACACAAACAACACCATTACTGCCACGCTCACATCTGCAGCACCGTCCTGGAAACACACAATTAACACCATTACTGCCACGCTCACATCTGCAGCACCGTCCTGGAAACACACAATTAACACCATTACTGCCACGCTCACATCTGCAGCACCATCCTGGCAAGAAACAAACAACACCATTACTGCCACTCTCACAGAATAGGTTTTCAGCAACCCATGGTTGTCCTGTGAGGCAACTATGCTTGTTGTAAGAGGTGACTAACGGGATCGGGTGGTCAGGCTCCCTGACTTGATTGATGCATGTCACCGTATCCCAATTGTGTGGATCGATGCTCATGATATCAATCATGGTTTGTCTGGTCCAGACTTGATTATTTGCAGACCGCCATCATATAGCTGGAATATTGCTGATTGAGGCGTAAAACAATAAACAAAAGACATTACCCTAACTGCCACCCCCACATCTGCAGCATCGTCCTGGCAAAATACAAACAATAGCAAAGGCTCAAGCCTACATCATTTATTCCCTGGAGACAGACAGCCTGTAACTGCTTGTAGTTTGCTGGGAAATGCCTCACCTCCTGTTGTCTCTGTTGTTATTGCACAGGATGGTGAGGTCAGACAGGAACATTCTCTTCACTTCCAGCACTTCCTTAGTAACTTTGGACTGACGGATCAAGGTTGCCACCACCTTCAGAACAGCTGCAACACAGAGTGAGTGAGTGAGTTGGGTTTAACACTTTTGAACAGTATATCAGTTATTTCATGGCGTGTCAGCTTGATGTGGGAGGAAAACCCGAAGTGATGAAGGTCTCAGATGTTTACCACTTTTGTGAAACCCACGAGCATGGGTATGGTGCTGACAAAACTAGAAATATCATCGGGGTGAACCGAGATTCGAAACCACAGGTCCAAGGGCCACAACTCTGCACAGCAAATTAAGGTGCCATAGACAACTGGGCCACCCGTACACAGTAAGTCAATGGACACTGTGATATCAGTACTCTAACATTACAATGATGGCTTCCAGTTACTGTATGCAACCCCTGTATACAACACCCAATTATCTATATTGGCCCTCAATGTCATCTATCAAATGACGTGTGGAGAAAAATTGAGTAACAGGCTGAAAATGCTACTTCATCACTATGGTATACACTTCAGTAAACAAATATATTTCTGTACTGCCAAAACTGTGGTATGAAAACACCAAACAAAGGTATCAGCACCATTTTGTATTCTAAGTAATGGTGCAAAGAAAGATTAATATACTATCAATGTGAAGCTTCAGTGAAATTTTGTTCTTGCTATGTTCTTCCAAGAGACTCTGCTAGCTCCAGACTGTCTATGTTAAACTATGGGAGTTACCATCATCTTAGCACGAGACCCTCTTAAGCCTATGTCAAACTAGGTGAGTTACTATCATTCTTAGGCTAGACTGTCTTAAGTCTATGTAAAACTGTTGGAGTTACTATCACCTTGGCACTAGATTGTCAAGTCTATGTTAAACCATGGGAGTTACTATCATATCAGTACTAGACAGTCATAAGTCTATAGCACTAAGATTGCAGGCTGGATTGGAGCCCAGATGTTTCAAGAGGTGAGGGTAGACAGACTTACCGGAGTTTTCGATACGGAAGTGGCATTCTGGCTCAATATGCTTGTTGCGAATGATGTCTATGCTCATCCGCTCTGTTAACAGCTGTGGAATAAATGATGCAGTCACTGTACTTTCATCTGTTAAATATTTATCCCTTGCATGTGTGAGGACAGATGAATGTCATTGTTATATCTAATGTCAAGCCAGAATTATGAAATAGCCAATAGGGGCATATGATGAGTTGAAATTCCTGGAGCTATTTCTTTTCTCTGTGAAGTAAATGATGTTTTATACAACATTCAAGCAATAGCATGGCAGTATGTTAATAATCAAGTCTGGGTCTTGCAATCTGTAGTCAATGATAAGTTATGTAACAGTGAGTAGTGTTTTGCGCTGCTTTTAGCAATATTTAAGCAATATCATGGCAGGGGACACCAGGCTTCACACATTGTACTAATGTGGGGAATGGGACCCTGGTCCGGGAACGCTTTAACCACTAGGCTATCCCACCACTTCCATGCCTTTTGGGTACAATGTCACAAGGGGTCAAAGTTAAACCACACAATCCTTGTCACTCTCACCATTCAGTGATATGATGGTAGACAGACAAACCATGACTGATATTGAGCAACAATCCATGCTAGCAGGGTACATTGACATGCTATCAACCAATTCACTGAGTCTGACACCCAATCCTCTAATGGCAAGCATAGGTTACTGGGGACCAATTCTAATCGCTAACCCATAACCCCCTGACAGAGCTCTAAAAAAAAAAAAAAAAAAAAAAGAAAAGAAAAAAACAACCCAAGGAACTGGGGACCTATCCTGTAACAGCTGTAAAACTAAATTGAAATTATTTCCCGCATGATGAACACACTGATCATGATCATGCTAAGTAGAAGAAAGGTAGAACTGACCCATGCTTGTCGTAAGAGGCATCTATGCTTGTCGTAAGAGGCGACTAACAGGATCGGTTGGTCAGGCTCCCTGACTTGCTTGATGCATGTCATTGTTTCCCAATTGCGTAACCAATGCTCATTATGTCAATCACTTGATTGTCCAGTCCAGACTTAATTATTTAATGGTGTTTACTGACATCAAATAGCTGGAATATTGCTGAGTGCAGCATTAAATTACAACAAAAACTAAACAACAAAACAAACAAACAATGTCAAAGTTGTACCTCAAAGAGCACATTGTAGGTAGCCACAGATATGTTGGTGACATTCAGCATGAGTCGATCTCCGATGAGGGAGAACAGGTTGTGAGGTGTCATGGCATCCTGTTTCCGCCGGTGGGTGCTCCGCATCAGGAAGTAGCCGAGCAACTTGAGGGTGTGGATGCGGATGTCCTCATTGGCTGAACCCAGCAACTTGAAGACACATCTACGAGACACAAAACATCGTGTATGCATTTGCAAAACTCTGAATGTATGTCAGCCTTGGATCCCATTAATCAAGGAATTGAGATTATTATCAAATCTGTAACTACAATATGTTGCTTTCTTGACACCTGTATGTCTCATGCAATGAAGTACGGCAATGCCCCCTACCTGACTCCCTGCTTCTTGTCGAAGCCGGGCACCATGGAGGACGGATGTTCTGCCATCAGCTGCACCATCAACTGCAGGACGTCCATCAGGTTGTCATCCTGCAACCACCAGACAACTTTACAGACATGCCACAAGATGGTCCAACTTTGGAGTCAATGACCAACATCATTGTGAAGAACTTTTTTACAATCTTCTGAATCGAGGAATTAGAGGACTTGAATCTGGCAATATCTGAGCTTCACATTCACTCACCACAATTCAATAGAAAATCTGGGATTCATATTGAGCTGGATTCAATGCCACATATCATGTGGTGCCATATTAGTTGCATTCGAAAAATCTGGACAGTGAAGATTACCGTATTCTAGTAATAAGGCCTACTCCAATAAGATCTGCTGACCAACTTTAGACCAATCATAAAGTAATCTTTATAAGCACCCCCTACTGTGAGTGAGTGATAGAGTGAGTGAGTGAGTGAGTGAGGTTTTATGCCGCTTTATGCAATCTTCCAGCAATATCATGGTAGGGGACACCAGAAATGGGCTTTACATATTGTACCCATGTCAGGAATCAAACCCGGGTCTTTGACGTGACGAGTGAACACTTTAACCACTAGGCTACCCGACTCCCCATCCCACCAAGACAAAAACTAGACATGGCAGTCAGTATTTTCTTGTAATATAACATTTATTCTACAGTGAATACAGTCACACTACAGTGAACATTGTTTTAGAAATATCATGGATTTTCCACTTCATGTAAGAAGAAAGCCCAAAGCGTGATACAGGTCACTGTTTCCCATCTTGGTGGAACCAACATATCATGCTTGCAAACCAAAGATAAAAACCAGGTCAAACCCAAGTGTCCTCAATAATCCAGTGTATTATATCTCCAGATATAATTCACTGGATAATTGAGGAGGGAATTTGGGTTTCAACCACACAAACAGCTGATCCTGGTATGACTAAGGGGGGTAATCTGCAACGTGAATTGTGACGCCTTTCGCCACAGGCAGCTGTCCCCTGGAGCCACAATGACCCGCTGTGGGCGTGGTTCTTACCTCGTGTAGGGTGGTGAGGTAGTTGAGGATGCTCTGCAGCTCATCCTCCAGGATCCCCTGCCCCTTCAGTATCAACTCCCGCACATACAGCAACATGAACGACCGCAGCTTCACGATCTCATCCTGGGTTGGCCGTTCTCCATCTACATCAGCAGACACTCACTCATCAGACAGTCGCATACCAAATAACATCTCATAGATTCTGATAAAACATCTTTCAAGGCAATTATTGTTTTAGTTCCAAACAAACATCCACATGTGGACTTATTTTTCTAATTTAAGCAGAAATAAAGCATTAATACTTGTGTATAATGAGCAGTGCTTGCGAGTCAAGACAACCGTTTATAGATGGCGAGTCTTACCCAGCCCCTTTGGTGTGATGCCACTCCTGTTTATGGGATTGATGACCCAGTAGTAGTATTTCAGAGTGTGCATCGTCTGTAACACCGCACTCACACGCCGGATGTTGTTGTAGATGTTGGCATCATTGATAAACTCTGTAGCCAGGTAACAGTAAAGCTTGGTCTGGACCTAGGAAAAGGCATCACTTGAAGTGAGTGAGTGAGTTAGGTTCAAGTGCACTTTGAACAGTATTTCAGTTATATCACAGCATATCACCTTGATGTTGGAGGAAAGCCCAAAGTGATGCAGGTCTTAGAAGTTTAGCACTTGGGTTAAACCCATGAGAATGGGTATGGTGACAACTTCGGTGAATGACAGGAGACCAAGACGATAATCAGGGAAAGTCAAGGAACAAAACCAGAAACAATAAGATCCTGGCCTGGCTAGGAGATACAACTCAAGGAGCTAAGGTGATTAATATTTTGCGAGGTGAATTATGGTATTTTGCAATGTTGGTGGTCAAAAAGAAAATGAAAAATAAATTCAAATATTGTCGAAATAAAAGGTTAACAAAAATCTTAATAAACTTTCGAAATTTCCTAAATTAACTGCCTAGATGAGGCACATGAATGTCAGCATTTCCTGCCTAAACTCCTGCACAACCTGATATGTCATATCCAAGGGCTGCAACTGTTATCGGCCTTCATCACTTCAAACTTTCAGGGAAACATTTCACTATTTTGTATTTTGCAATAGTCCTCTTTCCAACTCAAAACATTTTGAGTGATATTTCAAGTCAACTTATTTTTATTTATATTTTTCTATACCATTAGTCGGTGGTATTAAAAAATATCAAAAAAGTAATTTCATTCTATTTTCATTTTGCTATTTTTCATGTCGGCAGATTTGTAAACCAACACACACAAAATTAATCCCTAAAAGAGCATCAGTCCATCTGAGTCCCCAGCTTGAAATAGAGTCAACAGAAGCACATACAAAAAATTTCTAAGGAAGTAGACCTTTTCACATATCACAGAAAAATCACAAACTCACATTCGAGAATCGAAGCTTCATGAGCTTAAACTGATTTCCTGGGTCACTTACAACACTTGATAATAGTTTTCAAATCCTCTAGCTGACTACAGCTTACCTCCACGGATGAATGTACCCACAGAGCAGGGTTAAAGAGGATGTAGTCAAACAGGTGCTTGAGGAGGAGTCCCCCTGAAGGGAGCTCCACGAGGTACTTGGTCAGCTTCAGGAAAGCTTCCAACACTGCAGGGGTGATGTGATCCCGCGACGACTGAAACACACAAGGTCACTGTACAGCTTGTTCGTTTCTGCACATCACTGGGAAAGGTTAATGAAGCAAGACTTATCAGAGCAATAATGACAGATAAGAATGTTCTTGGTGGGATGAGTGAGTGAGTTGGGTTTAACAGCGCTTTGAACAGTACTTGTCATATCATGGTGTGTCAGCTTAATTTGGGAGGAAGCTTGAAATGATGCAGGTCTTGGACGTTTACCAAATTGGTGAAACGGGTTTGATGGTGACTCAGTAGAATGAGGATGCCAACCCCTCCTCACCTCCCCATATACCATCTAATCTTTCACTCTGAGTCTCACTTGCTCACCTCTGACTCCTGAATACTAGTAAAACAAATCTCAAAATTACATGTCTCTACAACGCCAAATAACATACAGAACAAATTCAAGGTCATAAAGGGTTGTGATTTGAAGATAAATTACAGAAAAAATAAATATACATACAAAAAGAAATTATATTCAATTTGCATCCCGGACACTAGAAGGGGGTTGTCAGCCTCTAGACTGCTGTGCACTGCACAGGTGACACTTGAGGCACAAAGACCATGACCTGCTGATGACCAGGAAATGCTACCTTGTGATAATATACCCAATCAGGCTTAATCAGGATATTGATACACCCAGGGAATGCAACTCTGCACAGTGGAAAGCAACACCAGGCCCAGGTGGGATGAGTGGTTGTAACTGGTTTTGCAAAACATCAGCATGACAGGTGGTGTTACATGTGTGGACTCTGTTACTTGCATGAATGTCAACATGAGAGCTTGGACACCAGTGTCACAGTCTGCAACCTTTGCCACTCGTCTAAAACCCATGCTTGTGAAATATCTGGTTGGTTGGCTGGTTTATTGTTTAACGCCGCACTAAGCAATATTCCAGCTATATGATGGCAGTCTGTAAATAATCAAGTCTGGACCAGACAATCAGGTGATTAATATCATGAGCATCGATCCACGCACTTGGGATCAATGACATGCATCAAACAAGTCAACGAGTCTGACCACCCGATCCTGTTAGTCACCTTTTACGACACCCAGAGTCACCTTTTACGGCAAGCATGGGTTACTGAACACCTAATCTACCCCGGATCTTCATGGGTCTGAAATATCTGGAAGACATGTACTTTGTCAGTCCCTCCACTTGACACCCCGAGACCCCTTGTGTCTCTATTACAGACTATTGTGGCTGTGTTACCTTCTCCAGCAGGTAGCTGATGACGAGGAAGCCTCTGTTCTGCATGAACTGTTGCTGGATGTTGAGGGAGCTCTCCAGGAGCTCACACAGCAGGCTCATCAGGGAGGCACTGGACAAACGTCACACATTAGAATTACACTTCACTATGGATGCCTCGTGATAAAATGTAGAAAATAAACTTTTGATACTTCAAAAATCTATGACCGACAAATGGAACTTTGTGCTTATTTTGACACAGATAACACTTGGGTAGATAATTAAGTTCATTTAATAACCTCACAGAAGTCGTAGCTTATCCTATTTCAGTAAGTGAGTGAGTGAGTGAGTGAGTGAGTTGGGTTCAACGCTGCTTTGAACAATGTTCCTGTTACATCACAGCATGTCAGCTTAATGTGGGAGGAAAGCCAGTTCCTAAAGACCAGTTTCTTGTCCTACACTGAAATTCATGTTGTTTAACGCCGCACTCAGCAAACATTCCAGCTATATGACGGCAAGCTGTAAATAATCGAGTCTGGACCAGACAATCTGGTGATTAACATCATGAGCATCGATCTACACAATTTGGGTAAAATGACATGCAACAACCAAGTCCATGAGCCAGACCACTTGATCCCGTTAGTCACCTCTTACAACAAGCACAGTCGTCTTTTACGACAAGCATGGGTTGCTGAAGACCTATTCTACCCCAGATCTTCATGGGTTTGTTCCAAATTGAGTGTGGTCCTGTAGTCCCTGATGTGTGATGCTATAGTATATGAATCTACAGACACCTTCAATCTCCAATTGTTAGGACTATGAGAAGGCCCGTTTTGCTTGCATGCTTAGATTCCTGACATTGTATCAGCTGGTCCTACCATGTTGTGTTGTCAACCACACTCTCCTCCTTGGGCCCTCGGTCCACGGGGGCGTCCAGCTGCCCGAACAGGGGGAACAGGATCTGGAACATACAGTCATGGAGGGTCAGCTTGTGTCTGCAGCAGGGAGGACCCACTTATATCGCGCCAAGCTTCTCTGGAAATACTTCTCTCAGTGACTGCATCACAAACTTTTTTTTCAGTTCAAAATTGAAACTAAAATTACAATGTTTGTAAACAGGATGATTTATAGATGTCAAGTTACATTTATAGCTATACTGAACATAATGCAGTGTGAGGGGTGATGGTGTGAGGGGTGATGGTGTGAGGGTTGATGGTGTAAAGGGGTCATGGGGCTGGATGAGGGTTTGAAAGAGCGACGATGGTGAACAATGGTGTGAAGGTGTGAATGTGTAAACAATGCTGTAAAGGTGTGAGTGTGTAAACAATGGTGTGAAGGTGTGTGGGTGAACAATGGTGTGAAGGTGTGAATGTGTAAACAATGCTGTAAAGGTGTGAGTGTGTAAACAATGGTGTGAAGGTGTGAGAATGAACAATGGTGTGAAGGTGTGTGGGTGAACAATGGTGTGAAGGTGTGAATGTGTAAACAATGGTGTACAGGTGTGAGTGTGTAAACAATGGTGTGAAGGTGTGTGGGTGAACAAAGGTGTGAAGGTGTGAGGCAGGACAATGGTGTGAAGGTGTGTGGGTGAACAATGGTGTGAAGGTGTAAGGGTGGACAATGGTGTGAAGGTGTGAGTGTATAAACAATGATGTGAAGGTGTGAGGGTGGACAATGGTGTGAAGGTGTGAGTGTATAAACAATGGTGTGGGGGTGTGAGGGTGGACAATGGTGTGAGGGTGTAAGGGTGGACAATGGTGTGAAGGTGTGAGTGTATAAACAATGGTGTGGGGGTGTGAGGGTGGACAATGGTGTGAGGATGTGAGTGTGTAAACAATGGTGTGAAGGTGTGAGTGTGTAACAATGGTGTGAAGGTGTGTGGGTGAACAATGGTGTGAAGGTGTGAGTGTCTAAATAATGGTGTGGGGGTGTGAGGGTGGACAATGGTGTGAGGGTGAACAATGGTGTGAAGGTGTGTGTGTGTTAACAATGGTGTGAAGGTGTGAGGCAGGACAATGGTCTGAAGGTGTGTGGGTGAACAATGGTGTGAAGGTGTAAGGGTGGACAATGGTGTGAAGGTGTGAGTGTATAAACAATGGTGTGGGGGTGTGAGGGTGGACAATGGTGTGAGGGTGAACAATGGTGTGAAGGTGTGAGTGTGTGGACAAAGGTGTGAAGGTGTGAGGATGGACAATGGTGGGAAGGTGTGAGTGTATAAACAATGGTGTGAGGGTGAACAATGGTGTGAAGGTGTGAGGGTGGATACTGGTGTGAAGGTGTAAGGGTGGACAATGGTGTGAAGGTGTGAGGGTGGACAATGGTGTGAAGGTGTAAGGGTGAACAATGGTGGGAAGGTGTGAGGGTGGACAATGG
This sequence comes from Haliotis cracherodii, assembly GCF_022045235.1. Classification (NCBI taxonomy): domain Eukaryota; kingdom Metazoa; phylum Mollusca; class Gastropoda; order Lepetellida; family Haliotidae; genus Haliotis; species Haliotis cracherodii. The sequence goes on from NW_027266341.1 coordinate 35,892,127, forward strand.
TGGGAAGGTGTGAGTGTATAAACAATGATGTGAAGGTGTGAGTGTGTAACAATGGTGTGAAGGGGAACAATGGTGTGAAGGTGTGAGGGTGGACAATGGTGTGAAGGTGTGAGTGTATAAACAATGGTGTGAAGGTGGGTGTAAACAATGGTGTGAAGGTGTGAGTGTATAAACAATGGTGTGAAGGTGGACAATGGTGTGAAGGTGTGAGGGTGAACAATGGTGTGAGTGTGTAAACAATGGTGTGAAGGTGTGAAGGTGTAAACAATGGTGTGAAGGTGTGAGTGTGTAACAATGGTGTGAAGGTGAGTGTAAACAATGGTGTGAAGGTGTGAGTGTGTAAACAATGGTGTGAAGGTGTGAGTGTGTGGACAATGGTGTGAAGGTGTGAGGGTGGACAATGGTGTGAAGGTGTGAGTGTGTAAACAATGGTGTGAAGGTGTGAGTGTGTAAACAATGGTGTGAAGGTGTGAGTGTGTAACAAGGGTTTGAAGGTGTGAGTGTGTAACAAGGGTTTGAAGGTGTGAGTGTGTAACACGGGTTTGAAGGTGTGGAGATAATGTGATGATCTCACCTGTATTCCTCCCAGGGAGTGGAGTGTGCTGTGTATGGAATGAGTGATCACAGCCTTGACATCCTGAAACACAAACAATACATACATGTGTCCTCAATCTCAATATTATACATCACAGACACACAGTGACTAGCACAGTCATCTACTGTCTTAACTCACAAACAACCATTTTAACAAAGGAGAGGAATTAATCCCCTGCAACCTGTACATACATTCTTTCCTGGCTACACTACTACATGAGCTGGGGCTTAAGCCTCTTTGACCAGTATTGCCTTTATATCACAGCTTCACCATTACAGATAATACATACACAAATACCACAATGTTTTCTGGCATCTACAGAGCCTCACCATGTCATGGGACTCAAACCTAGGTCTAAAGTGTCACAATACATAAACCACTGGGCCACCTCATATCACATGACATCCATCTATTACCACCGGAGCCTAGATCACAAGATGGTTGGTGAGGATAGAGAATACATAAACTGCTGGTCCATCTATTACCATCAGAGACTCACCTGTCTCATATGACCTTCTAGCAATCAAACCCAGACCTTGGTGTAACTAGAGAACACACTAACCTAACCACTGGGCCACCTTACTTCATAACAACCATCTTTTACCACCAGAGACTCATCTGTCTTATATGACCTTCATAGCAATCAAACCCAGACCTTGTTGTGACTAGAGAGCACACTAACCACTGGGCCACCTTACTTTGTGACATCCATCTATTACCACCAGAGCCTAGCTCAGAAGACCTTGGTGGTCAGTGAGGTAAGAGAATACATTAACCAAAGGGTCATCTTTTATCACCAGAGACATTCAAGTAAATCAAACCCAGACTTTCGTGTGACTAGAGAAAACACTAACCACTGGGCCACCTTACTTCATAACAACCATCTATTACCACCAGAGATTCAACTTTCTCATGAGACATTCATGGCAATCAAACCCAGACCTTGGTGTGACTAGAGAGCACATCAACAACTGGGCCAGCCTATACAACAGGAAAGGTATCCACTCCCTTGGAGACTCACCTGTGTCATCAGAGCATGTGGGGAATGTAGGAAGTAGGAGGGGTTTCCTTTAGGTGAAGACTCGAGACAGAGCTGACTGTCACAGGCGATGGGGTTGTACATAAATACGATAGAGTTGGTCAGCCGCCCATCATACAGAACCTGACAAACAGACAGCACATGGTCATACATGAAATATAAAACTGTTCATTTCTGCATCAAAGAACATAGAGTGACAACAAGTTGAAAAACAATTCCTCTATCCCTGTGATGAACATCCATTATAGCGTTGCTTGATGCTTAAAGTGGTATTTCACGAATCTCAAGTGAAGACCACCTTCCCCAGTTTCACAATCGCTTAAGTTACACAGCTAGAGACAGGCATTTAGTTTATTTCACGTAAATAATATTTCCATATGAACTTTTTAAGTTATGAATTACTTTTATCTGATCATTTTTATCCAGAAGGAAATCCATAACAGAACATCTCTGGTGGTGGATATGAATAATAAATATATGTATTTTGACATAATTCACAGCAGTATACAGAATATTTCAACAGTTCCAGACATGATGCTCCAATCAGTCTCGGTGGAAGCATGCACATATACGTGAAAGTGTCGGGAATTGAAGAAAATTGTCACATGGAACACAACATATTAGAGACATGACTTTACATGTTAGTTAGGGTCACACGGTTTACATACAACCACTACAACAACATGGACAGCTGCGCAGTTTACCTACAACCACTGCAACAGCTGCTGGTTGATATTCAGGACGCCATGTTAAAACACAACACTTGTTTTCTTAGACTTAATGTATTCAATCCCCTCCACCAACAAAACTTTAAATAAGATGAGCAGAACAAGCAGCCCTAATCCAGTAGATAAAGCTCCTTAGCATCACACACCTTAAGTGTCACAATTACTGTAACCAAAGTCCCCTTGAGTGAGTGAGTGAGTTGGATTTTATGCCGCTTTTAGCGATATTCCAGCAATATCAAACCAAGTGACACATTAGCACCCAAGAGGGGAATCAAACCCAAGCCTTTGGCCTGACAAGTGAACACCTTATCCACTGCGCTACCAACTACCCCAAAAAGTAATATAGTTATTTTTCATCTTTTTTTAAACAACCTTTCAAATTATATTTATTAATAATTGTCTTATTACGTGTTTAAGGTGATTTGAGGCATTATATACATGTTAGAATAAATGAAAACTATTCCATTCAATAGTGCTACAAGTTCATTATCAAGAAAGTAGGTTGGGTTGGGCTTCAACAGCATTATGGTGACCTGTGAAGATCCGGGGTAGAATAGGTCTTCAACAACCCATGCTTGCCGTAAGAGGCGACTAATGGGATCGGTTGGTTAGGCTCGCTGACATGGTTGATGCATGTCATCATATCCCAATTGCATGGATCGATGCTGATGATGTCAATCACTGGATTGTCTGGTCCAAAATCGATTATTTACAGACTGCCGTCATATAGCTGTAATACTGCTCAGTGTTGCGTTAAACAACAAACAAACATATATCACGGCAGGGTGCTGACAAATCAGGACGATATGATCAACAATTCTGGGCTGATAACCCAGTTGAGATTTCTCAACATGCATATGACCATGAATGAATATGATAATAAGTTATGAACATCATATGACAAAAAAATCAGTGCTTTAAAAAAAGTTGAACACTACAGAATATTTTAGATGTCATCACAGTAAGATGTGTAGAGCAGGTGCTGAATCTTCTAAGTTATAAACAGGGTGTATGTACAGAACATTCACTACACTACTCCCATACATACATGCAGACAGACGTGTTATGTTCTGATACAAGACATATATATATACTGAAGACAGACGGACAACAGAAAAACTTGGAACTGTGACACAAAGGTTTTCTTGGATGACAAAAGACTAAGAAACACCAGGGCCCATCTGCACAAAGTGATCTTAGCGCTACGACTATGTTAAAGTATGTGAGTTACGATCATCTTAGCGCTAAGATCGCTTTGTGCAAGTGGTCCCTGCTCTTTACACAACTTTTGAAACAACAAAACCTCCAATCGGTTGTCTCTGGGAACCTCTGCTTTAGAGTGAGTACTGTTTCCATAAATTATGTAGTCTGGTCTCTTGAACCACATAATCTTCAGCACAAGCTACTATCTATGCAACTATATTTGGTCCATGAACTACTCAAAGATTGGTTAGAAAGCATGTTCTATATTTGTACATGAACTACTCCAAACTTGGTGAGAAAGCATGTCCTATATTCGTCCTGAGAACTACCCAGAATTGGTTAGAAAGCGTGTCCTATATCTAAAGGTGTCTTCTACAGCAGTACCCAGGATTTTGGTAAACGTACACAGGTCTTGGTTCTGAGGATGCTTTGAACAAGCACTGTTTTTTTAAACTGTTTATGATATTTGACACTTGTAACACAGAGTCAACCATAACAACAATTGTTTAAGTCCAAAAGAAAGACCCTTGTTTCACAGAAATACACAATCATTTCCTGGAGAACTCATGTATATAGTGCTGCAATTATTCTTCCTTTAGATCTGACCTTGAATCAAAGTGGGTCGATTCATAACATTTTGAATGAAACATGTGAGTATTCTATGAACTTCTGTAGCTCCAGGGGTTAAAAGGTGTAAGTTTTAATAACTCAGTTTCAATTCAGTGGTATTTACTCAAGAAAACACAGCTCTCACTTGCTGTAACAAGCCAAGTGACCTCTCAGTCTTGGACTGTGTTTGGACCTTAAAGGAGGACTAGACTCCACAATTTGGCAGCGCAAGCAAATTTGGTTCAAGTCTTTCAAACATGACAATGTCTCAGTTTCACACCAGGCCCCAAATGTCTCAACAAGACTTGGAATGGACTCAGGCTGACCAAGTCCTTCGTGAACTGACACCAGGTACTGTGCATTTAGATCGGTCACTGGCCATTAAGAAACTTAAAAATCATCTGACTTTAGTTCCTATTCTGTCACATGTCATGCAGAGAATTAAGATCAGAAAACTTTTTCTTAACTTAAAAGTAATTGGATTGACTTGACCTTAAACGGAACAAAATAAGTTAGGGGTCATGAATATGTTTGAGGATATTTATAGTAGTGAAGATTAAGTGCACAATTAAAAATATCCTGAAAATATTCATGATCCTTGTTTTGACTTGTTTTGTTCAGTATAGTTTGACTAATCTTCGAACAATGCGGAAAGAGGTCATGAGTCCCAGTTTCAGAGCCCAAATGTTTCAACCCCTGAAGTAACAGAAAGAAAACCTAAGTGTAGCATGCAAACTAAGGAGTCCGACAACCATACAGAAACAGACATGCAGACTACAACACATCCTACCCTCTTGGCGGCATCGTTAAGTGAGGCCAGGCTCTCATTGTCAAACCTAAACTGGCTCTGTAGAGATGGAGAACAGGTTCAGGTGAGAATACAGGTGAGAATACAGGTGAGACACAGGTAGGTAGTATGCAGGTATGTTGGTTACATGACAAGGTTGGGTGAGGTGAGGGTTTAACATCACATACAAGATTATTTCACTCATATAGCGATGTGCACGCACATGTGTGTGTGTTCGCATGTTTAAGTCCAGACATATACCAGTTTTATAGTGCTAGCCCATTGAGATACCTTGCTGCAGTTTTAACATGGTGACCCACACGGACACAGTATACTGACTCCGAGCCAGCCAGTCCTTGTTTTAGCACCTTAAAGACAAGCACCAGGCTGGGTACCATCTTTTAAGGTTTTTTGGCCTGATGCGTCCAGAGATGGAATCACCAACCAAACAGGACAAGGCATGAATAGTGCATCTATGTTCATCAATAGCAGCACAGCATATAAAACATAGCCTCCGTCTGAAAACAAACACATTCACACAGAAATACAACAGGGTTTTCTAAGCCGTACTGTTTCTTTCAAACAGGTTTTTCACAAAGTTTTTTTAAAATCATGATAATTAAACTGAACTATATAATAATGATACTTTTTGGATTATTTGTGAGACTTGTTTTTTTTACATCAACACATTCATAAAGCAAAATTATGGTTTCCAAAAAAATTTCACTGACTTTTCCTTCAATTTCTAAAACCCCATTCTGAGAGTATGAGTGACTTCATTTGGCCTTGCATGTAATGCAAACGCACACACAGACATGCATACACAAATCTGTACTGTCAAGAGCCCATGACATCTTGCTGTACATGAGGTGTAAACTGTGTTCTACCTTGTATCCTGGACCCAGCTGGTACATGGCCACAATCTGGTGGGGCTGGATGGCCTCGCTAAACAGGTACACAGTGGACATTTGACCACAGAACATGTGGTCTGTGTCTCCATCCGAACTGGATCCCAGGTAACACTTGTCAAAAGGCTGAAAATATATGTGTCATGGAATAATATTTTATGATTGGGAAATTTAATTATAGATTATTCAGAAAATAATGTCTCTTCAGGCAAGAGACTTTGTTCAACGATGCCTCTGTACATCTAGCAGTGAATGGGTTTTTCTAACAGTGCTTCAGCCACATCAGAGCTTTATAAAAAGCTGAGTGATGCAGGTTTTATAGTAGTTTGGAGATAATAATTTGTTTGTTTTGTTTTGTTTGTTTGTTTGTATAATGCTGCACTCAGCAATATTCCAGCTATATGACGGTGGTCTGTAAATAATTGAGCCTGGAGCACACAATCCAGTGATTGACATCATGAGCTCATGAGCATCAATCTATGCAATTGGGATATGATGACATGCATCAACCAAGTTAGCGAGCCTGACCATCCGATCCTGTTCCTCGCCTCTTATGCTAAGCATGGGTTGCTGAAGATGCTAGAGCATGGATCATAATACGAACGGATGCTTCATCAATACTTTACAGGTTTGTATATAGAGAATCTCACCCGAGTGTCTTTTGATATCAAATATATCAACAGGAGTTAATAAAAGTGCGAAAACTCCGAGGCTTGCCGAGGATTTTTCCCACTTTTATCAACGAGTGTTGATATATTTAATATCAAAAGACACGAGGGTGAGATTTTATTTATCATCCAACATCATTCTTCCAACTTTTACAGTTTGTAGACAGTAATAAGCAGTGTCTTAAATGTAAAAAGTACTGCTTACAGCTTCAGTAGCAGAACCATTAGTGATGTCATTTGATTGTGACGTCATGGTAACCAATGACGTCACAATTGTAGGCAAAGCATTGTGATGAAATTTCATTGCAGCGATATCTACAGTGTAGATATCGCTTGATCTCACCCAAGCGATATCTCCTGTGGGAGCCACTTTTGGATGATAAATACTACGTTCATCCATCAACAGTGACTAACTGTCAGTGCTTCACGGGTTTGCACACACAATGTTCAATATGTGTGAGTCTTTTGTCCTAGTCTTCTGTTGGTTTTATAACATTGTAATAGGCAACGAAGGGGATCGTGTGGTCAGGCTTGCTGACTTGGTTGGTGCATGTCATCGTATCCCAATTGCTTGGATCGATGATCATGTCAATCACTGGATTGTCTGGTCCAGACGCAATTATTTACAGACTGACATGATATAGCTGGAATATTGCTGAGTGCGGCGTCAAACAACAAACAAACAAACAAACTTGCTTAAACACAGACATGAGTCACTATAACAACACAAAGAGGATCTTTTATTCACAGGTGAGGGAGTAAGGTAGTGTATACAGTAGGTAACGGGCGTACTCGGGGCGGGTGGGTACTGAGCATGACCCGGGTTCCCACAGGACTTCCCAGACCCATGGTTAGTCACGTGATATATTGTTTAGTGTAATTATCTCGATCTTCATGGTTACACTACAAGCCGCTAATGTTCGCACTTCTTTCTGACCAAGCACACATTCCTTCTGACTTTAATATGGTGGAATAAAGACAAAACTTCTGACAACAGCAGGGTATCGTTTAATTTATTTGCATACATCTAAATATATTATTCCAGGACTACGGTCAAACTATTCTCAATCAGACATTTTGTACCCATCTCTTAAGACCTACAGTGGGTATCCAGGTAGGGTCGGGTAATAGATGGGTGGGTACCCTGTCAGTAAATTTGGACTCGTCCCAGCCCTTGTGTACAGACCCATGAAGTATTGATGATGTAAATGATGATCCTGTCGGCTAAGGGACACAACTCTGCACAACCCAAGATATAACCTGATCGTTACCACTTACATCACTGGTGCTCACAAGCCATGACATGTCAGCTGACGATACAAGTTGGCCGTCAACGTAGCACTTGATTTCTGACTTGCTCCATCGGTTGTACACGTGCGAGATAGTCACCATGTACCACTGCAATACAAGGGGAATAAGTGAGTGAGTGAGTGAGCGAGATGTTTACCACCTTTTAGTAATTAACTATTAATTATGCAGGACAGAGACCTACGGTTTAATTACAAAATATTCTGATATTCCGAACTGTTTGACTAACCCTCCGTGGAGCAAAATTGTAGTTGACACAGTTTTGGAATCCTTTGCCCTTGACCTTCATGGAGGTGATGACGAGTGCCTCGCCAACGAAGTGTGCAGAATATCCAACACCCTTACTGGTACGGAAACTGAAACAGAACAAAACAAGTTGAAGTACCGTGTGACAAGCAAAATAATCTCTCAAAGTCAAAGACAGATGAAATACTTTTGTTTCAAGCAATATTCCAGCTATATCACAGTGGCCTTGAAATAATGCAGTCAGGCAAACAAACCCTGCACCAAACAAAAACTAACAATGTCCTCTTAATTTCTTCCAGATTACAACAAGCATGAACGAGGTACTGGGGACAATGGTGCCATTTGAAATAAGAATGGTTGGATGTCAACCATGAATGAAGTAATGGGTACAATGGCGCCATTTGAAGTAAGAATGGCTGGAGGTAAACCATGAATGAAGTACTGGGTACAATGGCACCATTTGGAGTAAGAATGGTTGGATGTAAACCATGAATGAAGTACTGGGTAAAATGGCACCATTTGAAATAAGAATGGTTGGATGTCAAGCACGAATGAACTACTGTAGACAATGGCGCCATTTGGAGTAAGAATGGTTGGATGTCAAGCACGAATGAAGTACTGGGGACAATGGTGCCATTCGGAGTAAGACTGGTTGGATGTCAACCATGAATGAAGTACTGGGGACAATGGTGCCATTTGGAGTAAGAATGGTTGGATGTCAAGCACAAATGAACTACTGGGGACAATGGCGCCATTTGGAGTAAGAATGGTTGGATGTCAAGCATGAATGAAGTACTGGAGACGAGGGCCATCAGAAGTAAGTATGGCTGAATGTTACATTCAGCAATATTCAATTGGCTTCAGTCACAGTAGGGAATCAATCTCAGATCCTTGGATTGAAGAACTAGTTTGTTAACCACAAGGCTACCCCATTAGGCCCACTTAGCTCACAATGACCTCTCAGCTCTTACAGCATTTAGTGGCTCAGCCCTTAGTGGTTTAAGTTGAAGAATGTACACTGACCAAAACAAGAAGGGCTTCTCTCTCTCCACATTGACCCCTGTGACAGGATCTAGCCGGATCCAGCATGAGAACGTCCAGCCATTCTGGTAGGGCCAGTTCTTGATCGGTGGCAAGGCAATATGCTGAAAAACCACACATTTCACAATGAGCACAACAGGAGCGAAGAAGAACAAAGCATACGACATATGCTCCTATCCAAGGTCATACCAAGAATATTCCACAGAAATGTTTCAAACAAAGAATGAAAAAACAAATCCTTATCTCTAATCTAATGATGAAAAGTCCTTATTGATGGGATCCCTTGATTCAATATATAATGTCTCACATCAAAATGAGTCTTTGATGTCTCAGTCATAATTAAAAGTTAGTGTTGTTTCAGGCCACAGACAGCATTATTCCAGCTATATCACAACGGCCTGTAAATAATCAAGTCAGGCAAAAAAAACTTGCCCCAGAGAAACAACCTCTTAATTTCTTTCAGTTAATAACAAGCATGAACCTCGGGCTCCCCTAAATTTCTAACACCAGCCATGGTATATTCAGTTATCTGTCCTTGGGCAAACTTGAACTGACTGAATATTTGGGGTTTCCTGATGCTAAACTGTACTGTTAGCTTGTTGGTTAACGTCGCACGCGGCAATATTCCAGCTAAATGACAGCGACCAGACAATCCACGCAATGGGGACATGATGACATGCATCAACCAAATCACTGTGCCTGACCACCTGATTCAGTCAGTCAAATCTTACGACAAGCATTGGTTGCTTCAGAACTATTTTCTTACCCTGCATCCTACATGTCGTACCTTACTACGTAGAAAATATCATACAGCACTGTACTTTCTCACACACACACACACACACACACACACAATTTTTTTTTTTTATTAAATCGCCATATGGGGATTACTCTTCTGTTTTGATAAGGTATGACATTAATGAAACACATACCACGTTTTCTAAAGAAAAAAAGATTTGATACTTTAACAGGCTTTGTCTGATCTGACAACAGGAATTTCAATGTAGGTCTAGAACGGTTCACACAAATGACAAGAAATAAAGGAAATTGAGGTAATTACCGATCCCTTCTTCCCAGGGAAACTAAAGAACTCGTCAGGTCCGTGTCTCTGAGGCATCTGCCTCAGCACATTTAGCAGCTTCACGGAGTGGCGTTGCTGGGGGGAGAACATCAACATCAGTCAACATCAGTCAAAGTGACACTCCTAACCAGAGTTTGTTTTCAATCAAGAGAAACGTCTGATCACATGATACAAATGTATGCAAATAAACTTGGGTCAATGGTGTTATGCTAAGTCATTACTGCACCGGAGTGTGCAACTTAGTGAGTGAATAATATTTTACCCTGCAGTCAGACACATTTAAGGGGACTGTTAATCAAGTCTGTTTGTTTGTTTGTTGTATAACGCTGCACTCAGCAATATTCCAGCATTATGACAGCGGTCGGCAAATAATCAAGTCTGGACCAGAAAATCCAGTGATTGACATCATGAGCATCAATCTAGGCAATTGAGATACGATGACATGCATCTACCAAGTCAGCGAGCCTGACCACCCGATCCCATTAGTCACCTCTTACAACAAGCATAATCGCCTCTTACCGCAAGCATGGGATTGCTTAGTCAAATCTGGGTCACATCGACTAGTGGTTGACAGTATGAGCAACAATCCATGATGTAGGGTTATGACACACAAGCCCAAGCTCAGACATTGTAACCACCCAATCCTCGTTTTTGATTAACTCTATTGTCTTTCCAAGAATCAGGACCAAAACTAGCTAGTGTCAGTCAAATAATATGAATGAGTTGGACTTAACATCGCTTCCAAAAGTGTTAAGTTACAAGTTATCAGCTTTATTGGGAAAGAAAGCTGAACATGATGCAGGTCGTAGACACTACCATATGGGTGACAGTACCATTGCTGACAAACCAAGGACACAAGCAGAAGTAATCTGGGATTCAAACCCATGACCAAGTGAACAGCAATAGCTGTATATGATACCTGTGGAAACAAATTCAACAGAATTATTTCTACTGTTCTATTTAATCACAATATCACTGGATTTCCTCTAAAGAAAGACATATCATACTCACCCACTTCCCATCTTTGGTTTTCAGAAGAGTAAAGAGTGATTTAAGTTCTTTGACGGTGATACTGTAACTTGCTAGTGAGCCGAGCATGTCAGTCAGCAAGTCTGTAACACCAAACATGTTGTAGATTAATTCCCTATGAAGGAAGAGATTACGGTGAAGTTCACTTCGACAGTTGTCTCCCCTTGATATTACATCTCTGTCTTGAGAAATGCCATTCAAAAGTGAATACAGACGATAATAAATAATAAACATACAGAAAATAATAAATCATTGAATAGTTAGAGGATAATATTTTGTGAAAAGGTTACTTTAACAAAAAAACAGTAAGCTTTGAATTAACAACATAAATAATAGCTCTCTAATTATGTCAGGATTCCTTTTGGCTACCAACAGTGTCACCCATTTTGATCATATTCTTGACAAGAATGTGAAATGTGAAGTAAAGGGCAAATGAAAATATCTGGAAAGGAATGTACATGTTGCGGTGGCAATATTTGGGAATACTTACAACACAGACTAAAATTGGAATATCATTACATCAAGAATATGATCAACAATATATATTTAAAGCCTGATGTTCCTCCAATGAAAGAGCACCCATCACCAACACACCAAAACAGAAATACCTTAACGCTGTCACCTATATTTTTTCACATACAGTGGGCAAATCAGGAGATAAACTAACTGTGTTTTGAAACTTGGGGTTGTTTAACTGTAGTTAGATACCTCTTATTTTCATTTTGAACTGACATATTCAGAATGACTACCCCCACTTGTTTGTACACAATGCTAAAGGGTTATTGGCAGCCATTGTTATATGCTTTGATGCTTCAGCTATCAGTAGATTGGTGTTTTTATATGTAAGGTTTTTGTTTAAAAAGGCATGCATGTTAATTTTTAGGTATCATATGAAATTAGATAACTCGAATTTATCTCATTTTGACATTTTCAGTGTCATGGTAGCATGCTTATTAGACTCAGTGTTGAATACACACACTACTAGACTTCACTACGTCTGATGAAGATGTAGTAGTGATATACTCTCACAGCTTTACCTTGTATTCAAAAGTGAGCAGCCCTGCTGGCTAACATGAGTTCTTTAAATTGGGTTCTTATAACAAAAATAAAATTTGTCATTTTCTTTCAGCTATATGACGGCAGTCTGTACACAATAGCGTCTGAACCAGACAACCCAGTGATTGATATCATGAACATTGATCCACACAATTGGGATACGATGACATGCTTCAAACAAGTCAGCAAGCCTGACCACCTGATCCCATTTGTTGCCTCTAACGACAAGCAAATTCACCTTTTATGGCAAGCATGGGTTGCTGAAGACCTATTCTACCCCACATCTTCACTGGTCCAAAGCTAGATGTCTCCCCCTGAATATGTCTACATACAAATCCCTGTACTCTATTTGTCTTTATTCTGCTGTGGAATTAAACCAATGAAGTCTCCGGTGCCTTTCATTTACAGCTTCAGACCCCAGGTTAATTTGACCAAGCTCCACACAGTGATACATCACTTCCTATGTCTTCTATAAGAAAAGCACAGCAAATGTGTCACACAATAAGACGGAGCATGTAATATGGCTGTACTTCTTTTTCTGCATGTAAGTCGTCTGACATGACAGTAATCGTTAAGAGACTGTTACAGGAATATCATTTACTATTCTTTCTGTGGTTACCTAATTACTCACAGTTATCAGAAATAACTGACAGATCTAATTTCCATTTGTTTCAATTATATTTCACAAATATCTTGATTCAATCAATATTTCCTTGACATACAACATTTTCCAATAGAAACGGACACCAAAACGATAAGATCACAGAATCCCACACTCCAATCTCCAAACACTTGCCACTGTAAATAGATAATCATCATATCCAAAATGGAAGGAATCAAATTCAGTTACCTAATTTGATTACCCAAAATAATTGTCTTTATGGAACCATCTTGAAATTAAGAAAACGTAAACAATATGTCTGATATTTACATTATTCGACCTCAATCCAAATAGAACACTTTGAAGCAAGAAAACAAAGAAACCAATGCCCATGAGAGTTCTTGCTTAATTTTAGAACTGAAAACTGAGATAGATTAATGTGTCACAATGCCGGCTTTTTTGGTTTCGGAAATTTTCTCTAAAGTTGGCCTTCTCTGGCAGCCAGGTCTTGGGAGAAGGAAGCGTCCGACAGGTGATGAATGCAGTTTAATAAAGCATGGCAAATTGAGGAAATGGTCGATACATCTTCATTGCAAGATGGGAAGGCGCAATCTGTGTGCTGTAGTCCTGCTAATCACATTCATTCACGCTGTGATAATCTCTGTTACGACAATTTTATGACCACTGGCTCGACACATACATTGGTTGCCCATAAAACTTTCATTTGTTCTCAAGCATTTTTTTCACCATGAAATGGGAAGATTTTAAAGATGCTTGATCATGAGTTTGATTGCTTGATGTTAAATTTGTAGATGTTTTACTTCACTTCTCTGACAGCGACTTGTAGCAGATTTTGCATGATGTATAGCCCAAGGTGATTCATACACTCAAACGTGAAATGATTTGCGAAAAAATAGAAATTTGTGAAGATGTTTTTCTGAATATGATGAAAGATGATTGTTTAATAATCATATTTTAATTATTTTTTATTCATTGTCTTGGATGATTCATTGTCAGACAATTACTTTTTTAATTGCTGTTTTAAATGAATATTAAAATATCCTGTGCCAAATCCTCATCAACAATATGCTGATGACAGAAATGCTGTAATTAGTATTCACTGAATGTTAACTCTTAAAATAATAGAATTAATGTATTCAAATCATCTTTGAAACTTTTGTTTTTGAAAAAGACTGTTCAATATCTTGATTGACCAAGGAAAAAAGAAACAAAAGCGTGAGTCCATTGATAAAGGAGTTTTGACACAAGCTTATTGGCCGTTAACGCTCAATGAATCCAAAACAAGTCCCTAAAGGAGGATCGATGCCTTCAGCAAACATCCAATGAGAAATTGATTGAATTTGCCCTACTGAAACTTGAGTGTTGACATTCCAGCATGCTCCAGCATGTGGTGAAAGTTTCTATATTAACAATTTACAACAGGGCCTCATCTAATGTCGGACAAGGCTTTGATTTTAGGAGAAGCACCGCAAGACGTACGATGCTCACAGCAATAACTTACACAGGTTTTGCTTTGAATCGAACAAGCAAATATGTCCTTAATCTCAGTTGTCAAGCCTCTTGTAGCATAAAATATGAATAATTGTGTATGACATAAATTTTGTCCAAAAATTGTCTACTGAAAATATTGATGTAATACTTGAACGAACATATAAATCTAAAATTGATAGAATAAAATGGACTGCAAATTAACAGGTTTTTGCCGGCAACCAGTTATTGTTAAGTTGCATGTCTTGTTCGTCAAGACCTTCTGTTTTAAGAAATCAGATTAAACAACATGTTTTGTGAAATGGTGTCAGGCCAGGTTATTTCAAAAAGCTTGAAATCAAATCATCCTTTAATCCAATCATATAAAAGTATAAAAAATATTTCCCCATACTCTCTTGTCTAATGATAGCTCATGTACTCAATAATCTGTGATGAGCCACTTTCAAAGTAATCACCTTCAACCAGGAAAGAATTATTGAGATCTCAGCACCATGTTCGTATCGGCAAACCGAACCATATCATTGTTACCATTACTGCGTGAGCCAGGTCTTCCGTTTGGAAATCTTTAAGGGCAATTTGACGATTTCTTGTTGAGAAATCAATTAATAATAATTCAATAGTCTTATTCAATTGTATAAATGGCCATGGAGCAGAACTGCTCATTTAATTATTCCTCGAGAATGGCTAAAATTTGTTCCAATTTAATAACATTCTTGAATGGTCCAATGTCATTGTGAAAAGATCCAAATTATCGATATTTTTTGCAGGGGGATGAATATGAATTATCTGCATGAACAAAATATGGGTGTCAATCAATCAGCTTGGATCAATAATACTTTGGATCTTTTTCAGAGACAAAGTAATCGTCCAGGACATCCAGACTTGAGGTGGAATCCCTGTGTGACATTTTCTCATACAAACAAGTGAGTGAGTGTTGTTTTACACTTCAGCAAGCAGACCAATGGTTGATAGCATGAACATGTCATCAGGTCAAGATGACACACAATCAGCCAGGTCATACATTGATGCTCAAAAGACAGCTCTAATGCTTGTTTGTTGTTTAACACAGCACTCAGCAATATTCCAGCTATATGACAACGGTCTGTAGATAATCAAATCTTGGCCAGACTATCCAGTGATTAACATGAGCATTAATCGATTAATTGGGATACAATGACATGCATCAACAAAGTCAGCAAGCTTGACCACCCATCTGTTTGTCACTTCTTACGACAGGTATAGTTTGCTGAGGACCAATTCTAGCCTGGTTCTTGCCAGTGCCAGCACTTATGAAAAGTGTAGGATACTGGAAATGAGTATCACATCCAAACATATCAGGGTACTTAAGACATGACAAGATACATAATTTATACTATTTTTGTCTGAGCTTCTCCATGTTCCATACTGCCCCAACTAACAAAAGGTTGCATTTTAATCACAGTCTGATTTAGAATTTTGTTTACCGAGAGATGGTAAAGTAATGCTAGCCAGAGTAGTTATCAGAGTACATATTGTGCTCAGATCTTCACGAAAAGAGGGACCATATCAGAGTAAATGATCTGAGATAGTGAGTGAGTGAGGATGCCACTGTTAGCAATGTTCCAGCAATATCAGGGGCGGTCGGGTAGCCTAGTGGTTAAAGCGTTCGCTCGTCACGCCGAAGACCCGGTTTCGATTCCTTACATGGGTACAATGTGTGAAGCCCATTTCTTGTGTCCCCCGCCGTGATATTGCTGGAATATTGCTAAAAGCGGCATAAAACCATACTCACTCACTCACTAACTCCAGCAATATCACGGTGGAGGACACCAGAAATGGGCTTCACACATTTTTCCCCATGTCGGGAATCTAACCAGGGTCTTCGGCGTGACGAGCGAACGCTTTAACCACTAGGCTACCCGACCGCCCCTCTGAGATAGGGTATTGGGCTGACAAGGTGAACTAGTAACAAGGCTATCTCACTGCCACCATCAGACAAATCACTGAACAACCTCTACTGCAGTCTTCACATCACAAGAAATAGATCATCACTTACTGAAATGGTCATCTGAGGTGACTAAAGATCACTCTAGATCATCCAATAACCTGTCAAGCATACCCTTTCAACGTTGGTCGAAGTAGCATTTTTTATTTTTTAACTATTTTAGGAAATTGAATATATGAATATATATCAAGCCATTTATCAGAATCTAAAATTCATCATAAAAACATCGCTGAAGATTCCAACTTCAAAATGTTTGGACAAGAGATGTTGAGGATAACGTGACAGTGCCCAGAAGCAAGTGGTTAGAATTTGTTTTTTTCCCTGGATCAGAAGAAAATCTGTGGAATACATTCCCACTGGGCGTCAGCTGCACAGAGAAACTAACACACTGGAAAAAGGTGGCTTGGAATTAATTAAAACATAGACAGCTTTCTATAGCAAAACCTCAAGGACAGAGACATCAGAGCACAATAAGTGCACACCTTCAGAAACAATGCACAACATACCATATGGTGAATACCTGGCATCATTGGCCAGTTCGTGTGTGATGTTTGTTTGTTGTTTAATGCTGCACTCAGCAATATTCTAGCTACATCACAGCAGTCTGTAAATAATCAAGTCTCGACCAGACAATCCAGTGATTGACATCATGAGCATCGACCGACGCAATTAGGATACAATGACATGCATCAACCAAGTCAGCAAGCCTGACCACCCGATCCCTTTAGTCGCCTCTTACGACAAGCATTGTTGCCTTTTACAGCAAGCATGGGTTGCTGAAGACCTATTCTACCCCAGATCTTCACAGGTCTTTCATGTGTGAATGTTTAAGACTTTCTCCATATAAATCAAATTTTCTTTAAAAAAAACCATATAGTTGTTTTTACATGTGATTATGTTCAAAATCTAATGTCACAGGAAATTGACAGATATATTAATTGTAATATTGCACACATGACCTATTGTAATTTTAAACTCAATAATAACCATAAAATCTCATCTTGTTCCAAGAAAATTGAATCATAGAATCTGTGTGAAACGTTTCATAATATTATGCATGCTGATATAAATGCTGACATCAGAATAATGTAGGATATAAAAACTATTGTATTGTAAACCACATGTTGGTCAAAAACACATTTCATATCACATTGACATGCTTGTACCATGTACAGCACCACATCACAAGATTAACTATTACAAAGACAAGCAACAATTAATGTTAATCTTATATATCATGCATTACCTTGAGGTACATTATGTTAAAACTGACTAATCATGAACTGTTAAAACGGAATAATCATGAACTGTTAAAACAGAATATTCATGCACTCACAGAAATGTCGATCAACATGAACATGGATCATTTCATCATCTTAATGCAACATATAAAATCCACTTCACAACACTTTCATTCAAATGGCTGTTGTATTAAAAATTTGCTTCAAACTAGAGCAATAATCTAAACAATAAAGCTGTTGCATTCAGCATAGATTAAGCAGGTTGCCAAACATGGCGCCAATGGTACTGAGGGATTATCACACAACGAACATCCCAAGCAGTTGAGGCATTGGTGGGATCGACATACAAAATAACCTTGCTAATAGTTTTATTTGTCATTTCAACACGGGTTCCAACTTGTAAGTATTTCAACTCTTGTCCTATAGTTCTATGAGGTTTGTTCAATGAGTGGAATACAAGCATTATGTTAATGGATAATGATTATTACATGGGATACATAGTCCTACAGCATGTAGCCTGTTGTCATTACAAGGAAGCAACTCCATTTTCTCTGCATCTGCCCAATAATTTAAAAAAAAATGGCAGATTATAAAATTAACCTCTGTTTGTTTTGTTGTTGTTTGATACCACGCTCGGCATTATTCCAGCCATACGACAAATAATCGAGTCTGGACCAGACACTCCAGTGTTGACATCATGAGCATCGATCCAGGCAATTGGGATACATTGGCATGCATCAACCAAGTAAGCGAGTCTAACCACCCGATCCCATTAGTTGCCTCTTACGAAAAGCATAGTCGCCTCTTACAGCAAGCATGGGTTGCTGAAGACCTATTCCAACCCAGATCTTCACAGGTTTAATAAATAATGAAATTGTCACTGACTTGAAGGAGCTTTAATACAAGATAGATCCAGGTCAGATAGGTCACACAAGTAGTCAGTGATATAGCTCTCAAGTAGTTACAAAATAAGTAGGTCACTATTTTGCATGGAATTACTTAGGTGCGATCCTTATGTGACTTTACCTAACCAAATTGTTTGAAATTATAGTTTCATTATTTACATAAACCATAGGCTACATGCAGATAATTATCCGATACAAAATATTCAAGTGAAGAGTATGTTACTACATATATATTGGTTCTTGAACATAGCTTGTTTGACAAACTGTGATTAGAACAAGGAAAAAGCATGCATACCATATTCCAGCTAAAACAACACTTCAGCACTTCCGTGATAAGACCTTACCATGATGGTTCTTGTGTAACGTCGTAGGCGAACATATATCTGTGAGTTGTCTCTGTTACTGGCAATATTCTATAGTACTGAGTATGGTCTGGCCTGTTCTGTTTCACAAAGTGACGTAGCACTGCACCTATCATAACTCCTATACTTTAACATAGACTTACGACAGTCGTAGAGCTCCGACCATCGTAACTCCTATACTTTAACATAGACTTACGACAGTCGTAGAGCTACAACCATCGTAACTCCTATACTTTGATATAGACTTACGACAGTCGTAGAGCTACGACCATTGTAACTCCTATACTTTAACATAGACTTACGACAGTCGTAGAGCTACGACCATCGTAACTCCTATACTTTGATATAGACTTACGACAGTCGTAGAGCTTCGACCATCGTAACTCCTTGACTTTTATATAGACTTACGACAGTCGTAGAGCTACGACCATCGTAACTCCTATACTTTAATATAAACTTGCGACAGTCATAGAGCTATGACCATCGCAACTCCTATACTTTAATATAGACTATACGACAGTCGTAGAGCTACGACCATTGTAACTCCTTCTCTTTAACATAGACATATGACAGTCATAGAGCTACGATCGCTTCGTGAAAAAGGCCCTGATTCCTAGATTATGATTTCTAATGTCCAGTGCACTATGAAAGACTGGTAGCAGATCCGTGGGGCACACTTGGGATGAGGAATAGTGATTAGAGCATGGGAGAGAGTGAGTCGGGTTTAATGCTTCTTTGAACAACATTTCAGTCATATCAGAGCATATAGGATGTAGGAGGAAAGCCTGCAGTGATGCAGATTGTAGATATTTTTTTTTAAACCCAAGAGCACGGGAATGGTGCTGACAGATGAAGAATAATGGGTGTAACTCAGCTAAGCGAATACGCTATTTTATTTATTCTGTGGTCATCGATGTAATAAAGTAAGAATCAATAAATATCTCTGTTAGGGCTCTGACGGGAAGCAAAAGCTGGACCAAGACTAAAAAATCTGAGCTCAATGCTACTGTGCCTCACAAACAACATTTTGATTTTTTCTTGCCATCATCTAAGTCAAAATTCTGTTTTCCATGTCAGGCAAGTTAGAGAAGTAAAAATGTGAGTTATCACCCCTGGTCAAGTACTGAAGTCAGTTTCCAGTCTGTGATCGAGTCATCGAGTTAGTGTTAGAGCCCAATTTTCCTTGAGAAAGTTGAAATACTATTACCTATCATCTTAGTTTTGGATGACCATGTCACACTCATGATCCAATCTCAAACATAGCAGTCCAGTCAAGGGACCATGCTGGCATCAGTCTCCAGGAAGCAAAAGCAAGAGACCACAGTTTCCAGTGTGGCCATGTACAGGTCACAACTAATAAATCTACCTAGCTAAGAAGCAATGCTGCATTCATGTGCAAGAAATGTGTGGACGACCCTAATTTTCAGAAAATGGCCTGAGGCAGTCTCCATCATATTGTCAGGGCCCACTTGCATAAATCAATTCTAGCGATCAGATTGTCATTAGGAGTTCTTATTTGATAACATGGATTAATGTGGAGAGTGTGTAGCTTGATACTTTCCACACCATGGGGACACCATGCGTCGTTTTGACCCACTGTGTCAAAATGTCAAGGATTACACATGGCTTGACACACACGTGGGTTGACAGCATTAGACTGTGTCAATATGTCAAGAATCACATCTGGCTTGACACACCTGGTTTGTGAGCATTAGACTGTACAAATTGTGTGAATATGTCCAGAATCACATCTGGCTCGACACACCTGGGTTGACAGCATTAGACTGTACAAACTGTGTCAATATGTCAAGAATCACATCTGGCTTGACACACCTGGCTTGACACACTTGGCTTAACACCCATGGGTTGACAGCATTAGACTGTACAAACTGTGTCAATATGTCAAGAATCACATCTGGCTTGACACACCTGGCTTGACACACTTGGCTTAACACCCCTGGGTTGACAGCATTAGACTGTACAAACTGTGTCAATATGTCCAGGATCACATCTGGCTTGACACACATGGCTTGGCACACATGGCTTGACACACCTGGCTTGATAGCATTAGACTGTACAAAGTCTGTCAATATGTCCAGAATCACATCTGGCTTGACACACATGGCTTGACACACCTGGTTTGTGAGCATTAGACTGTACAAAGTGTGTCAATATGTCCAGAATCACATCTGGCTTGACACACTTGGCTTGTCAGCATTAGAATGAACAATGACATACTTTAAATGGTCTTAGCGTTTAACACATTCATACAAGTAGGCTTTTAATTTCTACAAAACAGTCTTGAGCATGACTATTATGACTGTTGTAAGTCATGATGCTAATGCTAAGATTGTTTTGTGCATGTGGGCCTAGATGTAAGCAACTGAGCAGTGAAGTGCTGAAGAGATGTTATGAAGCAGAATGTGGTATATTAGGTTACAATGGACAGGGACAGACGGAGAAATGGACCTGGAATCGTCGGCATACACTTACCACTGATGCCTGGGGTACGCATAGAGAGATGAAAATAGAAACATCAAAATGAAGATGGTTTTATCCGGGTACGCTCATCGCATCGAATGGGAATTCAATTGGTTACACAAAAGCTCCTAACGCAAATCTAATCAGTGTGCTAAAGTGATATGACTAGAATTAATTTGCCAAAAAAAAGAAATAAATCTTTGATATAAAAAAGAAAATGATGTCACATGATGAAATAATTGATTTTTAAGGAATATAATCGTTCATATTTGTCTTTGAAACTTTCAGGAGATTCATCATTGTCATATCGTGCTTATCATGAATTAGAAATTTATTTCCTATTAATTTCAATTCTGTGTAATATACAAGCAGAAGAACTGAAGGGGAAGGAATAAAATATGTCTCTGGTAGCCTCAAGGATACAGAATACCACTACCAAAAGCTAACATAAATAAATCAGTCTAATTTC
Organism: Haliotis cracherodii; assembly: GCF_022045235.1. Classification (NCBI taxonomy): domain Eukaryota; kingdom Metazoa; phylum Mollusca; class Gastropoda; order Lepetellida; family Haliotidae; genus Haliotis; species Haliotis cracherodii. The sequence goes on from NW_027266341.1 coordinate 35,913,977, forward strand.
AGAATCTCTCAAAATAGCTCCAGTTGGGGAGGAATAAAGCCCACTTTCGATAGTAAGGAAAAGTGTTCATTAGAAAGGGGTTTAACGGTAATATTATTCTATCATGCTTTCGTTTCTCTTAATGTGTGCATATGCAACATTCTAAAAGGTCATATAGATCAATCACACGATTCTATGCATGCTTTCTCAATTCCTGTATTGTTAATACGACCCAAAAGTGGTATCATTAGACGATCAGCACCGAGTCTCACTACTCATTATGTTATCAACCTTCCTGCCTGTCTGAAGGACCAGTGTAAGGAGTTGTAGGTCACCCACCTGCCACCATGTCATCCGAACTCTCCAGCAGCTCTAGCACCCGGCCAATGAGGCCCACCTCTGTACATGCGTGCAGGTTCCGGCGACTCTTCTTCAGTGTGGCTGTGAACACACTCCATATTTCTGCCTATGAACACAAACAAAAGGACTAGGTGAGTAAGGTTTGATGCCTCCAAGCAAATGGGCGAGTGAGTGAGTGGGTGAGGATGTGAGTGAGTGATTGAGTGAGTGAGTGAGTGAGTGAGTGAGTAAGGTTTGATGCCTCAAAGCAAATGGGTGAGTGGGTGGTTGGTGCCCATAAGTATAAAGAATAACATATACTGAAAAAAGTGGCAAAGGTTCAGTTGGTACAGAATGTTGAATGTGTGAGTGTTTGAGTGAGTGTTTGAGTGGTTGAGTGAGTGGTTGAGTGAGTGGTTGAATGGTTGAGTGAGTGGTTGAGTGGTTGAGTGGTTGAGTGAGTGAGTGAGTGAGTGAGTGTCCTTAACACATTGTTCCCATGTGGGGAATCAAACTTAAGCCTTCCGTTGTGATGAGCAACCCCACAACCTTCTATCTATATACAATCTATGCCAAACACTTCTGAGACTACTCACCCGAACATCATTTTCAGTAGAGTTTAGTGTTACCATATGGGCTATCATTAACTGAGCTTACTAGACCAAACAGAATATTACTGGACTCAGACAATTGGTTAAAGTCGGAGACTGCATATGAGCTTCAGACACTGTACTTATAATGAAAATCAGCCCAGCATGCCCAGAGAACTCTCAACCACTAGGCTACCAACTGCCCTTACTATTTTGGGTACATATATTTCTTTGTCAAACGAATGGGGAGCGAGTGAAAGAAGTGTTCAAACTGCAGTCAGTAATATTCCAGCTATTATCAGAATGGCCAATATGATGGCAGTCTGTAAATACTGGACTCTTGACCCGACAATCCACTGATGACATGCATCAACCAAGTCAGCAAGCCTAATCATCCGATCCTGTTAGTTACCTCTTATGAAAAGCATGGGTTGCTGTCGACCAATTCTAACCTGGATCTTCACAGGGCGCTGATGGTTCAAATTCAGCAGCCTCCATTGAAGCCCATAACCATAATGTCATAGAGGTCAATTAAGTCTTTCAGACAGCATTGATGTAGTCAAGGGCTTGGAGAGTTAGCAAAAATATTCCATAAGTTTTGATGATGAGATCATGATCTTGGCTTGCACCAATTCTTTCTGTTCTCATAGTATGAACTGGATGCACATTCAACAATCTATACGTACACACAGAGAAATATTCCCCATGTCTTTCGGGAACGTTTTAAGAATGCATATCAACAAATTGGAATTAACTGGGCTTAATACTACTTTGACAGTATTTCAGTTATATCATGGCACGTCAGCTTTTATTGAAGGAAATCCAAAAGTAACACAGATGTGACTACCCTGGTCAATCCAGTCTGGAGGATCATAATCTGGCAATAGCTGGGAATATATCTGACCTAACAACCAGCAGTTCCTGCAATACCATGGGACACAACTCACAGGCAAATGATGCACTTCGGACCATACGGCCACCACCCTAATTATTATCGAGCTGGGTCGAAACTGCTGCTTGAAAATGACAAATATTCTCTCCACAGTAATGATAGTTTGCAAGCAAAAAGCATTGACAAAGAATTACATGCTAACGTGTGTATGTATTTGCTCTAGTGTACCACTATGTATGTACACACTGCCCAGAATATAATAACCACAGACAACACACTGGCATTCTCTACCCATGACAACCACCATCCTCTGCATATCCCGAATCTTCTCTCAAGAGAAAAGGTTCCCTATTTTCCAATCTCTCTTGATAAAGTTAAATCACGTACATGTTACCTCATCGTAAACTAGGCTCAGACATGCCCCTCAGAGGCTCTCCAGCATAATCTGTGGAACAGCCATTCAAGTTATGCAAAGACCTAGGATAAACACAGACAGAGCAGTCCCCTCCTCTTGATTTACTGAGGAGTACAGAACCTCCAAAATTGGTCTTCATGCTGAATTATCTCCATGGAAGACACTGAAAAGGGGCCATGTCTCAAGTAGTAACTGAGTATATTTAAGGCTGAAAAAGCCAATCTTGAACAAACGATTTTTTTGTGGGTGCCTTCATTACCGGCAGCTGTGTTTGTTAGTTGGTCACTGGGCTGTTCAATCACAATATTAATCTTCAGACTTAGGGTCTGGAATCTTTTTGGTAAACATATAGATTACAGTCAAGTGCAGAAATGAGAAGTAACCTTATTCAATTAAGTTCTCCTCCCGAGCTGGAGTGTTTAAGGATGATATTGGAACATAACCTGGAGAAGAGCCTTCATGATGTGGTCTTGTCAGGCAGCAAGACCTTACTCCTGGGACGCCCGAGTCACGTAATATTTCCTTCAGTGGAGTAAGCTCAGTTAATAACTGCCCATATTTATAAAGAATAACATATACTGAAAATAGTGGCAAAGGTTCAGTTTGAGATGGGGGACTTGGTACACAATGTGAATGAGTGAGTTGGGTGTAACGCCACTTTTAACATTATTCCAGTTATATCACGGCGTGTCGGCTTAATGTTGGAGGAAAGCCCGAAGTGATGCAGGTCTCAGATGTTTACCACTTCGCTGGAACCCACGAGCATGGGCATGGTGCTGACAAATCTAGAAACATAATCAGGGCGAACCAGAACTCGAACCCACAATCATACCGGGTAGATTTCTGGCGTGCCCAAGGGACGCAACTCTGCACAGCGAATCGCGGCGCCTTAGACAACTGGACCACCCATGCCCCAAAGTGTTGAATGAAGTGATAATGACGATGACTATGATGATGAATTATTTTCATGATTGTAATTCATTGATAAGTCATTTGTGCTTCAGTCAAATTTATTTTCGTCAGTCGAAACTGTATGGTTTAAGAGTCTTTCATAAATGTTCTTTGGTCTTATCTAGTTTCTCATTATCATTGATAATCCATAGACATAACTGAAACTTTATTGTGGAGGTGAGACGAACGTTGCATTCAAGGCTATTGCACCTATATAGCATATGTGTGTGTTTGTGTGTGTGTGTGGTGTGTGTGAGTGTGTGTGAGAGAGAGAGAGAGAGAGAGAGAGAGAGAGAGAGAGAGAGAGAGAGAGAGAGAGAGCTCACTGAGATTCCATTCCTCAGTTTAACATGAATACCCCACTCAGACACAGTATACTGACTCCGAGATGACCAGTCTTTGTTTTAGCCCCTTAATGCCCAGCGCTAGGCAGGGTAACAACAAGTACCATCTTTTGGCATGAAACGGCTTCGGATTGAACACCCAACTTTCCACTCTCCGGGCAGATGCTCTACCTCTAGACCATGGAGGCGGTCCTTTTTTAGGAGGGTCACACTAGGTATGCGTAGTAAGCAGTAAGCCGAGTGATGTCACTCAGGACTGTTGTGGTATGCTACTGCAATCCTGAGACTAGACAGAATATGTATTGACTCGATGCTAAAATGATGTGACATATTATTGCACTTGTGCCTGTCATATACTATTCATCTTAACACTTGTTTCAAAACTTTCAAACATTCGGAAACACTAATCTGAAATTCTAATTCTTATTTATATCCGTGCTCATTCACAATAACATCAAATGCAGTGGTATGTTCACATCTGAAATATCTCATAAATGTGGCCATTCTAAAGTAAACAGGTGCTGCTCCAAAGTCCAAGAGAACTATCCACTGGGTCTACTCTGACAATGCCATATGTGTTGATGAGGCGATGGCATGCCAGAGTTCTGCTCCAGAGACCATAGATGCTAACAACTTCAGTGAAGCATCCCCATTTATCACAATTGTCTAACAATTGCTTTCTTTCCACATTCAGTCAATTCCCTTTCCAAATGTTACCCAATTGTCTCCTGTTTTCAAAAACTAATTGCCTTTCAAACATCGCCAGACTTTCACCAGTTCATGTCCAATCAAAGCCATGGAACCGTTTAAAGGTATGGGTAAAAGCCCTCATGGTTGTGCGATTGATAGGTTGATATGACATACCAAAATAGTCTTAAGTGGTTGAGTCAGAAATCTGAAGAAATTCTAATTGGGAAACTGGCTGCAATCACTGTACACTTTGTTTTTCTGGCAAAAAAGATAATACCAAAATAAAAGTTGAGTATTTGTCTTCAGAATAGTCAGTTCAAGCACTTGTTACAGATTCGTTGGAAAATTTGTAAATTAATAAAGGGTATCTTCACATGCCAAATCAACAGGACTAGTTTAACATCCCACACAATGCCACAGACCTTTAAGTGTTAGCTAATGATCAATCTGTGAAGGAAAGCTAGTAGGGGTTTCAATAATAATGGTCCATTTGTCAAGCACTTACTTCCATTATAACATGTTCGATTAGGCCCTCATTTCGTCAAAACACACTGACAACACATAAAACTACAGACAGAAACAGTTACGATCTTCCATGTTTGCTTGTGGCTATACTGTAGCCATCACTTGAATACAACAATACAGTTACACCACTTTAAACTCCTATAAGCCCATGAGTGTCGACAAGCGGGACTTGTACCAGACACAAACACAGTTGGAAGGCTGGTGTATAGAATTAGACATGTTCAGACAGTAGGGGAGTCAGTCCTCTTGCAGTTTGGCTTAATCACATCTAAATCCAGGGCCTTTGTCACAAAGCAATCTTAGAGCTATGACTACGTAAGCCTATGTTAAGGTATGGGTTATGATCAGCTTAATGCTAAGATGGCTTTGTGTAGGTGGGCCCTGAACACAAAATACTTGTATTTCAAGTATATGCTTACCAAATATATCTCAATTCCAATATGACAAACACCATCGATCCATTGCTTCCATACCCTTGTTTAAGCCTGATTCAAACAAAAAGAAGATCCATCAGAAGATGACAAATGCCCCGGCCCCCACAATAGCAATTAAAAGGCACCACTTCAGCCTCTGGTTAATACATGTACCAAGTTTGGATGAAAAATCTTTCCTGATTTTCCAGTTATGCTCCGGAAACAAAATATGGGCGGACAAATGGATGGACAGTTGGACAGGTAGACACAGACAGTCCAGATGCTAACTATTTCTCCCTGCATTACATGCCTGGGGGGATAAAAATGCTAAAAATAGCCATCCAATCAAAGTACACTTGAGCAAGAGATATCTAGTGCTAAGTATGTGATATGAGAGACGGAGATGGTGATGCCACTTCAAAAGAGAAAAAAATTAGGGGAAGGATCGAGGGTATTTATCCTTGGCCAGGTGAAATGGGGTTAATGTCATGTCCAAGATTATTGCACTTATATAGCGGCATGCATGACCTTCCACTTTCCGGGCGAACGCTCTACCACTAGACCACGGAGGCGTTCATATTTATCATAATGGTATGGAGATATAATACACTGGATAATCAAGGGGGCAATGTTATTGGGAGTGATCACTTGCTGGTGATCTATTCTAACCAAGTATCGCCATGGGGAGTGACAAAAAGGACATAGGTCATTTACAGTTAGCACTTTCTTGAAACCCAATGGCACAGATAATTAAAACTTGGACTGACCAACAATAGAAATCAGGGTAAATCTTTGATGCAAACCCATTACCAACACATCCTGGCAAAAGCTCCTCACAGCGATAGCCCGTTTGCAGAGCTCTCAACACTATCACTGTCACCAGTCAAAGCTGTGATAGGTGTCTACAACCATGCTTGGAGTTGAACTCCAACTGACTCACACAAGCTAAATTATCTTTTTTGTGTGTCAATTTGAATTTCTATTTCATTTCAGCTGTAATGTTATTGGTACAATAAGAATGTAAGGGTGATTTTCCGTCCGTCTGCAATCTCCAACCAATCTGATCAAACAAACAAAAGTGTAAATTCATCTGGGAATACATAAACCTTACCAAATGTTACTTCATTCTGGGTTAGAGGGCAAATTTAAAGATTTTTGTTATGGCCGTGCCCAAACTGACAGCATGTTACCGAGAGTGTAACAAAGGGACACAACTCTGCCAAGTAGGATATGATACCTTTGCCACATGCCCCTCAAGTCATCTGAACTTTGACATTTATCTGCTTTTGCCTTAACCACCTGCATTCCGATTCCAAATGATCAATTGGATCTCTCTAACTTAGCATGTAAGCTTTATGATGTGAGCAGAGAAACGGGTAGAGGATCTTGCAACAAAATTCAGAGGTCCTTGACATGCAATATCCTGCTCTTCAGACTGAGCAAGAAGTAAAGTGAATGCCACTCGTGGGGCAATGTCGGTCAGGTCTAGGTGGACATCCACTCAGAGTTGCCAGGACAGCAGCTGTGGCTGGTATCTCCAGATGCCTGACCACAACAATGGCTGCCCACTTGAGGGAAAGGTTGTATCAAAAGTAAAGAACAGGTCACAAACTGACAATTGACTTTCTCATTGTGCACATAGGATTAAGCAAACAATTGCAAACCAAACAAGGGATGAAGAGGGTCTATTCAGTGGCAGAATCCCTGTGTCTCAACAAAATGTGACTCAATTTCCATTAGATAAAAATTGATATATGGTCCCTACTGATGATAAAAGCTGCCATGAAGTCCAGATGGTCAACTAGCTGGAATTCAGTGTCAACCTCAACTACTATTTCATGGTCAGGGCTTCACACATAAAACCAAGAAAATATTGCAAAATGATCCTGCAGACAAGCTCCTTCACATATTTCAAAGCAATAATATGTCTTCTTTCTCCCAGATTTCTCTGTGAGCCACGCCATGACATGCCCTATTGCCAGGAAACACGGAAAGCCACTTATCACCAAGAAATAACCGTTTTTGCCCCACTGAAGAGTGCCAACAGAAGCCTTTGTTATTGGTCAAATCTCTATCACTTATCCATGATCTAGTGAGTGTTGACATAAGGGATTGCCCTTGCAGCAGCGGGGTTGTTTTCCTTTACAACATGAAGTGGATGTTGCACAATACTGACATCATCTGCACGTCATATTCTGCCAACTACAGCCTTTTATCATTGGAGATCCGTGAACGGATGGGAATTCTAATTTGAAGTTGGGTGATAAAAAACAGAAAAATGTGTTTAATAATGGAACGGTTGCTCTCACACTGAAAGTGAATATGTCATATTCTTGCAAATAGATCTTTAAAAAATTTGGATCCGGCGTCCACATTTCTATAATGGCCACCGAGTGTGGCCCAGACAAAGATTAGACACATCCAAGGAAATGTCCAGATTGACAGATAGTCTGTCATGACATTCTGAGGCTGTGGGCTGATGGCATTGTTCTAGCAACCAATTTGGGACCACCATTGTCTGAATAAACATCGAATTCAAAAGGCTAAGTAAATTACCCATGACATCCATATGCCTTGAATCACTTAATTGCCTTTATCTAACAGATCCCGATTGTTAATATACATTCAACTGTCTGCTATCCTGAATATGACTGACTCCATGGTCCATAGAGAAAGAGTTGAGAGAAAGTTGTTATCCTTACCCTTGCTAGGGTCAGGCTGGGTGCTCCAGGGCACCAAGACAACAACGACTACCACTATGAACTTACCTGGCACACAGTGCTCCCTGTGTGTATATATCTACACTTGTATATACCGCAAGCTCTCAAGTCCATGTTGTCACTTCCTACCGAGAACTGTACCCCTTGTACATATGAGTATGCCAATTAATCATGAAACCAACGTGTTGTTAACATAGTGAGTAAGAGAAGCGACTGAGAGAGATGAGTTCAACCTGATCTAAAGAAAAGTTCAATCACATCAGTTTAATATTGGAAGGAAGATCAAAGTCATGTGTGTCAGAGTCATTTTCTCATTTTTTTGTGTAACCCGTAGGCACAGGTCTGATGATGACAATCCAAGGATCAGAGTGTGAGACTGAACCCAAGACGAGAGGGTAAAGCAAGCTAGTTCCCAGAGCATGACACCTTCATTACCCTCCTGGTATCATTGCTGTCACAAGCAAGCAAACTGCCATTACAAGAATCTTGAATTTCCACTCAAACCCCAAATGTCGTGACATTTATATTTCACTGTATGTCTGGTGGGAATGTCATAAAAGTTAATTGGCAAAAGGTTTAGGGCTATTTCCCAGATGAATTTATGTTTGATTTGTTTAATCAGATCGGTTCGAGATTGCAGATTAACGGAAAAGCAACCAAGACCCGTACATCTCCACAGTACTTGTTACATGACAGTTTGAATTTCTATAATTATAACCAGCTAATTGTAGCAAGCTTGGACCACTCAGCAACAAGGGGACACAACTCTGCACAGCTAATTGTACCACGCTTGGACCACTCAGCAACAAGGGGACACAACTCTGCACAGCTAATTGTACCACGCTTGGACAAATCAGCAACAAGGGGACACAACTCTGCACAGCTAATTGTACCACGCTTGGACCACTCAGCAAGTAGGGGACACAACTCTGCACAGCTCATTGTGGCATGCTTGGACCACTCAGCAACTAGGGGACACAACTCTGCACAGCTAATTGTACCACGCTTGGACCACTCAGCAACTGGGGGACACAACTCTGCACAGCTAATTGTACCACTCAGCAATCTCTGCCTAGTCAATAACATGAGGTGTCCTTGTGGTTAACATCATTGCTTGACAAATGAAAGACATCTGCAATACTGCTGAAACTGGCAAACAGCGCTATTCAATCGTGGATTAATCTGACACTGCAAACTACTGTGAGATATCCAATATCCAATATATCTCTATCATTACATATAACATCATGTTTTGCTGCATCAACATGGCTGTGATGAATAAGGCAGTGGAACAATGTGTCCCTGAAGCAATCAATTGTGACTCCGTGGTTGAAACATTACACCAGCAGTGATCAGTTCCCCTCACAGAAACATAATGACAGCTTGTTCTTTAGGAAGTCGTCTAAAACAGCTACATCAGCATTGTGCTGAGGTGCAGACAAACATTCTCACAGATCCATGACTTTCTAGATATTGGCCATAGTTGGGTGAAACATAATCTGTTATACAGATACTGAAACAAGTATATTCAATACAGCCCATGTAAGTCTATAATCATGTGCAAGTCTATATTACTGCAGTCAGAAACAGAAGAGTCTCTGGGCTCCTTTTTGTTATATTTTATACAGATAATTTAACAACTGTTTTTTCTGTAAAATATGTTCATTTCAGAGACAAGATGTCAGTCTAGGTGAACTACAACTTGATGTAAATATTTATTGTTAATTACCAGCAGTAACACAAAATAGGTAGATAATCTTTCCACATGAACTATGTCTCATTTTAAAGTTTTTATAGATGCTAAACCAAACTCATTTAAATGAGATCTAACTGCTTGCTTCTTCTCCACTGAGCCTCATGGTCATCCTATTACAGGTCACGTCAGAGGGGTACACAAAGTGTATGATCTAGACAACCAGTTGACAGACTTTATTTTTGTGGAAGCCTTGGTGGCTAAGTGGGTTAGATGGCAGACATTGTGTGGTGGCGATTAGATGCCTCTAGCAGTGTGGGTTCGAATCCTGAAGGGGACTCAACCCCATAAAGAAATAGAAGCTGTACTTTACTAAGTACCAAGTCCCAAATACAGTAAACTACGGTTGTAAAGAACTCAAAGGGACCACTAATTGTAGTTTGTAATAACTGTAGTTCATTATAAGCATATATAAAGCCTTTATACAACAAATGGCCGGGAGTAAAAAATAAGTCTGTTATATCAGTCAGTTTGTTATAAGCGTGTTTGTTACAAACGTAGTTTACTGTATAACATTTGTTATAAAGGCCACCATGTAACTTTCTCATGGATTTTGCAATAGATCACACCTGAGGTCTAAATTGATAAATTATTATTGTCATCATATGTGAAAAACGGTTCCACAAAAGTTAGAGGTGTTAATCAACAACAAAATACCACAAAGTTCAAGCTGTTTCCAAATGATTTTTCAGTCTGTCTATAGAAAGTATCATCAGTTTTGCTCATCCTCCTCAGAGATTGGAAACATTCTTCTTCATAACTTACTTTACTTATCTGCCAAACAACAGTATCACAAATGGGGAATAAATATAAAGTTTGGAGAACAACTTTGCATCTACAAAGTCAGTGAGCCAGTGAGCCTGACCACCTGATGCTGTTTGTCGCCTCTTACAACAAGAATGGGTTGCTGAAGACCTTTTCTGAAACCTTCAGACCTTCAGTCTATCAGTTCCTTCCTCCAGTATCCCCCACACTCTTACACACTGATCAGTTCCATGCACTAAGTGACTCTGACTACAAGCACCTGTATCACACCAAACTCACAGATTGATTAGCCTGAAGGAGTGAGTGAGTGAGTTGGGTTTAACACCGCTTTTAACAGTATTCCAGTTATATCACAGCATGTCAGCTTAATGTGGGAGGAAAGCCCGAAGTGATGCAGGTCTCAGGCATTTATCACTTCGGTGAAACCCACGAGCACGGGTATGGTGCTGACAAACCTAGAAACATAATCAGGGTGAACCGGGATTCAAACCCACAAACATAAGTCTCTGGCGTGCCTTAGGGACGAAACTCTGCACGGCGAATCACGGCACCTTAGACGACAGGGCCACCTGTGCCCCATTAGCCTGAAGGATGCGCCCAGGTGTCACAAATCAATATGGGTCATTATCAGTGTACACTCTATTCTGTGCCAGGTGGAGATGGACGTGTTTACAATGCTGCCATATTGGCACTTACTGGAATACAACCTAATAACCTCTGATGTGTCATCACAGTGTTCAAAATACTTTTATGACCCAACAAGACAGTCGGGCAGCTGACCCATAAATGTTGCATGCCCATCTTCAAAGCTACCTGCCCGCATTCAGACAAAATTGAATTTAAATGCATCCTTGCGTTCTCTTTTTCGAGCCACTAAGAAGTATTTCTGGTTATGTGTCTTAATGTCAATCCCAATACACTAAAATTGAAACTAGATCGACCAATGAAAGCGTAGTTACTTCCTTTCATCCAGCATTAATAATGGATCGTGACGACGGTATGAGAAAAATCACGCAAAGTAAGAGATAAATCGTTTCTTGATCCAGTTAAAATAATGCAAACAATTACTTGAGAAATTACCAGGTAAAGTGAAAACATAAGTTGTCTTAAAAAAATCTGCCAGACAGTCTAGCAGGTGGAGGCAAATTTCATGCAGCCCAACAGAAAAGTCACCAGCCTTGGGCAGGCAGGCAGGCAGGCAGGCAGTTATTTTTGAAACTGCATTACACTCATCTAGTATTGTGACTGAATAATGAAACACTGTGCCTCCTTTTGTGTATCCAGGGGTCGACACCATGAACTCCAATTATCCCACAGCTATGACTGACGTGTGGTTTCATAGAACTAGATTCTGTGAATATTCTGACAATGCTTGTGTTAACCCCCTCTGAGAAAAAGTCTGCTGTATTTATTTCTTGATTTTTACACTATTTTGCTTCATAAAAAGGCAGGCTATTTAAAATATTAGCTCAACACTCTAATACAAGTGTGATCGGGTGGTCAGGCTTGCTGACTTTGTTGATTGAATGTCATCGTATCCCAATTGTGTGGATCAATGTTCATGATGCTAATCTCTGGATTGTCTGGTCTAGACTTGATTATTTACAGACTGCTGTCACACAGCTGGCATATTGCTGAGTGGATACAGATACACATTCAGCCAGCTGACACATGAACGTCAGGTGAGGAGGTGAAATGAGGTTTAAGGTAGCGTTCAAGATCATTGCACTGAAATAGCAATGTGCATGCATGTGTGTTTGTGTGTGATTGGTTAATATTGATAGCCCATTGAGGTACCATGATCCAGTTTTAACATGGATACCTCACTCCAAGCTGACAAGTCCTTGTCTTATCCCCTTGTCTTATCTCCTTGATGCCAAGGGCCAGGCAGAGTGACAACAAGTACCATCTTTTAACATCTCAAACCACCGAGGGCACCGACCTTCCGCTCTCTGGGCTGACCTTCTATTCACTTCAGCAATGAGGTGGTAAAAAAGCTGGCCAGCATCCCCCAAATGATAACTTATAAAAGGAATTTATAATATGCCACTTAAAATGGGCGTCAAAAAACTAGTTTAGGAAAAGTTACCAATATATTTGATTGTGAATATTTTGTAAGAATTACCCAACACAACGGTTCGAGCTATGGAAGAACACATTTCAGAGGACCTCTCCCAGAGCAATACACCACATTGACGTTAATCAAATCAAACAGAATAAGAAACATCAATGCCTTAGGGTATTAAGACTCATATCTCTGTCACAGGAATCCCAAATAAATGGAACAATACAAATTGAATACTCTCCCAAATAACAATATCTCAGTAAATCAGATCTTTTATTCTGATTTGGCATCTCTTTTCATCAATATCTAACAAATCCTTCATAGATGGTTACATCAGGCTTTTCTGATTCATGTATATCAAAAATGAACCTAAACGAGCAGTTCCAAATGGAGAATAATGGCTGTTATATGTTCTGGATACTTAGCACCTGCACCTTGACCTTGGAGTCTACACCAAAATGGTGGTTTACTGAGGAAACATATCGTGTGTTTTATTTTATTCCAAGCAGAATCTCAGACTGACATCAAATACTGCTGAACAATCAAGAATCTTGAAAGGCAAAATTGTTTAAAAAAACAGACATCTGACTGTCTGAAAACCCCATGAAAACCCCATTTAACTGGCTGTAATAAGTTCTGTTTCCACCCTTGCCAAACAAGGATGGAATTTCTGGGCTCAATCGTAATGACACTGGTGGCTATTATGAGTTATGTCCCTTCTATGCCCCTCCTATTGACCAATCAGATTCCACCTCTCATTGTATTTGTTTGAAACAAAATGGAGGAGCCCAGTCAATATCATCTGATCGACGATCAAGATATTGTAATAAAACGGGTCTTACCCCACAGAGAGCATCAAATCACATGAGCACCTTAACTAAAAACATGAAAGGATTTGGAAAATATTTGTTGACGCCCAGTTGACGGTATGCATCCTTTGCAAATACTGCAGTCGACCGAAATCTGCATGTTGAAATCCATGTTGTTTACGAACCGGATGTCTAGTTCAGTATGCGATTTTGATTGGATTATGCATAGACTCATCAGTCCAGCCAAAATTTAACTCCATAATTCCAGCCTAGTTTGGCAAGGTGGAAACTGGACTTTTACTACCTTGCCTTGGGAAGATGCATACAAGTGGGTTAATGTTTAATATTTTGTCTGAAAGTTCAAACTTTATTAATACCTGCAATATCTCTTGGCCTGGTATGAAATATAGATGATAAACATAAGAGAAGTGTCTGATCTCACGGGTTGTCGTGGCAACACACAGAGAAAAACAAGTCTGCTGCCATGTTAGTTCCACAATCTTTAAGTGGTAACATACCTAGTACCTACTCCATCAATCCTAGTCTTCATTATCCTATGATGGTCTATATATTTCAATACTGGTTTGTTTGTTTGTTGTTAGGTGCTACACTCAGCCATAATCCAGTTATATGACTGAAACCTGTAAATAAGCACAACAATCCAGTGATTGACATCATGAACATCAATCTCGCAACTGGGATATGGTGACATTTATCAACCAAAGTCAGTGAGCCTGACCACCTGGTCATGGTTGTCGCCTGTTACGACAAGCATGGGTTACTGAAGACGGGTTTCCATCCTGTCTCTTGACTGTTCTCTTTCATCCTCCACAGAATACCTCCATGAACAAGAGGGCAGTTTGCTGGACACAGCTTCCCCACACAATCTCATAGCTCAATAAACACAGGGGCAATCAAATCAATTAATTTTCCTCGCAGAACATGAGAATCTTACTTCCTCACAATACCTTGGTAACTTTCTGCAAAATGTATGCTTTCGTCTCCAAAATCAATAGGATTATCGTGAAACTTATCTCCAAACTCCATTATTATGAGATCGATTTGATGGTCTGCAAGTTGATGAGGTTTTACAGTATCATCAAACTGTATTCAGTTTCCTAAACATGGCTTTCTTGTCATCAATGTCAAATTCATGAATAACCACAAGCTTTGATGCAAGACATTTTCTTCTTCCAAGTTATCCAAAAACATAAAATAAAAGAAATACACTTCCTTGCCAGCCATTATTACTCATTATTCTTGCATGCTTAGGTGGTGGCATCACTTCATCAAATGCAACACTGAGCATTGATTGGGATGGGCTCACTAAGTAGTATTATGTATTCCTATCCCGACTTGTGGCAAGTTCAGCATCTGCAAGAAGTCCTCACCGAAACTATCCCGAAATCTCCCTGATCAATACCACTGATCATAACCTACTATGCCTGAGGACATACCACAGACTATTAATGTGATCAAGTGTTTATTTGTGCTTATATCAATCATATCATAATTGGACATACTGTGCAGGCTTATTTCTGCTGTTGGATTTATTCTTCGGTTTTCCTGGTTCCTAAAGACCGTTAAACAGTGTTCATTTGAGTTGGTCAAAAAGTGAGATCCTCTTGGCCCACTAGGGACAAAATATTGGGATCCTTAAAATACATGTATTGTGGAAGACATGTGGAGGACATGTATTGGGTGAGACATTGTACTGTGGTCTAAGGACACTTCCAAATTTGACCTTCAGTGTCAAAAATGATGTGCGATGCTATTCTCTACTTTGACTTGTACCATATGTTCCCATGTTTTTCAGACGAAGATTTGACTTGCCTTTGCATGTGTTTGTGATGGGTGTTAGTGGTGGGGCAGCATATGCTTATCTTTTCTCAAACACCTGGCATCATCACTATTTGATAGTGACTCATAAACACTTGCTTATGATACAGTCTGCGTTGTACAATCCACTCTGATTTTAGGAGAGACTTCTTAAGACCACGGAAAGTGTTTTGTCGCTTTTTATTGATATATTAATGAGAACTGAGGCCGTCTAAGGAGTTTAATGGATCAATGGTCGCTCTTGGTAATGCTACCCTTCATCAATAACAGTGGAAGATCATTCCTTGCCTCATCCTATACAGTAGATCTTTGTGGAGTTGTCAGGGCGGAGTAGATCTCAAACACCCTATACTTGTCATCCAATTGTCATCTCGTAGCAGATTAGGTCCCCAGTACCTCATGCTCATTATTAGGGCCAAGTACCAATAGGTGAGGTGAAATGGGGCTCAATGTCACGACCAAGATTACTGCACTTTTATAGTGCTGCTTTTTCTAGTCTGGAATTAAGTGTTTCCTGCCCATCTTCAAAGTTACCTGCCTGCATTCAGACATTATAAATACTGAAACATCGCAAAAGGTAAGAGACAAATCAAATCAAATAAAACTGAATATGTCTTGAAATTATCTGCCAGACAGTCGGGCAGGTGGAGGAAAATTTCATGCAACTTGACAGAAAAGTTACCAGCCACGTGCAAATGGGCATGCAGTTACTTCGACAATGACTGAAATACCACCCCACAGTTTTAACATAAATACCCAACACAGACACAGTAAACTGACTTCTAGCCAACCAATCCTTGTTGTATTACCTCACAGCAGAGTGCCAGGCGGGGTAACAAGTCCAATCTTTCAACTGACCTTCCCTCCTCTGGGCCAGCGATTTATCCATTCAACCATGGAGGCAGTCTAACGACAAATAGGAACCTGTTCCAATGTGTAACCTGGCTGATTCCATTTCATCGTGACCCCACAGCTTGGAACATGCTCATGACATCCACCACTGGTTTTCCTGGCCAGGTGTTTTACATGCCGCTGTAATAAACCTGGCATACTGGCTGAAATATTGTATCATGGGGAATGTCTTTACCCATATTCCTAACCTGTAACCCTCACACATCAATATCATTTATCCAAGATGTTAAAGAAGTCTTAGCATGTTGAAGAAAATATGATTTTCTACTGCCCTGCAAAATAACCATCGTTGTGCAACAGCTGAGCTTCATGTATAGATCCACCCATATAGGGTAATTTCTTACTTAACACAGACATATCACCTGTGAGTGCTTCTAAATGAATCATGTGTCTGTGTGTCTGTGTGCATGCATGCATGCATTTGTGCCTGTGTGCTTCTGAATAGAACAATTAGATACGGAACGTGCTGGATTTTCTGCAAAGTACGTAGTTCTAAAGGGTCGTGTCTGAACAATTGTGTATTCTGCCCACTTTAGAAACTACACATTGACAAGTCTGACAGCTTGACAGAAATTAATAAAGACTTTTTTCTGATTACATCAGGAGATGACATATCTCCCTGGTCTGGTGCAATTCCGAAATGGAGTTTGGCTACTTATACCCACTTTTGGTTCATTGCCACTGGATACCTTCAGTTCAGTGAAGAAAAAAATAATGCTGTTGAGTATTTGTCAAAATCCCTAATCATCAAAAGGCACCAGTTCACCACTAGACTGATCTGTAGAGCAAGTTTCAGCAAGAAATGTTTTACGGTTTTGGAGTTCTGCTCCGGAAACAGAAAACGGACAGCTGACGGAGGGTCATGGTGATTGCAATATCCTCCTGTTTTTCAAACTGGGATCTTAAAAGGATAGGATGGTAGATACTGGCCAGACATAAACATGGTTTTTGAAAAATCTGGGTGATTTAATCTAACTTTGCAAGTGAACACAGGAGAAAACAAGTGTACAATCTATTGCTCTGGGCACATTTATTCACAGAAACACACGGCAAATCACTCACCGAGTTTAGTTTTGCATAACAGTATCATTAACAGTTTTAACCTTTATAAATATTTTAACACCCTAAAAATACATATGTTCAACTGTGTCTGAAATCTTAATATTTTCCATAGGTTCAAGGGTGGATAAAAATAATAATCTGCATTTATGTATTTCTGTCAATTTCTAACGTGCAGTGACATTTCATTGATGATGTCACACAGCTTGATGACATCATGCAACAAGTTCACAATGCAGTGACGTCAAGTCTTGTTAATAGCACACCAAATCTTTGACAATTTGACTGTCTCGCTTTATATTGGAGACAGATTAACTTAAAATGTCAATACACGACAGTTGAAGCAGTACAGTGAACACAAAGACATGACCAGCAGACAGCCATCGTCATTTCTCACCAATCAACACTTAGAACTCTTGCTGGTTTGTAGATTCCATCAGCTTGTTCCATGATTTGTCCTCAATGTTGTTTCTTCATCAAATGCCTAATGAGGACAGGCCAAGAGCAGAGCTCCAGATAACATTTTGAGAAATTGAGTTTTTATTCTAGAGTTTCTATTTCAATTGGGTTATTACATTTTTCATTGGGTCACTGGTATTGTTTCACTCATCTATTCATCACTATGTTGGGTTTTCCCCAAATAAGAGAACCTTTTAAGATTTAAAAAAAATGAAATAATGTTTTAGATGTATATAACTGTTCTAAATATATAGGTTTGACTCGGAAAGTAAATTAGCTCGTAAATGTGTTTCAGAAATTAGCTCCTTTGTACGCATGCTGAAAAAGCTTCATTGGGTATTTAAGTGTGCTTATTTTATATTTTTGAGTTTTTCATTTAATGCATGCATTTCTGTAGGCATGTTCATTGAAAGTAATTGGGTTTTGAATATTTTTTTTGGGGGGGGTATTTTACGCAAATACGCAGCTTATCTGTAGCTCTTTTATAGTTTCAATCAGATTATTGGATTTTCTTTTCTTGTTTTCATCAGATCTTCTTCACTTAATGATAGGCTGACCCTGTGAGCCATTGAGTATTTACTCACAAATTATTATTCACATTGGGTACTATTAGTTTTCCTCGGGTATTGAATATGTTTTCACTCCCTTGGGTTCAGTCTTTTGGGTATTTGTACACCAATAAGGAGATATTCAGACAAATATTTTCCAGTGACTTCTAATTGTTTGTGTGCTGCCCCAGATGTGTAACACATCACATGAACTCACAACAACAACAAGCAGGATGTATCATCCTTTGTATGCATTATTTATGTATGTGTGATCTGTGATGTGTGATGTGTGATGTCTGTAAAGAAATACAGGTAAATTGAAAAGGGTACATTGGGTAATTATTGGTTGGTTTGTTGTTTAACGCAGCACTCAGCAATATTCCAGTTATATGACGGCTTTATGTAAATAATGGAGTCTGGACCAGACAATCCAGTGATTGACACCATGAGCATCAATCAACGCAATTGGGATCGATGACGTTGCATCAGCCAAGTCAGCGAGCCTGACCACCCGATCCCGTTAGTCGCCTCTTACAACAAGCATAATCGCCTTTTGCAGCAAACATGGGTGGCTGAAGACCTATACTACCCCGGATCTTCACGGGCCCATGGGTAATTACATTGAGTGTTCTTTTACTTTTATAGTATTCAAAATATTTTTCATGCACATTTGTACATAAAAAAACATTCCTCCATTTAGTCCATGTATTTTACGTAAATATCTAGCTTGTCTTGAACACTGATGACCTATTTGCATGCCAGTCATTACAATAACAAGGTTCAAACTCTTCCAAACAGATTTCACAATCGTGAGCTTACGTTACATGCAGATATTGATCGGCCTTATGGTGACTTGGTACCGTCAACTAAAGGACATATCATGTCCACAATAATCATTATCATCCACATGAAACAACATGAGTTTTTCTTCTTGTTTCATATCTGATTACACTCAAATATTCATTTATATTCACCAGGCTGTTGACAGATCTACCTTCACAGTGATTATTGAACTGTATTATTCTATTTTGCATCTGCAATTGTGTATTGTAATATCATTACAATCATCTGCAGTACATTTTGTAAGGATTTAAACTGTTGTGTAGTGAGTTTAACAGGGTCGTTATGTGGGTCCTGACATGGCCATTGACACAAATCAGGTCACCTTTGAAGTAGATTCCTACACAAAGGATTGCGTACTTGCCTCCAGGATCTGGCAGCCATTGTGGCCATAAGATCTCCATTGTAAATCTCTTGACACCGAGCATGCGGTACATGCCTTGTCTTCCTATTCAATCAATGTTAATAAGTGTCAATTATTCCAAGCAAAATCAATTCATTGAGTGACCTGTGCTGGTTATCAATAACAAATCGATAGTCACGCTTTGACATTGGAGCAATGACATCCATCAAGTACCATGATCACTTGGTGTTCATTGAGGCATCGCCATGCTTCACGTACAAGATGTCACTCACACATGAGATTTACAAACAAGAATGATAAAGAGTGTCACAGAAAGAAATAGAGTTAATTTCAAAGCAGTTTCCACGCTCTGACAACACCTAATGACAATGCAAGAGGTCATTATAGATCACACCCAAATAGACAACGCTTCTACTACATTGTCAGTAAATGTGGCTTATTGACATTCAGCAATACAAGGCATTCATTATGGATCACATGTTTTATTGATCTTTTTTCAAAGTTGGTGGTGTGACCTCATAAAAGAATGGTCAGTACAAAAGAAGAGGGAAAAAGATGAAATGAAAGAAACATGTTAAGTGAATAACACGTGAAACCATACTCTCCCTCCTACATTGGCCTACTTTGAAGTTGTGTTCATAATGGAAGTTTTTCTTTTTCTTTAATTTTCTCAAATTTGCAAATTTTGTGGCAGTGGCCATCTGCAAACCAATTGATTAAAAAATAACATCGGATCATGGGTTGGAATCAGGTGAACAGTTTTCAAAGCAGGAACAGCACCAATTTAAAAAATGTTTGTACCGAAAATACTTGATTATCCTCTTCCTCCAACCCAGAATATGTTGAAGTGTGAGAATGCGTGTTTAACGTCACACACATCAATATTGCAGGAATATTCCTGCAATATTCCTGCAATATGAGTCATTGAGTCTCTTACATCCAGAGAAGGTTGGTAGGGACCAATTGTAACCTGGAATCCATGCGGGTTCTTTTCAAAGGAAGTTCATATTCACATCCAAAGTATGTTCATATTCACATCCATACTTATGACACATCCTGTCATGTTGCTGACATGTATCAATGGTTGAGCATTGATGGAATCTATTGATCTCTTCACCTGTAATGGAGCCGGTGCCCAGAGGAACAATGACAGCTGTCTGTTGTGCATTTCTCGTTACAACCCATTATAACCCATTATCATTACTGACAGACCAGTTGGTCTAAACTCTGCTTTGAAAAGTATTTCAGTTCTTGTAGGAAAGACCAAAGTGATGAAAATCTGAGATATGTATTACTCTGGTGAAACCCATGAGCACGGTACTGTCCTGATAAGCCATGATAAGATTGAAACTTTTGACCAGCGGATTCTTGTTCAACTAAGGGATAGCAAGAAACAGTGAGTGAGTGAGTGAGTGAGTGAGTGAGTGAGGTGAAATGGGGTTTAACGTCGCGTTCAAGATTATTGCACTTATATAACGACGTGCGTGAACGTGTGTGTGTTTGTTTTTTAGTACTAGTCCAGACTGATGACGATTTATAGTGCTAGCTCACTGAGATACCATGCTGCAGTTTAACATGAATACCCCACTCAGACAGAGTATACTGTCTTCAAGCTGACCAGTCCTTGTTTTAGCCCCTTAATGCCGAGCACCAAACAGGGTAACAACAAGTACCATCTTTTCACATCTTTTGGTATGACACGGTCGGGGATCGAACCCCGGACCTTCCGCTCTCTGGCCGGACACTCTACCACTAGACCACGGAGGCGGTCCGAGTGAGTGAGTGAGTGAGTGAGTGAGTGAGTGAGTGAGAGTATGTTTCAGAGCTTTAGCAATATTCCAGCCACATCATGGCAAAGGAACGCCAGAGTGAGTGCAAGAGTGAGTGAGTAAATGAGTGAGTGAGTGAGTGAGTAAATGAGTAAATGAGTGAAAGAGTGAGTGTGCAGTTGTACAATGCTTTCAGCAATATCCCAGCAATACACCATGGCAGAAATGGCCAGGGAACATGGGCTCCACACATTGCACCCATGTTAAGAATTAAAACCCAGATCTTCAGTGTGATGAGCAAAAGCTTTAACCTTTAGGCTACTCCAGATCAGTAGTGAAGAAGCTAACAACATGCAAGGCAATGGCCCTACAATCAGTATACAGAAGTAACCAATGCAACAATTCTTGTAAACATTTTCTCAAGTGAATCAACCCGTGAAGATTCCGGGATAGAATAGGTCTTCAGCAACCCATGCAGGCGACTAACAGAATAGGGTGATCAGGCTCGCTGACTTAGTTGATGCATGTCATCGATCCGAATTGCGTGGATCGATGCTCATGATGTCAATCACTGGATTGTCTGGTCCAGACTCGATTATTTACAGACCGCCATCATATAGCTGGAATATTGCTGAGTGAAGCGTTAAACAACAAACCAACCAACTCAAGTGAATCCTGCCGTCATGTAAATTATGCATTGTATTCAGGTGTTACTTTTTAAAGAGGATGCCTTAATGTAACCTTCTTCATTTTAGGATTCTCAAAACCACTGATTAAAAAAAATATTCCATTAATGGATTCTTTAAGTAGCTTAATTGCTAATCTACAGGCATATACCTTTTAACACAGAGATTTTTAAAGAAATTGACAAATTGTTGAAATCCGCTGACTCTGCATCTCCCATTCCTTCATCCTTCATGTATACAAGCACTGATGAGGGTACACTCACACGCACACATGAAATGAAGCACATGATCAGTCATCAGACCAATTTTCCACTTTCAATGCTGCAATATTGTTCAAAGGACAAAGCTGGACTTTTACCAACATCAAAGGACAGCACAGACATAAACATGCTTTTTCAATCACAAGCTCAATGCAGACACAGGAAAAAACGGAACCACATTTTCACCATAAATTCAACATGGATTGTCCAGTGGGTATTTGTGGACCAAGCATCTGCACAAATTCAGGCAGCGGCCATGACAGGAGAATGTGGACCCAAGCTCTGCTTGCATAGATGAATTTGTCTAAAATGCCCACACAATTGAAGATGGCTCTCCGTATGCCGATCTAGTTATTGGTTATCAATCCCATCATTCTCCTTCATCTTTATTTCCCTCACTTTATTTAATTACCTCTCGGGCACAACTTGCACATAAAAAGCCATGTTCCTAGTAATATGCCACAGAAGGTCTGCCTGGCTTGTACCACGTCTGGTTAGAAGATGAATGGCACCAGCGTGACCTGTTAGGGTGCACAAATCCTTTTGCAGCAACCCTCAAAGTGAACATAATTTTCCAACAGACAAATTGCTCCCAAAGTAATTTTCCAAGGAGCCTAATTGCTCCCTAAGTTACTTTTAAAGGAGATGGAAGATTTGGTTGTGATTGGAGCCAAATGGAATCCATGGAGCCACGACACCATCTCAAAATCATGAAGTAATCTCAATGTTAATCCCATGGACAGTTCATGTATTCTTCTGTATTCTCAGGATGCAATTGATGTTAAAGGAGGTCCTATTTGCCTTACCACAGTATAATGCACCAAATACAAGAATCAACGGCAGATAAAATTGGATTTTTAGCAATAAAGAAAAGTTTCCTTTGAATTGAATTCTGAATTCAAGATTAGGTGCTTTTGACTTGAGATTTATCATTCATCCCACAGAATCTTTCCAAGTGCTTCTAGGTGTAGATTTTAGTTGGGTTTCAGAAAAGAAATTGATATTAACCATCATGATATCATTATAAATTCTAAGCCAGGAGTTCACTGGCCATTCAGAACGTGCATTTTGTGCAAGTAACACTGCTGCAGCTATAGGTTGCCTCTACTTCCAGAATCAACAGATACGAGTGATTTCTCCATTACATAACATACAGGGTTGAAAATGGCAAAGAGGGCGGCATTCTGGTAAATTATCCGAATCTACAATGGTCTCGTTTGCAAGGGTAGATTCTAGGCACTTGCACCATAATGCAATGATCAATGGAAGTCCCTAGGGAAACTCTAGGCAAAGGGGGAAACATCCTGGTGAGCAGATGATGTGTCAATAACTTGAGCCTAGTGACATTCTGTTTGGTCAAGTTAGCACAGTTAATAATAATCCATAATAACACCCCAAAATCTACTGAAAGTGCCAAAGAGCAAGTTCACTCAAAAGCTTTGGGCACAGACAAGTGGGTGAGTTATGTTTAACATCGCTTTTAACAGTATTCCAGTTATATCCTGGCATGTCAGCTTAATGTGGGAGGAAAGCCAGAAGTGATGCAGGTCTCAGAAATTTACAATCTCATTAAAATCAGATCTTAGTTCTCGCTATCGCTAAACAAAGGTCTGAGGACATCCTATTACGTCTCTTACCAGATCATGAAAGTGACAGTCGGAATGTGTTTTCTAATCATGCTACCACGAAATATTTAACACGGGGTATTCCGGGTGTTTCGAAGCGTAGTCGCCAGTTTGAAACTAGTGTCGTAAAGCTCAAGAAAGCTGCTTTCTGATTGGCTAATGTCAGTCATTTCATTGGTCAGTCACAATTCGCGAAAGGTCCTTCTAACGTGACCAGTAATAGGATGTCTTCAGATCTTTGTTTAGCGGTAGCGAAAACTAAGATCTGATTTTAATGAGATGAGAAATTTACCATTTCAGTGAAACCCACGAGCATGGGTATGGTGTTGACAAACCTAGAAACATAATCGTGGTGAACTGGGATTCGAACCCACAATCATAGGTTTCTGGTGTGCCTAAGGGACTGAACTCTGCACAGCGAATCATGGCGCCACAGACGATGGTATACAATGGAGGGTGCATACTTTGAGACTACCAGTACACTAGGATCCCTCTTCCTGCTCCCAAGACTCACCTGCAGTGTGATGGGACATGTCTTCAGCAGCTGCAGCATGTGGAGGATGTTCTGCGCTTCCTGGATCACGAAGTTCACTTCAATGTCAAACTCTCCTCCCACCAACTGGAACAAGGAAAATATAATTACAATATGAGAACATTATTGTTTCTCTTAGATCACAGTGATTCAATGGTTGCAGTCAGTATACTCATGGTGGTAAGGAACAGGTCACTTATCATAGGTAACCGGTGAGATGGGGGGCACTACCATTAGGTATCACAGCTATAGGGTCGGGGGGAAGGGGCTGGTCAGATGGGGGGCACTACCACTAGGTATCACAACTATAGGGTCGGGGGGAAGGGGACTGGTCAGATGGGGGGCACTACCAATAGGTATCACAACTATAGGGTCGGGGGGAAGGGGACTGGTCAGATGGGGGGCACTACCAATAGGTATCACAGCTATAGTGTCGGGGGGAAGGGGCTGGTCAGATGGGGGGCACTACCAATAGGTATCACAACCATAGGGTCAGGGGGAGGGGGACTGGTGAGATGGGGGGCACTAACAATAGGTATCACAACTATAGGGTCTGTGGGGAGGGAAGGCCATGAAAAACTGATAGTCATAAATGTGAACATGGAAGGTCACGAAAAAATGTTACATTAAAGGGAGGTGGGGGTGAGGTGTTGTCAGCAAAATTGGATAGAGTCCAAAGACCAATCTCATCGGCTTCCACCCCCCCATACTAAACGACATGTCCGCTGCTGTTGCAAGAGTTCTAAAAGCCTCATACCACTCTTGCTCAAAAGTTGTTTCATTAAGGTTAAAAGATTCAAGGCCCGGAACGGTTTTCAAAAACTTTAATTGTAGACTATGGAGGACATTCCCAAATCTGACGCATCAGTGACAAATTTTATGTCCAATGCAATTCCCTATTTTGACTAATAGCAAATGTTCCCATGTTTTGTCAGGTGAACAATTGACTTGCCTTTGCATGTGTTTGTGATTGATGCCACCAGTAGGGCAGGATACACTCCCCTTTTTCGCAAACACCTAGTATCATCACTATTTGATAGTAATTCATAAACACATACTCATGACATAGTTGGAAATGTACAATCATGAATGGACTAGAGATTTCTTCTGATTATAGGAATGTTTGTTGTTGGTGTTATTCACATGATGATGTAAAACATCCATCCAAAGACTATCGACATGGTACCTCCATTATGACCTCTTGTCAACTAAACAATGACGAGGCATCATTGGAATTGTCACTCAGCAATATTCTAGTTATATGACAGTGGTCTGAAAATAATCAAGTCTGGATGAAACAATCCAGTGATTGACATCATGAACATCGATCTACCTAATTGAGATACAATGACATGCATCAACCAAGTCAACAAGTCTGACCACTCAATCCCGTTAGTCCCCTCTTGCGACAAGCATGGTTGCTGGGAACCAGATCTAAACCGCATCTTCATTGGTCCCTCTACAAATGTCACAAAGCAAAGATGTCCTCCTCAGATGACAGCCATATTGTATTTCCTGTCAAAGCTATACACCTTGATCAGGTTCGATCCCTCGTGCATTTTTATTGTTAGTAAAACCTATTAAAGTTCAGTTTTAACAAGTCTGGGTAGGTGGTCACAGTGTACTTGAATAAAATAAAGGTGTATTTTCTTCATTGGTGTCATTATATCATATCATATCATATCATATCATATCATATCATATCATATCATATCATATCATATTTTTGAAAAATAAATGAGCCAGAGCCCTAAATCTCCGCCGGCTACAAGCAACACTTCCATGAGCAAAGTTCTCCACAATCATCAAGCACCATAGCTGCTTGGTTCATAAACCAACATCCTACAAGACTGGCTGCTCCTCAATCACTGCCTCTATAAAGAACAAGTGTGACATTATTCAGGCTCACATCAAGGACAGACCATTTTTATCACTATCTCCAGCCTGTAATCAAAATACCCCAACATCAAATATTATTCAATGCACAGACAAGGCTTCTGTTTGCTGCTGAAGGCCAAACACTGTAAACATGATCTTGGATCTGTCATTTTTCCCTTGTGTAGGTGGATAATATATCAAAATTATTTGCCAAGTGTGTTTCCATAACCATATTCCATATACATCGGCCTTTATCGAGCATAATACATATTTTTAATCCAAATATGTTATATTTACAATATGGAAACAAACAAGGCTAATAATCTCTTTGTCATATGACATCATTCTTAAAATACATTATGGAGTACTTTTACTCAAAAAGGCATCTTTAAAACAATGTGTGAATACATTGTTTGAGTGAACTGATCCATTTATGACATATTGCTTCATTTATTACATGATTTTCAGCCATCCAGACATCAGAAAACCCAAATCATTGTTTGTTTGTTGTTTAACGCCGCACTCATCAATCTTCTAGCTACATGACGTTGGTCTGGACCAGACATGCATCAACTAAGTCTGCGAGTCTGACCACATGATCCCCTTAGTTACCTTAGTTGGCTCGAAAAGCATATTCGCCTCTTACATCAAGCATGGGTTGCTGAAGACCTATTCTAACCCAGAGCTTTAAGGGGGACCGCCTCAGAGGTCTAGTGGTAAAGCATCCGCTCAAAGAGCGGAAGGGTTGGGGTTTGATCATAGACGTTAAAAGATGGTACTTGTTGTTACCTTGTCTAAACAAGGACTGAGCAGGGTATTCATGTTGAACTCCGGCATGGTATCAAAGTGGGCTAGTACTATAAATCGGCATCAGTCCGGACTAATACAAGCAGCACCCAGCCACCCGCCCGGCCGCATGCATGCGCACAGATCGCGATATAAGTGCAATAATCTTGGACGTGACGTTAAACCTTAATTCACTTTAACTTAACGAGGATATTACATGGCAGAAAAGGCGACTATGCTTGTCGAAAAAGGCGACTAATGGGATCAGTGGTCAATCTCGCTGGTTGATGCACGTCATCATATCCCAATTGCATGGATTGATGTTCATGATGTCAATCACTGGATTGTCTGGTCCAGACTCGATTATTTACAGGCCGCCGTCATATAGCTGGAACATTGCTGAGTGCGGCGTTAAACAACAAACCAACAACAACATGGCAGAATTTTATTGTGTCACTTGATCAAGATTTAGAAAACAAGTCAACTGGCACAGTTTACCATCTCTGTGCACAGAGGCATTGCACATATTGAACACAAATGTGATGACAGGTCCACATGTATGTTCCCACTCTCCTTTCCTTGCTTCCTGTCTCCTCAAAGAGTGTCACAGCCAGAAACAGAGTGTGTGCCATTGGACATCATATTGTGAAAAGGCTACGCTTAGAGGAGGAGAAAGGTGAAGTGAAATGGGGTTTAATGGTGCGTTCAAGATTATTGCACCTACACAGCGACATGCACGCACATGTGTTTGTATTAGTGTGCATGTAGCTGCTTGTACTAGTCCGGACATTTTCTGGTATAATAGTAGCCCACCGATACCCAATGGTACCCAATGGTACCCAACAGTATACTGACACCAAGCCAACCAGTCCTTGTTTTGTCCCCATGCCAATGCCAGGCAGAGTAACAACAAGTACAATCAAACCCATGACCTTGAACTCTCGTAATCATAAAAACTGACTTACTATAGACTTCATGATTGCCTATACTGGGCTAAACAATGAACCGCATTAAAAAAACTGCTTCCATTTGCACACGAACTTTGACATGTTTGATAAAACTTTTTTTTGTGGCAAATGTGTGTGTGAGTCTTTAATTAATGACAAAATACAGCATGGATCTTGCAGCAAGAGGTCATTTACTAAGTATTAAACAGTGTTTGAGACAATCATCCCGATATAGTTCACTACAATTCCATACTGTGTACCTGAACAATTGTAGTCTGTCTCACAGTCCCTGGGCCATATTATTTTCCCTTCTGCCCAACCCTTACTGTAATGCTGTAGCTCGAAAAGAAGCAAGTCTAGATTTTCCACAGGTTCAAT
The DNA here is from genome assembly GCF_022045235.1 of Haliotis cracherodii. Lineage (NCBI taxonomy): Eukaryota > Metazoa > Mollusca > Gastropoda > Lepetellida > Haliotidae > Haliotis > Haliotis cracherodii. The sequence goes on from NW_027266341.1 coordinate 35,942,109, forward strand.
CACCTATTTCACTGGGGCTTCTTTTCAATGTAAAAGTAGCAGCTTGTTTTCTATAAAAATGATATATTTTCACAAATTAAACGTTAATCTTCCAAATATGCTGAAATTGTTGACTGCATAATTATTTCAATGTTTTGACAAAGATATCTCATAGTGTGAATTAGAACAGAAAGCTATTTCAAAGTCATCTATCACTCCTGAGGCATTATTTTTCAAGCCTTTCAAGACTATTCCTGTGACTGTGAAACCAGGAAAGATCATCACTCAACTCCACTTTCAAAGGTCAACCATTCTGCAAATACCCCACTAATGATGTACAATCTTATCTCCCTGTGTCAAGATGATAAATAATATCTTTATTTCTTCAAACTTGACAAAATCCTTCAGTGGATATATTTCATCTTGTGTCATTTCTCTTGCACAGCGCTACCAAATACAGAAATACCATCGGTCTCACCATCTGTCACCATAACAGAGAGCCTAAGGCGGATAAATGCCACCGCTGTCTACCCATAATTCCATTCCACTTATACGTTTATGTTCATTTCCTGTCAGCCGTTTCTCCCAGCATTTCTCACCATCTACGACCGCTTGGATCAAAGTACCCAAGAGACTCACACGGAAATCACCATCATGTTACAAAATCACAGGCATTACAACGCCTTGGAAAAAGCAGGGTTTCAAATTTACTGATTTAAAAACGGGATTTGTTATCAATCTAATGAGAGCTTTAGCCTCCTGTTTCCAGGAGGCCTGATCGCATATCACTGTCCGCATTTGCCAGACTAAACCTCAATGATCTGCAGGAATCTATGACAAGATCAATTCCAAGATCGATACCTGGCAAAATATCACCTATGTCAGCAATATGTCCGTAGCACTGCTGCCAGCAATGTCTTGTCAATACCAATTGTTGGTGCAACCTTCGGGTAAGCTGCAATCAAGGAGGGGCTGATTTTATCGGCTTCTTGATGAGAAAAGTGAGGTCTACTTTAACTGTGATTAGATTACTGTTACTTTTCACACACAGCGCATCGCTGCTACATTCCCTCACCATGCGACACACAGAATCAATCTGGCTGACTACTGAGTGAATCAGTGGAGATATAAGAGCAGCTTCCTGTAAAGTCAATTACTTCAGGGCCATTTCACAAACAGTTGTCATCTCCTTTGCCAATTTTCGTAGAATTTGTCTGATTATTCTATGAACAAAAGTCATGAAATTACAACAGGACCAGGCTAGTCATACCTCACCTGATGCAACCACAGAAGTATAAATGCCTGCTGTATCAACACAAGCACAAAGGCCTGAAGTATAACACAAAGCCTGATTTATCAACACAAGGCCTGATGTAATAACATAAGCACAAAGGCCTGATGTATTGACACAAGCACAAAGGCCTGATGTATCGACACAAGAACAGAGGCCTGATGTATCGACACAAGAACAAAAGCCTGATGTATCAAGACAAGGCCTGACGTATCGACACAAGCTCAAAGGCCTGATGTATTGACACAAGTACAAAAGCCTGATGTATCAACATAAACCATGATGTATCAACACAAGCACAAAGGCCTGATGTATCAAAACAAGCACAAATACTGTATTACAACGACCTGTAAACATAACAATAATCTAGTCTAGCTCAGACAAACCAGTGACTGGCAACATGAGCAACCAGTCACACCATTAGGGTATCACAGACAATCAGCCAATCAGTCGCTGTGACAGACCACCCAACCCTCACTTTAGCCGGCTCTTACCACAAGCATGGGGCACTGGGGACCCAGGATCATAACGATGTCACATGTGAGAGAAGGATGTATCTATAGTTGCCTGAATTTCCCTTTCTTTACACCCGACATCTTCACACAGTGAAGGGTTATAAAGGCCACTCTGTTTCCCTCAAGCAGTAGTTTATTAAACACAATCTGTGTCAATCAGTACAGAGACCCAAATGTTGAAAGTTGAGATGAGAACCACCCAATAAATTACTACCGTCTTGCATCTAATGCTGCTTCACTAAATACATACTTTCTCAAATATATGTTTCCCCCGCAACTAATCATCCAACTTGGCCACCCAGAAAGCAGGGCGGACTTGCGTGCTTAAAAGTAGCTGCAATTTCCGGATCAAAGGTGAACAAAAATAATTTCTTCTTTTATCCTATTTCTGAACTGTGGTAAATTGCCACATACAATTGATCATCCTTTAAAACAACTTGTGTCAGCATTTCTGTCTCGCACACATTGAATATTGCACCATGAAAACTAATTGTTTAACAAACGACATCCAACAAGTGACAAAGATGTAATTTTTTTACCCATTCTCATAAAACATGTAAAGGCAAAAAGGTGAGGTGAAGTGAAACAGGCTTTAATGTCGCTTTTAAGATAACTGTATTTCATTATACAGCAATGTACATGCATGTGTGGTCACTTGTACTAGTCTGGACAAATGCCAGTTTTATCATGTTTATAGTGCTAGCTCATTGAGATACCATGCCACAGTTAAACACTGACACCCCACACACAGTATACAGACTCCCTGTTTTATCCCCTTAACACAGAGCACCAGGCAGGGTAACAACAAGTACCCTTTTTTTTTTTTTACATCTTTGGTATGGGGTTTGAGGTTGAACCACGACCTTCCTGCCTGTGGGCAGACGCTCTAGCCACCAGACCATGGTGGAAACATGATGGCCATATTGAAAAGTGGACTTGAATCTCTTGAACCAATTGAGGTACATGTATCATCATTGGTGGGAAAATAAGCATGTGTAGTTTCAGCTTCATTAGTCCAGTGCTTTCTGTGGAGAAGATGTTCATGACACATGACACCCTATGAACAAACAGGACACACTATGAACAAACAGGCCACAAAATAAACTCACTTGAATATCAGACAGGCAGGTGAAAGAAAAAAGAAGAAAAAAAACCAACCTAAGTACTTGAGATTTTTAAACCCTATTACAGCCTGAGTCAAAAACTTTTGAGTCTATTCGCCAGAACAAGGCTCTAAGCTTCATTTTCTGTTGAGTTTAGCGTTAACATATGGACTATTGTCTGCTGAGCTTACAAAACCAAAAAGAATTCTACAAGACTCGGGCTTGGGAAAGTGGCTAAAGTCACAGACTCTAGATTAGTGCGTTAAATGTCAAAGCCAGTACAAGACAAATGGCAGAATTCATTATGCCTGGAATAAGCTACAACAGATTAATTGGTAAATTAGGATTGTCAAAAGAGTGCTCTACAAGTGCTGATAATCATTGTAAAAACACTTAGCAATCGTAAATATAATTTTGTTTGTGACATGTTACCGAAAAAAGGGTAAAAACTAAAAACTCAATGAAAGTGGGTCGATGCATCTGTGATCCGACAAATAATTCATGATTGATTGATTGCATTATCAAGGAGCTGAAACCTTTCAGAAATGTGACATAAGTTTCTTCTATAAAAATCAAACCCCAGGTCAAAACTTAAATAAATAAATAATTTTTTCATAAAAGTATGATTGGCAGATCGATGACCCACGAAATAATAATAATAATGTTCGCATCAACTTGATCAAGGATACAAATTCCAAAACCTTGCAGAAATACTAAAACCTTGAAACATGAAGAGATGTGACATCAATGTTTCCCACAAACGACAAACAAGATCAGATCCAGCAATTATAAAACGTAGAGGTCCCAAATCCCCAAATACTCTCTACAGTCAATTTTACTGCAAACAACATACTACATTTGGTTTTCAGAATGGGGGTCCGGGCCCAGTGGAGACCCCTCAGGATTTGCCTTTGACAAACCCCAATCAAACTGTGCAGCTTATGACACTGCAATGGTCAACTGAATCATGTACAGATTTCCAATACCGGAGTGCAGCAGACTCCACCAAAAAATGCACAAATAAGACAGAAATATAGGATTGAGCCGGGAGACAGGTTCAGGCTGGTGATGCATGGAGGCCACAATGCCCCTGGAGGTCATGCTAAGCCTCTATCCTCATGATTGAATGACAAATTAATTGCAGCATTTAGTGTAGTAGACACCCAGGGGAATTTTGTTACAACTGCAATTTCCATTGGATATTTGGAATTGGGTCATCACACTGGCTTGGACCTCGGTGAAACTATCATATTCAGCCAAAAAACATTCAGCTCCTTCATCGCATCTGTTTCTTTTTGCAAAATGGGATCAATGACCAGATGTCGTTGCACTGATTTGCTGACCATCACTTGTTGATGAGATATGTTGCATTTCTGAATAATGATTATCAGGTTGAATTGATAAATGACAACTACTATATATGTTTAACATTATCTCAAATATTGACAAGAAATAATAAAGTTATCACAATTATATATTGTTTTCATTTGTTCATCATTGTCAACAAAATGGAAATTGGGTGTCGGGGAGTTGGGTGGGGGGTGGTAATGAGATGAATTCTACTGCCATATATAAAGTCTGTGAGTGCCTCAAAACAGTATTTTAGTTCCATGATGGCATGTCAACATTAAGTGTGGGGAGACCACATTGAAGTAGGCTAAACTCTCTCAGGTGTAACCTTCCTGGTAGTCTAATTAGCTAAGGACATTACCTGATTGTGATAGAAAATGTCCTGAAGATTATTTACAAAATTTGTCATAATATCCAAGGTTTAATAAAAAAAGATAACATCCCCAGTGCATTGTTTACTTCCTTCTGACTTCGATCACACTTAAGGACATGCACTCCGATTGGTTGATCATGTAGCCAATGGTATGGCCCAGCAGTGGTTGAATTCATCACTCGTGGTGGGAAAAGATACGAAAACAAAAAATAAAAAACTGCAGGCAATCAAAGACTGATTTTGTGATAAAAACTAGTGGTGGACACTATATACTGGTGCATCGGTGGACCATGATTTTTCACTTCCTGATTGGTATTGATCAAAGTCACACATTAAGGAAAAAATATTGCTTCTCACTTGTTTGCCTTCATAACTGTTACACCAAACAAACACTAAGTAGATGTCAAAACGTAAATATTTTCATCCATTTTGATATAATTGACACAAGCAAACACTTGACTGTATATCGAATCTATCAACAAAGTTGGTATAGAGTTACCTCCCTTTCAATGCTTGAGCGAAGTCAGACAATTTGATTTGCTAAGTGGCTAATGAGGGAATATCCAATCAGGACATTGTTCAGTCTGTCAGCTTGCAGTATAGAGGCCTATGGCAAGATGGTCAGACTTAAAAGCTCTGCCAACTCAAATTTGTAAGTGTGGCAGGTATTTGGCCATCTTGTCTACGAAAAATATGGCGAACAACTATCGTGATACATATCAGCTTGAGAGCAAGGTATTGTGATACATTTCAGAACGCACAGTTGTTGTATCCTCCACCATTTGTGGTCAATAATCCAGAAAAGTGGAGTTTTCCTATATACTTGTCAAGGGAAAAGTTCACAATTTTGATATTTCCACACCTTTGAAGTATCAGAACCACTGAGACAAACTCAAATTGCTCATCAACAATTTATGTAAACGTCATGTACCTCTAAAGAAATCAAAACTACACTTGCAGCTAAACACAATGACAGCTAATCAGCCAGTACATGCTACAATCTCCTCCTAGTGTATGTATGTCTGCTGCGGTACTTTGATGGTAAAGGTCAACCTGTATGTGGTGCTGTCAGCTGCACGACAAGATGGTGATCTGTCCACTTCAGGGCATGTAGCCAAGAGCTACCCATCACACTCAAACTCACCACCAAGTGGAGGAAGTTGTGCAGACTCTTCAATAACTCCCACAGCACATATTGTATGCAATTATCAGAATATGAAAACAGCTAAAAAAAACTTGTTGAAACAGAGTTTCTTCCAAAACATGAAAAACGAAACAGTTTTCTGTCATGCTAGAGAGTTTGTTTCTTTATTTATCAGTTGTTTAACGCCACACTATTCAAGCAATATTCCAGCTATATGATGGCAGCCTGTAAATAATCTAGTCTGGACCAAACAATGCAGTGATTGATATTGTGAGGAACAATCCACGCTCTTGGGGTATGACACGAAATCAACCAGCCTGACCACCAAATTCATTAAGTCTCCCCTTCTAACCAGCATAGGTTGCTGGGGATAAATTCTAACCCGGCATAAAACAACAAACAAAAAACACAACATATACCGTATTTGACATAATAAGCACCCAGGGCGCTTTCAAAATTAGAAATAGGGGTCTCTTATTAGAATATTATTTTGGTAAAAAAACAAACAGAGTTGAAACGTAAATTTAGTGGTTTAGGCTGACAGCCTGAAATGTTTATATACGACAGATATATTTTTCCAGAATTTGATTGCCCATAATTACGGGTGCATATAACACATGAGTTCATATTATAGGCGAAAAAATAATTCTTGTCTACATTGATTAATTGGAAGGGGTGATAATTGGGATTGTTCACTAGCCAATATATTAGCAAATATCACCGTGGGTGCTTATTAGACTGGGGCGCTTATTATGTCGAATATGGTAATTCTAAATCTATTAAAATGATGCTGAAAGACAAATTCACTGTTGTAGACTCTTTTGGGCATAGGTTGTATGCATGAAAACAGGTGATTCCGTTTTTGGTCTTTACAGCACATGACATAAGCAAATCAATGTCAGACAATGTTTAATCATTATCATCATCAAAAAGATGTACGCATCCTATTTATCAGTCTACTCTGCTGCAGAAGAAGGATGACAGCAAGACATAATCCTGTGATTATCAACTGATAACTCATTATCAGCGGCACATAAGTCATGAAGATGAAGTGATGTATAAGAAGATTCCTCCATCAGAAAGATGGGGACTCTGTATGAAAGCCATGCATCAATGGCCAAACTGCAGTTAAATGACCACCATGGCAACCAATCTCTCCAAGTAATAAGCTTTTAATCCACACAAAACATCCATCTGGAATTCATGGCAACCACTTTCCATATATATATGACCCCAGGTTCCTGACATCTGACATCTGACCTCTGCAGTCCCATTAGATGACCTTTGACCAAGTGACCTCTCTGCCAACCACATCTATCATACATGGAAGACTTTCTTACTTGGTAATGTGTTGGTGTTCTGTCCACCAGACAAATATCTG